>NW_005370024.1:3662556-3707556 GCF_000412655.1 Myotis brandtii | reverse complement strand
ATTTATATTTCCATTAATAATTTTGTGAGTTGCATTCTCCCTTATGTTTTGACCAAGGACTATCATTATTTTTAATATTTGATCAACATTATTAAAAGCATCTTTATTATAGAACACCTCATTTTCATTCTCTTCATTAGTGCCAAGGCTGAATATTTGTGTTAATGTATCAACCATTTGATTTTTTTTAATCTTCCAAATTAAAGTGCTAATGTAATTTCCCCATTGTTCTACTTTTAATCCCTCTGACCAACCCCTTTCTACTACACCTCCAACCCTGCCCAGTGAACTACTGTTCTGCTTTAGTCACTAAAGATTGGTTTGTATGTTCTCGGAGTTATATAAATTAAATCATACAGTATTACACAGAATTACTTTGAGGTACATCACGTTGTAGCATGTATCAGTAATTCCTCTTTATTACCGAGTCGTTTTCCACTGGGTATATACTGAGGGTCACTTGTTTATCCATTCACCAGTTGACATTTTTTGGTTGTTTCCAGTTTGGAACGATTATGAATAAAGTTGCTATGAATATCATGTACAAATCTCACTTGATGTGTTCAATCTTTTTTTTTCTTTAGCCATTCTAATATGTGTGTAGTTGTATCCCATTATAATTTTAATTTGTATTTCCTGGTGACTGATGATATTTGACATATTTTCATGTGCTTATTTGCCATTTATATATATATATATATATTGTAAAATAAAAAGTATTTTTTTATTCTTTTGCCCATTTTTCATGGAGTTTTTAGTGGACTTTTTTACTAAATTTTCATAATTCTTTGTATATTATGAAAACAAGGTCTTTAACAGATGCATGGTTATCAAATATTTTCTTCCCATCTCTGGTTTACTTTTCATTCTCTCCACAGTGTTTGTTGAAGAGCAGACTTCATAATTTTAATAAAGTCTAATTTATCAATTTGCTATTTTATGGACTTGCTTAAACTTGGGTCACAATAGTTTTTCCAAAAGATCAATAATAGCTCTATGGTTTGCATTTAGAAATATGATTCATTGCATTTAACTTTTGTGAATGATATAAAGTACATATTGAAGTTCATATTATACATATGAGTAAATAACTGTTCCAGCACTACTTGTTGAAAAACTATCTTTTCTCAACTGAATTACCTTTTCCAAAAAATTAGTAGTCCATATATGTATACTTGTATTTCTGGACTTTTTAATCTGTGCTACTAAATGATACCATATTGACAATACCACATTATTTTGATTGCTACACTTTATAATAAGATTTGAAATATAGTAGTCCTAGACTTCCAGCTTTGAATTTCTTTCTCAAGGTTGTTTTGATCATTCTAGGATTTTTTCATTTCAGATATATTTTTGTATTTTCTTACCAATTTTTACCAAAAAATGTCTGCTGGTGTTTTTATTATGGTTGTGTTGAATCTATCTATGGATCAATTTGAAGACATCTTAACCATATTGAATCCCTTTACCTCGAATAGGGTATATCTTTCCATTTATTTGAGTCTTCTCTAGTTTATCTCAATAATAGTATTATGCTGTTGTGTTCTATAAATATTAATTATGTCAAGTTGGTTGATCATATTTTCAAATATGTAATATACTTACTGATTTTCTTTCTACTCATTCCATCAATTATTGAGAGAGGGGTATTGAAATCTCCGACTACAACTGTGGATTGAACTATTTCTCCCTTCATTTTATTACTGTTAGCTTTATGTACATGAGACTTTATTATTAGCTACATAAACATTTAAAAATGTTATTGTTGAACTGATCCTTATGAAATTTCATGATGAAACAACCTTGTTTAACCAAGCATTATTCTTTACCCTAAAATCTTCTTGCAGGGCAAATAATGTAACTTTTAATTCTTTCACTTTTAATGTGTTTGTTCCTTTATATTTAAATTTTGTTTTTTATAAACAGCATGTAGTTGAGTAGTTGTGTTTTTTTATTTAAACTGAAAGAAAATGAGTTAGTTAAAATGAGATACTTGTGTTAGACTATGTGTATCAATGTGATTATTGATCTGAGAAACTAAATATATTATCTTGTTATGTGCTTTCTATTTACCCCATCTTTTCTCTGTTCACTTTTTTATTTTCTGCTTTTTTTCTATTAATTCAATAGTTTTTATAATTTAATTTTATCTATGTTGTCTATTAACAATACTAACTCTTTCTTTTCTCATCTGAATGGTTTATTTGGTTTTGCATCTTTAATTTATTTTCTCCCTTCAAGTGATATTATGCTACTTAACAGTATAAGAACCTTACAATATCATGCTAAACTTTCCCCAGTGTTTGTTTCATTGTTGCTATACTGTTTACTTGCAGTTTTTATCTCTGGAAGTTCACTTTGGGATTTTTTTATATATCTCATGGGTCTACACTTATCTTTTTAAACATATAGAAAATATTTATGGTAAGTTTTTATGTCCTTGTCTGCTAATATTTGATTTTCATCCATGTCACATCTAGAACAGTTTTTAATCATATTTTCTTTTCATTATGATTTTCCTACTTATTGTATATTCATTAATCTTTAAACAAGTGCCAGACATTGAGAGTTTCACCTGTTATGGTGATGACTATTCTGAGTTTATAAGAAAACACTTGAGCACTGTTGCTGGACACAATGAAGTTTCTTATAAACAGTTTGATCTTTTCTAGTTATTTTGAAATTCACCAGCAATGATCAGAACAGTTCTCATTCTCTATTGGGCCGATTATTACTTACGACTGAGGCAAGACCCTTTGTATGAAATCCTTTTTTAAAGAAAACTCTAATGCCCCAAGTATCAGGAAGATTTCCTAGGCTGGTTGGTGGGAAGAGTTACTATATATGGTCCCCTAATCCCTTCAGATGTTTTTTTCTTTCCTTTAGCCTTGGAGAGTTTTCTCACATGCATGTGCTCATCTGCTGATTATGAAGAAATATGTTCAGCGTTTTCTCCCTGTGCAGCTCTGAGTACTTCATAATGTGAATTCTAGCTGTCAGTGTCTCCCCAGACTTTCCAATCAATCTCCACAATTCATAGAAATTGCAAGGGACCTGCATCCTGTGCTGCATCCTGCAAACCCACAAGGCAAGGAGACTAGAAACAGTGGGCTCACTCCTTTGTTTCTGAGCTCTCAGGACCACTGTCATTTCTGAGTTGAGGCCCAGTGTCATGTACACCAGACTGGAAGGGAGTTTAGAAAAGATATACACACACTTTGGTACTTAAAATTCACTAGGAATGTTGATAGGTCAGTATTTTAGGAAGTTGCACAATACAACCCCCTTTCCCAAATTACTTATAGTGGTCACTCCCTGTATTGAAATTCAGATGTAGAAGCATACCCAGGCATCATTTTATGCAAAGACCTTCTGAATTGTCTTTAATGTGTCCTAAAAGGTGTCTGCGCCTTAAGTCACACCATTAATGGGCTTGTTTAAGACAAATACTATGATTTCACCCCAAGGCCTCACGCCTCAGAGTGTTTTTTGCAAAGAATAAATATTCTGTGACATTTTGACCAACCTTTGTAGCTTCCTAGCTTAATCCAATGGAAACAAAACTCTCTACATGTGTCAAGATCCAGGCTGTGGCTTCTGCCTCCTTATGAGAGAGTTGCTCTGAAGCTTTACTTTTGTTTCTATGTCATTTTTGTTTTCTTAAGTTCAGACATTCAACAATCAGAGGTTAATACAACAGAAGAAAATTGGACGATTGCCAAGGACTATTACATCTGTTTGTTTCTATGATTATTTCTGTTTTGACCTATTTCTTGACAAGCCTGAATTGGAAATAAAATGATAAATATACCTCCTGAGTGAGGATTGAAGTACACCCAGGGGATTAAGTGAGCCTTAAGGGTTTGTGAATTGCCTCCACTGGCTGAGTGACTTAAGGGGGTGTTTGTGATCTAGGAACTCTCTTCCCAAAATAAAGTGAGCAGTTTCAGCAATTTAACTATAGGAAATAACTGATATAATCTGAAGAATTCTATGTCTTTAATACTGATATGAAAATTCTTGGTCTTAAGAGGAATGAAAGAGGACTAAAGGAAAAAAGAGTCTCAATGGTATTGAGTTTCAGTGGTATTGAGAGAAGATAAAGATAAGTAATGGTCAAGGAATAATTTAAAAGGAAACAATCAGTGAGGTAATAATAGCAATAGGAGTAACAATAAGAGCATGTTAATATCAATTGTTGTTTCACAAAACATCTACATATAGTATATAATTAGAGTTGATTCTCAACTCTAAAGATAAATATTATTCTCATCTACATTTTACAGAAATTTGGGTGGGGTTGAAAGAGATATATGAAATTAATTGTTAAATTACCTAGCATATCCCAGGCAAGTCACTTTGAGTAAGTACTTTTCTGAATCTCAGTTTTTTCACGGCAAATAGAAAAGACATATAATTCATAAATGTGTTATGAGAACTATAGTGTTAATATGTATGAAACTTCCAAGCCACATATTTTATGTCTAATATAGACCAAAACACCATTTAAAAGTAATTGTTCATTGTCACTGACATAATAAAACTTGTTAATCCAGCTTTTATGACTTAAGAGATTATCTAATATTTACTTAACCACATATTCTCTTCTACAAAATAATAATTAACATTATAATCATCTTCAATTTTCATTATATTTGTATTTTTCAGCTAGCAAAATAATTTAACAGGCAGCAAAAGTAAAGTTAAAAAATATATGGGGTCCAGTAAGGAATAATTACAGTTCTTTGCAGTTCTCTATACAGAATATCCTTAAGATAATAAGTAAATAATATGAAAATCAATATTTGTTGAGTTATTTCTATATGCCAGGTGCTATTTTAAGAGTTTTGCTTGGCTTTGGCCGAGTAGCTCAGTTTGTTAGTGTCATCCCAATATGCCAAGGTTGTGGTTTCGATCCCTGATCAGGGAACATACAAGAATCAACCAATGAAGATTTAACAAGTGGAACAACAAACCAATCTCTCTCTCTCTCTCTCTCTCTCTCTCCCTCTCTCATTTTCTTTCTCTCTCTAAAATAAATAAAAATATTTTTAAAACTTTTGCTTGCCTTCTTCAATTGATATTTACCATATATTTATGAAGTTAAATACTATTATTACTATTTTGCAGATGAGATCATTGAGGCATGGTCTACTGAGTAGATGAATTATAACTTGAATACAAATTTGAGGGACCAGCACAACCATGTGCTTACTCAATATTCTACACAAATTTCAATAATAATAACAGTAACAACAGAAATAATATTGAAAAGTATTGACATGTTGAGTACACACTAGATAGCTTATGTTTTCTATAAGTATTTTATATCTGCATGTACTACCCAACTCAGGATATTCAACATTACTAATTGGCAAGTTAGCTTGCTTTTATTTTTCCCCATTATAAATAATGCTACAATAAACAGCTTTGCATATAATTTCCCCTTCCCTTAATCAATGGGTTATTTCCATAAGATTGACTAAGACACAAAGAAATTCCAAGTCAAAGGATATACATAAGAACCTTAATGCACATAGACACATTTCTTTGGCAGTATTTCCTCCCAACACCATTATGAGTCATCACACGATTCCTAACAGAGGAGTTTATTGCTTTGGGTGGTCATGGTTTGCCCTTTGGGCCATACACATACTTATATGCCCACACACCATCAACTCTTATCTCCATTTTAAGTGGAAATTATAGTGATGTTTGCCTCCTTTTGGTTATAGTTCAAGGTAAAGGAAAAGTAAATTGAGGTGTATGAGTTATTGATTGGAAGCAGGGTATCATTTGTCAAAGCAGTCATCGGCCTGAAATATCAGCGACTGTACAAACACATAGGCCCTATCACGAATTTTCTGCTCATGTTCTGTTTTGGAAACACAAAGGCTTATTGATTGCATTCTCAAATTAAAACTCAGCTGGATGGTTGCAAACCCACCATTGCCTATAATACATTTATTTTTGAGACTTGTTTAACTATAGCAGCTGAGGAAATCAATGTGTGGGGTCCAGCTAGACTGACCTTTAACAAACAAATAACCTTTTACTTCTTTTTTTTTCCCTCCACTTCTCATGAAATTTCAGTCCTGCTCTTCTATGGTCTCATGACCTCATGGTATTTAGAAAACTCCACAAAAGCAGGATTAGGTACTTTGAGGTAAAGATGGCTTGATTGAGACAAAGGGAGTAGGGACATTTGTACAGGTTGTAATTCTTTTTAGTGTTTTTTAAACAATATTTTTGAGGTCCCCTTTATGGTGGTATCATGAGTGTGTGCATATGTCTAAACACATCAAATTGCACAGGTTGTAATTAGTGGTCCAGGGCACAGAACATCTATGAACTAATAACTAATGCATCTTGATGCATCATTATGCATATATATTTTCCTCTGCCATTGTTCCAGGAGGTTGCCTCTGAAGAAGTTAAATATGGTACTTCAGGAACAAATATCAAATAAAAAAATGAGAAGACTCTCAGGTGATATAAAAATGTATGTACACAGAACTCATCAAAGATGCTCAAGCTTCTTCAAGAAGAAACACATGCTGTATTGGTAATGTAAACAGCTATTTCACAAGGGATCTGTGTGTTTCATGTCTCTGGAAAACATCTCAGTGTCTGTAAAGATCTTCATTCATTGGCTGAGTCCCCTAATTAAGACTTTTGAGAATGGAGATCGATGGCAGAAGGTGAGAACCATACCACAGCAGTGTCATAGGGATGATATGGTGGCTGAAAAGAGCCTACTTTGGCCTCACTCATTGTATATTTTTTGGATCAGCCTTATTGAGTTTATAAATTGATATATGAAGAACTGCACATAATTAATGTTTACAATTTGATGAATTTGGACATACACAAATACCCGTGACCCCATCACCACAATCAAGACAACAGACATGGCCAACACCTCTCAGTTTCCCGTGTCCCTTTTTGTGTTTGTTAATGTGTATGTTACGAACATTCAACATGAGATCTACCCTTCTAACAACTTTCATTTGAAGTGCGCACTTACAGAAACCATGTTGTACAACAGATTTTTAGAACTTACTCATTCCTACTCTCAATTATTTATTCATTTATTTACTACACAGATATTGAGAACTGAGCCCCAGTTGGTGATTGGTTGTCCATATGCTCAGACACCAACTGCAGGAGCGGACATAAGAATGAGTAAGAACAATTCACAGAGCTCAGTTCTGGGTTGAGGCAGTGCCCACAGGGCTGCAGAATATTCTAGATTAAAGTGACCACAGATAACAGAGCTGAAAAGTGTCTTCTAGCCACAGAGACAAGATGCACTGAACTTAATCTTGAGAACCATGTAGACACTGGATTTGCTGAGAAGATGGAGAAACAAGGTCAAGCAGAGGAAGCACCGGTTTGCCAGGGGTTCTTGCTGGAGGAATGGGCAGATGGAGTGTATAGATGTGGAAAGTTTTCTCTGCCAGTAGGAGTTTTGAACTTTTTTTTCCATTTCTTGGAGCAGAAAAGCATGTTTTACTTTTTTTTTCTTTTAAATCTATTTTCAAACAGCAACCAATTTGAGTGGAATCACTGAACACTTTTGTAAAAGCTTATGGACCTCCATTTCACTCAAAAGAAAATCCAATTAAAAATGCTTATAAGACATGGCATGCCTTTCTTCCGTATCCCTCTCATCTCTTACTGGGTTACCCTCTCATTCACACTAAGCCACCCACAGGATTTCATCATTGTTCCTTAAACACTAGGTAGCCTCCTGTCTCAGGGTCCTTTCTCTGGTACTGCCCTGGCCAGGAAATCTCATTGCCCCAAGTTCCCACCTGCTCATTCCCTTTCTGTGAACCTTTGCTGTAGCCTCTCCAGCTTTTGCTGACCACTCTGTTTAATTTGGAATGATACCTCTAACCCAGAAGCTGTTTCCCCCTTTCCAGCTTGACTTTTTTTTTTAATAAATCTTTATTGTTCAGATTATTACAGTTATTCCTCTTTTTCCCCCCATAGCTCCCCTCCACCCGGTTCCCACCCACCTTCTGCCCTTACCCCTCTCCCACTGTCCTCATCCATAGGTATACGATTTTTGTCCAGTCTCTTCCCGCACCCCCCACACCCCTTTCCCTTTCAACATAGGACTTATTACTGTCAGAGATATCACTCATTTTCTTCATTTACCTGCTAGTCTTCTGACCCCTCCATTTAAATGTAAGTTGAATAGGGGCAGATAGGTCCAACCACTAGACTTAGAAAACCTGTTGTTTCCATGAGTTCCTGCTCAGTCCATTCTTCAGTGGTGAGCATGTGCCCTCTGATTGCCAGGACAATCACCTGCTCCGGTGCCCAGGGATGTTTGCTAACTCTATCTATACATTCTCTGTTGTCCTGCCAAGACTGACAGCCTGATACACAAATTCCAGGTTTGTCAATGTTACCTTCTTTCTTTGCGTGGTTCTGAAACACAAGGGAGTGGGTTTGAAACCAACAGCTTACTCCTGGGATACTAATCCGCTACAATGAAATTCCTTTATATTGGGAAGAAGAAAAACATTGTGCTGGAAAGCTGAACTTTGATCAAGTGGGGCAAAGGGAACAATAGGAAAGACAATATTTTCTATAGTCACAGGCTAAGGAGTCAAGAGTCACTGATTCAGTAGCTTTAACCTAAGTTACATGGACTCGGATATGTCACTTTGGTGTCATTATGACAGAATATAAACAACATAATTGCTTGCTCTCTTCTACACTTTGATGGAGATATCACCAGAAGTATGAACCCTGATAGACACATGTTGGAGGACAGCTTCCCAATCTCCCAGCTCTTCACACCATTAGCTCCATCCTAAAATCCTCATCCTTCCCCTGGTCAGCATGCCCCTTCCTCGGTAAGATCAAGGATGCACCCTCACCTACAGCTCTTTCTTAGTCTGGTTTCCAAGAGAAAAAGCAACAAACTCCCCAACAAACTGACATCAGAAAAATAACAGTGTCCCTCCCACAAACTCAGCGGCAAATAATATAGTGTTCATAGAATCATATAACAGAAACCCAGTGCAAGTAGCGAATGCTCTTTCCAAGAGTACCAGTGTCTCTTGTCAAGTTAAACTTATAAAACAATGTTCAGGAAAACTACAAGAAACACACGAGGTACTGTCTTAAATAGAAGGGCAGTTTTCAAACATGAACTCCAAAGAATGACATTAATGTGCAAGCCTCACCTCACCCAATTTTAAATTTTAACATCCTGTTTTCTTTAAAACCAAGCAATCACTGCACATTCTGAGATTGGCACCAATACCAAAAAAAGCAAATCCACATCTCCATTAAGATTAATGTGTTTATTTGTACAACTAAAGGTGTGTGGCCAAATATCACAATGTTCAGCTTGGAATGCTATGGTTTTTTAACGTGAAATATAAATTTTATTTTATTAATGGCAGCAGTTCAAAGGAAACAAGCATTTTACTTCCTTCCCCCACCAAAGATTCTTTTGTAAATTTGGGGAATGGGTTGTTCCACTGTCCCTGTTCAAGTTTCTGTTTTATTTTCTTGGAAAATGGCAGCAGTTCAAAGGAAACAAGCATTTTACTTCCCTCCCCCACCAAAGATTCTTTTGTAAATTTTGGGAATGAGTTGTTCCACTGTCCCTGTTCAAGTTACTGTTTTAGTTTCTTGGAATGGCTTAGAGCCTGTTTTTGCGCTGGTAGTCAGAACTGCCTAGGTTCTGTGCTCCCTGGAGTAGGTAAAACTTTTAACTTTGCAGGAGGCGTAGAATGTGGCACAGGTGATGTGACTGCAGCATTACATAAAAGGGTACGGTCTTTTTTTTTTAGTTTTATTCATTTCAAATGGGCCGGATCCGGCCCGCGGGCCGTAGTTTGCCCACGGCTGGCTTAGAGCCTGTTTTTGCATTGGTAGTCAGAACTGCCTAGGTTCTGTGCTCCCTGGAGTAGGTAAAACTTTTAACTTTGCATGAGGCATAGAATGTGGCACAGGTGATGTGACTGCAGACACAGAGCTTGCTTTTCAGGGCCTGTTAATGGGAAATGCTTTATAAAGGACACTATTATTTGCCTCTAACGATGACCCTTTCCTTCACCAAATGAAGAAACAGTCCCGCTGAACACTCAGAGATTTTGTTAAATGGTCCATTTTTCTTTACATTTCTCTTACATTTGTCATCAGGCCTTTCACAATGTAGAGGGAAGAAAAAAGAGGCATGAGGCCATTCGAATTGAAATTTCAAATTATGGGATATTGGAGGGTATACTGGGTAACAGCATGTTCTTTCCAATTACAAAGAGTTAATTATGCTTTTTAAGAGGAAACTGACATTTGTTTAGTGCCTACCATGTGTTCAGTGGTTTCCATTTTAAATTTGTTATTTTTCTCAATCCCTATAAGACACATAATCCCCCCTCACATGAGGAAAAATCAGAGAAGCTAAGCAAATTTGCCTAGAATCACATAATATTATAACATGGGAATTAAGAGCAAAAACTCCATCATCAGAATACCTGGCTTCAAATCTCACCTCCATCAATTGCTGATGGGATGTAAATTGCAGTCTTACAGGCTGCACAATGAAGTTGATCAATCTTCCAACATAAAAATATTGATAAGTTATAATTTGCAACAAAATAAAAATATGATGCACAAAACTTTAAAATATACTTTAAGGCATAAAAGAAAAGGTTTGACAAACAAGATATAGGAGAGTTTAAAACCTAAAACAAACAAAGCAAATCTTATCATTTGCTACAACTAGAGGGTATTATGCTAAGTGAAATAAGTTAGACAGGAAGACAAATACTACACGATTTCACCTAAATGCAAAATCCATAGAACAACAACAGCAAAAAGAAAAAAAAAACGACTCATATATACAGAGAACAAAATAATAGTTGCCAAATGAGAGAGGAGTTGAGAGGCTGAATGAAAAAGATGAAAGGATTAAAAGATACAAATTAGTAGTTGAAGAATAGTCATGGGAATGTAAAGGTCAGGATAGGGAATATAGTCAATAATATTGTAATAACTATGTATGGTGCCAGATTCGTAATAGGCTTATCAGGGGGATCACTTTGTAAATTATATAAATGTTTAACCACTATGCTATTCACCTGAATCTAATATGAAAAACATTGACTGCCAACTGTAATTTACAAATTAAAAATAAAATAAAATCTTAATGCAAAATAAGGAAAATATATTATTAGATTAGTATATGGAATAAGATAAATTATCAATGAATGTAATTATTTTTATCCCATTAGTTAAAATAATAATTTTAAAGATTAAAAAAAGAAAGTATCAGGTTATTCTAAGATATTAGCAAAAAATAGTAAATTATATTTAGCATTGGAGAGACAGGCACTTTTATATGAAAATGTAACAAAGCAATACTATAATTTTCTCAGAGTAGGTTTCTAATATATTCTTATAGATTCACATTATCAGAACATGAAATATCTAAGTATTAATCTTGAAGAAATAATTGATGTTATGGATTGAGTTATACACCCCCCAATAAAATTCATATGAGAGGGCATCAGCTTTACTCAGTCTACCAATTTAAATGTTAATCATACCCCAAACGGGCTCACAAACAAACCTGAAATAATGTGTGAACAAATAAAATATTTGGGCACCCATGGGCCACACATCTTGATCCACAAAATTTACAATTAGATATAACATTATAGTATTTACTCTACCTGTGTTTCATATGTGGCTTCATTGTGTCTTCAAGTTTCTATTGTGTCTTCAAGTCTGTTGATCTTTTCTTCATGTGTCTAAACTGCTATTCATTCTACTCAGTGTGTTTTTAATGTCAGGTACCATATACTTAATCTTCACAGTTTTTCCTGAGTCTTTTTTGTATATTCTATTTTTAAAAGCATGATCGTGTTTCTTAATATTTAAAATATCTATTTAAATATCTGGAACATATTATAATATGTTTTCTAAAGTTCTTAACTCTATAATTTCTGTCATTTCAATATCTGTTTGTACTGAAAACTGTTTCTCCAGTGGGTCATATTTTCCTGCTTTTTCCTAATCTATTGACTTTGGATTAAATCCTGAAGTTTGTGAATGTTATATTCTTGATTGCTAGATTTTATTTGATTTCTTTAGAGAGTATTGGGTTGCATCTGAGAAGTAGTTTAGCTACTTTTGTGTTAGATTAATAATTTTGAGGACATTTTTATTTTTAAAGTGAAAGGGACTGACTATGCTTTATTTTTCAGAGAGATCCTAATTTTCTTAAATTACTATTTATTTAAATTATGTGATTCCCATACACTATTAAATTGAGATTTGATTTAGTGTATTTATTGAATAAATATTATGTATAATAACAATTTCCTGAAAAATGGTTTATTACATTCAATTGAAGTTATTTTTATTACAGTCCTTGCCAAAGCTTTAGAGAAGAATGTAAATGAAGATTTCATTTAATACTTGGCAAATTAGTTTTGTTAAACAAACCTTTTAATATACCATACAGGTCCTAGAAAATGAACATTACTCTCATGCCTCTGCCACAGAGGGTGATTTTATGATGAAATAAATGTTGAACATTAGAATAAGTCAAAATAAGCACTGAGCTTTAAAAGCTAAGCTATAAAGATTGATTTTTTTGTGTGTGTGTGGGGAAGGGAAAGGTAGTGAGTTTGGAGTAGAATTTATCCTGGAAAAAGCTCTCTTTACTCCAAGGACACATCTTCACTCTTGTCTGTACAAACTCCTGTGTACTCAACAAGGTGCTTCCAGAAGGATTCCTCATAACATTCAACTCTGTGTGATGTCTGAAAACTATTTAGTTTACAGTTATTGAGTAATGTTTTTTTCTTATTATTTTTTCTTCTCTGCCACATGGGGTTTTACTCTCTCCATCAGCAAGTTTGTATTCAATGAGACTCGAGAAGTCCCCTGTAAAGATATCTGCGACTGCTTCTCTGTACATCTCCCTTCTCTGGGGCACTCAGCCCACATGGTCTAGCTGCCCTGGCCTCCCCTACTATTGTCTCTCCCTCTTCCACTCAGTGAGATTGCTGGTCTGTTTGGCATCCCCTGCCTTCCCTCATTAGCTCCAGTCAGAAAGCTGGGCAATCACTGGGCTCACCCTGTTTGTTTTATTTTATTTCTAGGCATCAGTTTTTGCTGTGCATTGTCCAACATGTTAAAATAGTTTTATATTTTGTTCATTACTTTTTAGTTTATACTTCAGGAGGGTAATTTCAGACTCTTTCATTCCATGATGGCCAGAGGCAGAAGTTTAAAATGCATTCTGTATTCTATTTTCCACCTTAAATTATGATCAGTCATGTTGTACAATATACCTTCTTAGTGATTCTGCAATAGATTAAATGCCATAAGACACTCAAAATGCCAACATGTGAAAATGCTCCCAGATTTAATTTTAATTGTGCCCCATAACTTCAGGAAGAAATTAAAGTCTAAAAATTAAAAATTAACTAACTTTGCAGGTTAAACTCCAAAAGAATTAATGTTTAAAATAAAATTCTCCTTCTTTGTGAATTAAAGTTCAAGGAATTGAAAGACTAAAATGCACCCCTCCCAACTTCTTATTTGGCTCATTTTCAACAATACACTCTTGATGCCTGGTTGAGTAAGGATTCATTTTGTAGCAACCAGAGCCTCTCTCTCTCTCTCTCTCTCTCCCCTCTCTCTCTCTTTTTATTTCCATGGTAAATTTTATGTTTTGCTCATTCAATAGACAGTCTAAATAGAATTCACAATATTATAGCACTGACCTTCAGAGAATGTCATTTGAATTATTACTATCTTCTTGCAAGTTTTAGAAATGTACAATAGTGGTAGCCCAAGTCAGCAAATATTTTAAATGATTTTGCCTCCTACCTATTATGCATTTATAAATATAACTATACCCATATTTGAAACTATATATATGTCTATTCCTCTTATTTTCCATTTCTCCTTTTATCCTTGAAAATAATTGCCAATCTATGAATTTTTTCTAGTGCCATTATGTCCATTCTTTTCTATTTAGGCTTTTTAAGTTCTTTGGCCCCTGAACTTCCTCTTATGTGCCTACCTGCACTGTCTCTTACAATGGAATTTGTTCTAACCATGTTTTGCTCCTTCCAACAGGAAGGCATTATTTAATCTAGAGCTAATTTGAGACCAAGTGTCTTGGATAAACCTGTGGACAGGGTCAGATTCAGCTTTTGTGGGGTCTCACATTTGCACAATTTGCAGCATCTTCTTACAAAAGAAAAATAATATATAATTTCATTTTAAAGCCATTATAATCTCAGCTCCTGCTCCAGTGCGCAATGCTTTTGTATGAGTCAGCATAGAGACTGGAGGGCTATTGCTGGGATCCTGGTCTATGCCACGATGGCAAATAATCTTATAACCAACCCTTCACAAAATATGCTTGTGATTCACATACAAATACCCTACTCAATTCAAATTGTATATCCACTTAAATTCCCTGAAGTTGGATTCCCAAAATATCTACAATAACTCCCACCCAGCACATCTATTGGGGAAGAAAAAGGGAGGGCAAGTCAGAGTGTAAATAAACAAAGGTCATAACTGATTGGGATTAAATATTTGATGGTTGTCAATCTTACAAAACATATGACCGTATGAACACATTGCTGCAAAGCTTCAGAAAGCTTTGGAAGAAAACTACATTAAAGGGACCCTGAGGTCTATGCTTGTTTACTTTCACCATAAATCCTCTTACAGAGAAGTGTTGACATCCAACCAGGTCAGCTCCTGGCCCTAAAAGAATAAAATGTAGAGTCCTTACTAGTAAGATAATATTGCATGACTGCTCTTGGTACTAACCATCAAAAATTGGGCCCCACTACCTTTGTGTAGCTCATGGGTAACCCATGTGCCTATCATTTGAAAGCAGACAATATTGTTCTCTCCTAGAATAACTAAAAGTCCAAGAAGACCCTCTCTCTCATGGTAAAGTGTTTGCCTTGGCCAACCCTACTCAGAAAAGGCTGCATTTTCTTAACTCTAGATCGAGTCACATAAATTTAGTTCACCTCTCTGCTGAGGCCCGTTGCAGCTTTACCTGAATTTGTGAATGAGCTCCACTGAGCAAGCGTGAGCTGTGGCCACTATTGAAGTTGGTATATGGCTGAGGCTTCCACTGCAACCTGTGACGTGCTAAGGCCAAAGCTTTTGCAATGTGTGGTCAGGGCTTAACAACTCTCCATGCTTTCTACCAGTGAGCCTGTAATCGTAGCTCGCCTGAGATCTTCACCTTTGCTGAGGCTACTGTGTGCAGTATTTTCTCACCAGACCATGGTCTCCATAGCTTTGTTGAAGAGCCAGCACTTCTTTTCCATTGCTGAGCCTAATGGCTTCCATTTTTCTGTGACCCACACATTTTCTGAGGATCACTTTTACATAAAATAAACAAGGTCCAAGCCCCTATTGCATAAGGACTTGCATATATGGTGGTAATTCTATAAAGCATACTGCTTGCCTATGCACAAAATTGTCCTAAATTGCAGAGACCAATTAAGTTTAAAATCCCATGTGCTCTAAAGTCTAAGCCAGATGCTCAGGTGGCTGTGGTTAAAATCCAATTAAAAATATAGGCTCATAGCCTAGCATAAGGCTGTATAAATCATGAAGCTTAAAATGCCATATCCACACAATAGACCCAACACTAGGCATGTTGAACCCACCAAAACGTTTCCTTTGTCTTATTTTTAAACTAAATATCTATTGTACAGACAAATCTTAGTGTTATGATATTAATATTAGATCCATATGCCAAGGTTGTAATCTTTGTTCTGACATTTACTAGTTATATGACTTCAGGCAACTTAATGTCCCTTCTTTTTGCTTTAAGTTTCTCATCATTAAAATGAAGATAACACTATGATATGGTAACACTGTATGATAGCATATGATAATGCTATGATATAATAATATAGAGTTGTTATAAATGAATTCATATTTGTAAAGCACATAACAAGTGTTTTATAAGTGTTTGTTAAGCATACATACATGCACCCATACATATATTAATTAGTTAATCAGACACAGCTTATTTATCAAAGTCCACAGCCTATACATGCATTAAAATGAACTCAACCTCCAAACTCCAGTTTCTTTGCTGTTCTCACCTGCACCAAAGAGGAGGAGCCTTTATGTTAAACGTGTTGCCTTAAACATTTTCCCCAATGCTTCTGGCCCATTCTCTATATCTTGGGGTTTGAAGATGCTCAGTGACTGGCATCCCATTTTCTTTTCTTAGTTCTGAATAAATGGAGAAATAAGATAAAGTAGGGCATATGAGGCTAAAATACCAACTTTATTGCTGATAAAGCTAATATTAATTAACTTGGTTTGTATTTATTGGCCTATTGGCTTTCTAATAGAACCTCAAATAATTTAAGCAACTTACCTGTTCAGCATGGCCATTTCAATCTAGAAAAGGTCTCTTTATATGTACTGTGTGTGTGTGTGTGTGTGTGTGTGTGTTCCTTTCTGTAAAACTTATAACAAGAAGAAGTAGAATAGAATGCATATACTTGCAGGTACCATTCACCCAAAAATAATGAAAGAAAAAATGACTTGGCTATTTTTCTCCAAGTTCTTCTTCCAAACTCACCAACCATGTAACTCCTCAGTAATGGGAAAGAAATGTGGGAATGGGAACAGATCAGAGGTATAGGGCTAACAGATGGTCAGTCAGCCATTGTCATGAAATACTGGATTACAAAACACATACAAATTCAGTAGCTAAATGCAACACTCTTTATTCTTAAAAATATGAAACTCGGATGAGGATTGGGTGATCTAGCAAGGCTGCTTTGCCTCAACTTACAGGTTTGCTGTGCTGATTGGGGTGACTCTACCAAACTTGCATTTACTCTGGGGCCCTGGCTGAAGTGAGAAAAAAGACAAGAAAATTCTCCTCAAGGTGAGGACAGAAGCACAGATGGGAAAGAGAGAGGAAACACACACAGGGCCTCAAGATCTATATTCAGATCCAGCACATCTACTCACACGCCTTCTGACAAAGTCACATGGCGAAGCCCAGCATCAAGAGGGAGGTGTACACTCCACACACAATGAGGCCACAGAAATGCAGGAAGGCAGAGAAAAGTGAAAAGTAGGCAGCAGTGATTCAACCCACCTCAAGTCCCTAACCCAACTGTCTGGCAGGCTAAGCAAGATTCCTAATGTCATTCTCTATATTAAATACTGCTAATGGCACACACACGCGCACACACACACACACAATTTGAGAACCTGCTCCAAACAACCAAAAGGATAAAAACAAATAAACAAACATTGGCATCATTGCTTGAATTAATGATGGTAGATACTCAATTTTTTGATGAATGAAAAATGAATGAATGATGAATAGTTTTATGCCTGGAATGTTACTTAAACTCATTGAGTCCCATATTTAAAACATAATTATGAATAATTTGGCTATTAAAATGGTCATAAAGAATCTCATTATTAGTAATTCAGGAGATTGTACATTGATTTTCATAGGTGTTTTCAAACGCATTTTGGAGTTATTATTATTATTTCTTTGGTATCTCAATCCTTGCCTTTGTTTTTCAAGATTTCTTTTCCTGTACTAAATCATTCAATTTTTCACTTTTAAAAATACTCTCTGGACTTGTGTTACTTTAAGGCTTTCCCTTACTCCTGAATCTTTTTTTAGGACTCTGAAATTTAATGATACAGATTTTAAATGAGAAAAGTGATCAAAAACACAAGACCTTAGAGCTCTAGACCCTTGCTTTTAAGTAGATGGAGATTATATCTTGATTTCATGTTACTGTAGTTTATTTTTAAAATTAAATAAAATGAAAGATCTGTTATAACCTAAAAGGATAAGATCAATATTTTGACAGTATGCATGTCAACTGAGGTTGAAGATTGACTTACAAGTCCCATATATTTAATATATTTGTGCATATGTTATAAAACTACAGAGTAATTTTGAGCAAACTTAAAAATACATGAATACATATGAATTTAAATGACATCGAAATACCTGGGTGGAGGCTCAGCACAGCTTTAAGTAGTTGGATTATTAAGCATTTATTGGGCATGTACTACATTCACAAAGTCGGGCTAATCCCCGTGACATATCACACTATAATGGACTTTGCAGTGGACTCTACTACTTACTGCCTGTGTCAGTCCAGTTTGCTGAGCCTCAGTTACCTCATCTGTGAAAGCAGAGGTGTCCATTTTATTTGATTGCTTTGGTTTAGCAGTGATTCTCAACCTTCTGGCCCTTTAAATACAGTTCCTCATGTTGTGACCCAACCATAAAATTATTTTCGTTGCTACTTCATAACTGTAATGTTGCTACTGTTATGAATCGTCATGTAAACATCTGATATGAAGGATGGTCTTAGGCGACCCCTGTGAAAGGGTCGTTCTACCGCCAAAGGGGTCGCGACCCACAGGTTGAGAACCGCTGGTTTAGAGCAAAGTCACTAATAAGCAACTCTCATTAGCACAATATTTCTCACCGTCCCAACTTACATTTGAAGAAACCGAGAAACTGAATATAAGGTCATCATGTAAATAAAACCCTGGAGGAAGGAGACCAGATGTGTAAACACAGGCACTAGAGTCTGCATATAAGGTCATCATGTAAATAAAACCCTGGAGGAAGACCAGATGTGTAAACACAGGCACTGGAGTCTGCCCTGGTTCAAATCAAAACTCTGCACTTATTAGATCTGAGAAAACGGTGCAAGAAAGTGTTCTACCTCATGGAAATGTGAGGAATGGAAAAGAAACTCAAGCTTAGGACAGTGACTGGCACCCTTCCTGCGCTCAGTATATCTGACTATGATTGGGAAGGGACCCCCTTGGCTTCCACGCTCTCATAGCCCATGCTCTTTCCAGACATGCTGAGGGTCTGCATGCAGGATGATTAAATAAAATTACATTTTATATTTACGTCCACAGTGGGGGATGAGTAGTAAGTACTCAACAAACTTGTATTTACATGTTAAATAAATAGATGAGCTTTTAGTCTTTAGGAACTTCAGTTGGGAAATACAAACACCTATTTCCACCCACTCTTTAAATTTTAATTCCTTCAAGTCACAGTAATATTCATATTCAGCCTGTGATCAAAACAGGAAATGCTGCCCCACTGTTTAAGAGTCTGTCAGTACCTCATTGATATCAGAATTTCCTAACCAGATCACACATCTTGTTCACTAGCCTTGATTTTGATCTAAACATTTTTAAACTGAAAATAATCTAATAACAAGTAGAAAATGACTTAACAGTTTGGACAACCATTACCCAAATCACTTAAACCATCAACTCTTTTGTCAGAAGTTAGCACAGGATGGTATGATAGATGCTGGGCTTTAGCAAAACTAAGGCAGACTGGTATCTTTCTCTTGAGATAGAGAGAAGACAGGGGTGGTGGTGGTTTGACAGAGAAAGAAACATGGATAAGAAGAGTGGTTCAATTTCAACATGAAATACCCAAGGTGTTCATAAGCCAAGGTTTTGTCAGCACCTGATAGAAGACAGACCTTCTTAATCTGATAACAACTAGTATTTTTTATTGTATTTATTTTTTTCAGAGATTTTACTGCCTGTTTTCTTTTTTTATGTTTTTTTAAATGTGAATAAGTGATATAAATGACAGACTCATAGCTTGCACATGTATTTTATACTAATGCCGCTGGAGCTATAAATGTGCATGAATTCACCTGTCTTGTGTTGTAGAGCCAAGGCATTTTCTCGGAGTCTAGATTCCTGCTGGAGTTCTGCTTCCTCTTCCCAATTTAAGCCACACCCACAGTAAATCAGACATAAGTTCCAGTCTCAGCTTCTTTAAAATGGATCAGGATGTAAAGATAGTTTCAAAACAATATGTATATAACATCAAATTAAATTTTAAAACATGTTTCTGTAATCTAAATAATACGTAATTTATATCATTTAGTCAACTCTCATTTTATGTCATTCCAAAATATTTAGATTAGTTTTCAAAAGAATGTTAACCCTCAGGTGTTTGTTCTTGAAATTGTTTGTTTTATATTTTGTTGGTAGCTTATTTGTTGGTTGACAGGTTTGTTCATTTTCTGGAGTTCTGCAGGGTAACCTCAAAGGCTAACAGCTTGTAAGCTTGATTTCCAGAAGCTCTGGTTAATCGAACACAGATGTTTTAGAGAAATTGACAGAAAGAACAACAACATTCACCTGGTCCAGATAATAGGATCTTGGTTAGGGTCTTGTCATCTAGACCCTATCACAAGCAGAATTGCTCCTGGTTTATGTGTGAGCCTACAATAAGGCCATTGGTTTTTCTCAGATGACCTGCTCATTTATTCTTATGCTGTAGTCAACATTTATCTATCTCCTTGTGGGAATCTTAGAGCCCAAAAGCTTGGCCCTTCATCTGTCACCTGTTGATATGCCCTATATCACTCTGCTCTTCTGACTCCACTGATCTCCTTCTTTGATCCCTTCAGAAATCCCAGTGTAATTTTTTCCCACATGATGACTCAATATGACTTTTCAGTGCATTTGCAACTCTACTCATATTTACATGCAAATAGTTATGCATATTCATAAAACTTGTAAAAACAGGTAGCACTGCTCCAAACAGGTAGGAGAAAAACACAACTGACCATGGGTATCAGCATCCAGATCAAATATTGGGAGCAAAAGACCCTTGGGGACAACCAAGAGAAGCCAGTGGTAAACAAAGTAATGGTTGATCTGCAGAATGAGCCAACTGGACATTTATTGGAGGTTGTATTAGCTTCCTGAGACTTTTCTAAGAAATTACCCAAAACAAGGGGGGCTTAAAAATAGTGCACATTTATTCTCTCACAGTTCTGGAGGCCCATCATCTCAGTCTCTGCTGCATCTTCACATCTCACCCTGTCCTCTCTGTGTGTTTCAGATCTTCCTCTGCAATTCTCTTGTAAAGACACTTGTCATTGGATTTAGGGCCCTGCTGGATAAACTCACCTCAAGATCTTTCATGTAATCACATCTGCAAAGTTTCTTTTTCCAAATAAGGTCACATTCCTAGGATTCAGGGAATTGATGTGGCCATATCTTTTTAGGGAGCCCTCAGTAGAGGTCTTCTACTATAAAAAGGACACTTCACATTGTTTAATTCCTCTGTTTAAAACACTTTAAAGGCTCTAACCTTGTTTTCTCTGGTTGATATTTCACTACCTTTGTTTCTGACCCCCTTTCACATTCTATTGGTCACTTAACACTCCAGCCACTTCTTTCTACTCTCCAAACATCCTCTTTGTTCCTATCTCCAGGATATTTGTCCTTGCTCTTCTTTCTACCTGGAATGTTCTTGTGATATTTTCATGTAGCTCTCTTCTTCCCAGCATGTTGGTTGTAGCCTAATGTCACCCCTCCTGAAGCCTTCTGTAATGGCTTTGTATCAGGCAGATGCCAACAGAAAACAGATGATACACTCAAAACAGGATAATTTGAGGATTTATTTTTAAGAAGATTATATATAAACAAGATTCCTGTGTAGGGGAACCACAGGAATCATTCAGGATCTTGAAAGAGTAGTTGTTACCGGAAGCCAGACTGAAGTAAAGTTGTATGAAAAATAAGGTTTATCGTGATTACATAGCCTAAACCCGTGGTCGGCAAACTGCGGCTCGTGAGCCACATGCGGCTCTTTGGCCCCTTGAGTGTGGCTCTTCCTAAGCCTTAGGAGTACCCTAATTAAGTTAATAACAATGTACCTACCTATATAGTTTAAGTTTAAAAAATTTGGCTCTCAAAGGAAATTTCAATCGTTGTACTGTTGATATTTGGCTCTGTTGACTAATGAGTTTGCCAACAACTGGCCTAGACGAAGTGAACTGGTTATTTACCCCTTTCACCTGAAAATCTGTGTTCTGTCCACCAGTTATGGAAAGAAGTAGAGTTCCTAAAAATTAAAAAAAATAATCCTATAAAATAAAAATTAAAAAGATACTGAAGAGATAAGAGTCAAGATTTATGGAAAGTCATTTTTTCTTCTGTTACCATATTACTGGTTGAACCAAAGACCTGACCCAATGTTATATTTCTCAGCTTCCTATGTAAAAGTAATTTTACTGGGAAATTTTACAATATACTGACCTTTTTGAAGCACATACAAAAGAATATTGCTTTTACCTCCTGAATATACCACTGAAAAGCAGAAATCCCGACTTTCACTTGGGAAATCTGACATTCTGCTAAACTCTGGGGACTAATGAGCAATGATTTAGGCTTAGAAAGCAAACAATATGAATACTAATTGCTAAGCAGCCAAAAGTAGGTGTACTACAAAAAGGTGAGTTAGTCATAACCTCAGCCGTTCTCATAATTAAAACCAATTCACATTACAGCATGTCTGAGATAGAGGTTTAATAGGACCAAAGACAGGAAGAAAACTGAAGACAAAGAAATCAATGAATATTTGATCAGGAATGCTAATTTTTTGACTAAGAATGCTAAAAGAAAAGTACAAATTGCTGACTGCTAGTGTTTAGGGCCAGGAAAAGTTTGTCATCATTTACTTATTTATACATAACCTAATTTTTTTTTCCAAATCGTATTTGAAGAAACTTAGAGTGCAACAATACATGAGAGAAGTGACTAATCTCAGGAGGAATGAGTAGAAAGAGAGAAAGTTAAAAGACTTACCCTTTTTCCCCACTCCACCCCAGGCCTTCTCCACACTATTGTCTGTGCCCATGGGATATGCATATATGTATATATGTTCTTTGATTAATATATTCCCTTCCTCCCTCTCCCCAACCCCTCTGAGATAAAAAAGTCTTATTCAGGCTCATCATAGATTATTTTAATGATGAAAATTTAATTAAGAAACCTCTCCCATTTATAATTGTACTAGTCAGCTCGGGCATCCACATCAAATCCCCAAGGCCTGGTGGCTTAAGCAACAGAAATTATTTCTCAAGGTTCTGGAGGCTGGAAGTATCAGATCAAAGTCATTCTGATGAGAGTTCTCTTCTTGACCTGCAGATGGCCACTTTGTCCTCACATGGCTTTTCCTCTGAATAGCCACAGAATGAGAAAGAGTTATCTCTATTCCTTGTCTTATGGAGTCACAAACCCTATAGAATTAAGGCCCTATCCTTCTGACCTCACTTAACCTCCATTCTTCCTTTAGACCCTAATTCTAAATACAGTTACACTGAGGTCAGGACTTCAACATATTAATTGGGGTACACAATTTAGTCCAGAGAGAGAGAGAGAGAGAGAGAGAGAGTATTATAGATGTCCTCAATTCTTACCCCTTTTCCCCACCCCATCCCAGGCCTTCTCCACACTATTGTCTGTGTCAATGGGCTATGCATATATGTATACAGGTTCTTTGGTTAATGTACTCCCTTCCTCCCTATCCTCAACCCCTCTGAGATCTGTCAGTCTGTTCCATGCATCCATCCCTCTGGACTTATTTAATTTATCAGATTATTTTGTTCTTTAGATTCCACATGTGACATTTGTCTTTCTCTGACTGGCTTATTGCATTTAACATAATAATCTCCATGTCCATCCATGCTGTAAGAAAGGCTAAGGGATCCTTGTTTTTACAGCCATATAGTATTCCATTGTGTAAATGTATCACAACTTTTTTATCCATTCATCTACTGATGGGCCTTTGGGCTGTTTCCAGATCTTAGCTATTGTAAATAAAGCTGCTATGGCAATACTTTTAACATTTAACTGTGAAATGCATCATTGTCTGTTAGTCCTGGGGTCCCTGAAAAGTAAGGTAGTCTCTGTCTTTTAAAGTCAGTTTTGCACCCTGACTCCTGACTTCCCAGCTCTGGATTGTGGGTTCTTCCAGTGAGCACCCATGAATCCTTGGCTTATACATTAGCTCCTTGTGTCTTCTTTTCTAGAAACTCAATCAACAATAGATTATGAGGTATCCTGGACTGTGTCTCCGGTGTCCTGCAGTCATCCACTCAGGCAGTCACTTATAATCAAATATGTGTTGAGTCCCCTTGTGTGCCAAGGACAGTCACTTGTGTAGCATCATCACCATGTCTTCTATATCCCCTGCCCTGCCCTCATGGGGCTTACATTTTGGGGAGTAGGGTGGTGCAAATGAATATTAGTATAAAACAATTAAACTTACAGATATTTCTTATGTTTGCTTGGCAAGTTTGATGACAAATAGTAATGGCGAGTTATTTACAGTAATGACGAAAGAAGTAGTTGGTGTGAAATGGCATTTTAGCTTAAGTCTAAAGATGAGAAAGCAACTACCCCTGCAAGTTGCTCTTTGTTTACCTCCCCAGAAGAGGAAACAGCATGTACAAGGTCCTAATGTGGGCAACAACTTGGTGCTTTGGAGAAAGAAACCAAAGATCTGGGTAGTTAATCAATTGTGTTTGGCAAAAACTTCAGAGAGTGAAAAGGTGGAGAAATAATCAAGGGCCAGCTCACAAAAAGCATGAGACACATGGTCCACTAGAGCTTATAAGTATGAGATAAATAAATGAAAATGCCCGAAGGGAGCAGTCATTGTGGCCAAACAAAGGGTGCACTAGCCAAGGACAGAGGCACAGCATTAAACCCAACACAACCTGGGCCCAGGACAGAGGAGGCACTCAGCAAATGTCCTCACCTCCAGCCACACACTCCCTCCTCTGCCCAGTCCTGCCCTTCACCATTAGGGGCTATATTTCTCTATTGCCACACTTTTTGGTATAGGAAAAAAATATTTGTCATTTTCCCAAGAAAGCACACACCCTAATACTTCAACCCTATCAGACTTGCCCTGTTAGTTTAACTAAACTAATAAGCACCGGGTCCCTATCATGTGCACAAGGCCTTGCTGTTTGCTGCAGGACTTGCAAAGATTAAAAAAAAAAAAAAGCCACAGTCCTCATTTTTAAGGAATTAACATCCCTTACCTGGTCAAATTTCTACTTCTAGTAAATAAAAAACATATAGGGTCCATTGAAGTCCTGTTAAATGGCAACTGACTGGATGGTGTCTATGGCAATGTGGAGATGCAATGAAACAACAGGCCCCTACCAAATATCCCAGAACACATTTTAATGCCTGACACAGGGCAAGTTCCTAATACTAGTAAATGTTAGGTGAGAGAATAATACATGAACCATTCACCTCCCACACACAGGCACCCCTAATAGGGCCATGTTAGTACAGGGCATGTGTGCCAGTAACTTCGGACCATTTCATTTTCAAATTACATGTCCAGGTCAATTTTTTTTTTTTTTTTAATAACTGCATGCAAGAAGAATTTCCTGTAAAAAATCAATAAAACATATTTTAAAAAAAAGAAGAATTTCTGTGGAGTAATGGTTCTGATTACTGTATGATAGCCCCAAGAGGCTAATAACAATTGATGCCACTTAATTTATCAAACAAGCAGGTAATCAAAGCACACTGACCAGAAGCACAATGTATTTGATTCCTGTATTTTAACTCGATAATTTTGTTTACATGTGGAATATAATGGTATTGCTAGACCTTTTCTTTCCCTGTGTATAGAAAGAAAGTTGGGATTTTAAGATTTCCCTCTACAGCACTGGTTCTCAACCTTCTGGCCCTTTAAATACAGTTCCTCATATTGTGACCCAACCATAAAATTATTTTTGTTGCTACTTCATAACTGTAATGTTGCTACTGTTATGAATTGTAATGTAAATATCTGATATGCAGGATGGTCTTAGGCGACCCCTGTGAAAGGGTCCTTTGACCGCCAAAGGGGTCTCGACCCACAGGTTGCGAACCGCTGCTCTACAGGGTCTCTAAATTGGACACGTTTGTTCACATAGCTATAATTTTGCCAATGTTAAGAGTTATGACAACAATTTTTTCAGGCTGATTTGGTCACAGCTAGATTTAGCCTACAGAAATTCTCCATCATGTTTACACACTATAAAACAGGTATATTTCTCAGGGACATAAACCTGGACTACACGTTGTCATTTTTCATTTGTCGATGGAGAAATCAGCACCTTAATTAATTAGATTTGGTCATGTCATCAGCTGGCTCACCTGCCTCCACAAAACTGGCTCCAAGAATCTCTCTCCCGCCCTAACCGGTTTGGCTCAGTGGATAGAGTGTCGGCCTGCAGACTAAAGGGTCCCAGGTTCGATTCCAGTCAAGGGCCTGTACCTTGGTTGCAGGCATATCCCCAGTAGGGGGTGTGCAGGAGGCAGCTGATCGATGTTTCTCTCTCATCGACATTTCCAACTCTCTATCCCTCTCCCTTCCTCCCTATAAAAAATCAATAAAATATATTTTTTTTTAAAAAGAATCTCTCTCCCAAAGTCCTGGTCTTGTTCATTATCACGTATCAGCTGAGCAGGGAGAGAAGTCAGGAGTCCTTCACCTTCAACCAGGGTGTGTATCAATATACCAGCTATGCCTTCTGGGTGTAGTTTAGAACTAGAATAATCCGTCCCCTTTGTTTTTAAGTCATTAAGAAAGCACAGCTCTGTTTTGAATGCTTTATTTTCTTTGATCACAACAGTCATGTGGGTCAAACTAAACATGAAATCCTATGCCATTTTGAAGATGAGGATGAAGGTTTGAGTGGCGGTAGCTTGTCACCAACAGATTCATCCAGAGACTTTACTGAATGGACTTTGAAAATCCCTATTCATACAATTCTTTTCTGGCAACATCAATTCTTTATTCTCCCAACTGCCCAGCTTCACGCAGAGACTTGCTTCCTTTTTTTTAGAGGAAGAACCTCTCAGCCATCACTTAATTATAAATCCGACATGAGACCCCATTTAAATAGTCTGGCAAATTCTAGTCAATTGTCAATCCAGCAGCAGACATTACCTTAGAAACCTTCATGGGTGGTAGGGAAAGAGACTATTAAAATGAGAGAAAAATTGAAGTAAAAATAAACTCTAATATCAGCCTCCCCCTGAACAATGCTTCAGTTATTACACAAAAGAAGGGTTTGGCTGCTGTTGGCCCAGAAGAATGTGGGAGAGATACTATGGCAACTGGTGAAAGGGGCATTAAATTTTCCAGGGCGATACACTACACAGATCTTTTATATTTTTAGAGAAAAAATTCTTCTTTCACTTTTACAAAAAGTAACATCATTGAAATGTCTTTATTATATATCTAGATAGATATATGACAATATAGAAAGTTTTAATCTATTTTGATTTTTAAACTTTTGAAAACAGTATCACAGAATGACTAACATTATTTGAAAAACAAGAAAGCAATCATGTATAGTCTCATCTCTCAAACGTCGTTGTTTTATGCCCCTAGACTAAAGATACATCTTGCCGCCTTCAGTCCACTTCCTCCTGAAGTTTCCTCTTCAACTGGGAAAACAAAATTCTCCTTCACTCATTTCAAATCTATGCTCAGTAGAAACCAAATGAAACTCAAATGGCAGATTCTGGTTGTACAGTCTTCATACTCAACTGATAGGAAAACGGAATGGGACTGACATTTGTAAAGTGGCCGAAAAATCTCATTCCGCAGAAATCGAGGTTCTGACTTAGAAGGATATGAGCAAAAATATAACGTGAAGAGGCATTGAGGACAGAAATGATTGCCTTTCAGCTCCCTGATTTCTCTACAGCATGGCTCTGTGGACACTGGAAATAAAGAGAGGGCTACTGCCACAGAGAAGTGTGGGAAGACTTATGCAGAGGCATTCCCTTGCCCAGAAGCAAAAGTGCCTCCTCACCCTGACCCTAATTGCAGTGAGAAAGAAAAGGATCAATGTGATTTCAGGGAGAAGGTCAACTTCACGATGGGCTCCAATATCATGTCCACAGATCTATCAGGCAGTCATCAGGCCTGGGAGGAGAAGAAATTAAACGCTTGAGCTGTAGACTCAGTCTCGGTGGAATTCTCAGTCCTGCCCCTGCCGGCAGTCTGCACCGGACTTCCTCATCCTTGAAGTGGTTGAGTGCAGAATAGGTATAGAATTGACTCATGTAGTATTTGGCCCAATACTGTCACTGGTTCCAATATGAAAAAATGGTGTTTCCCTTATTATTGGTGACCAAGTAAGACTTTGGCCAACGAGTGCAGAATAGGTATAGAATTGACTCATGTAGTATTGGGCCCAATACTGTCACTGGTTCCAATATGAAAAATGGTGTTTCCCTTATTATTGGTGACTGAGTAAGACTTTGGCCAAGATGTGAGGGGGGAGTACAGCAAGGGCAGAGCATGCACATATTCTCAGCCAATGCGGGAAGGGGAGGACATGCAGCCACTGGGAGGGAATCATGGAGAGCAGAGTCTGGCAGAGAGTACACATGAGGCAAAAGTGGGGAGTTGAAGATGCAAGTGAGTCCCAGCAGGCGTGGCTCAGTGGTTGAGTATTGACCTATGAACCAGGAGGTATGGTTTGATTCCCAGTCAAGGCATATGCCTGGGTTGCAGGTTCCAGCCCAGTATGGGGCAGGAGGAAACCAATCAATGACTCTCTCTCATCATTGATGTTTCTATCTCTCTCTCCCTCTTTCTTCCTATCTGAAATCAATAAAAGTGTATTTTAAAAAAAGATGCAAGTGAGGAAGGACAGAGGCCACACTACAGATATATATGTATCTCACTGTGTTGTAAAGTAAGAGTTCTGTTAACATGATAATGATAGCAAGTACATACCCTTGACATCAAAGACAGACCTTTTGAACACATGTTACTTTATAAAATTACCTTAACTTCTCCTTCTTTTAATAACAAATGACAACTTTATCATAGACCTGTACCAAACGATAATGAACATTGGGAATCACATTTATAAGTACAGAGGAAAGTTGTGGAACGAGGTGAGATGTAGGTAAATTAAGGCTAAATTTATAAAGAAAAAAGATACAATTTTTAAAATAATTAGTCCTTCTCTGTGGGAAGAGAACTGAAAAAATAATTGCTGACTTATTGCAAAGTAGTCTCCATATCACTGGAAGCTTCTACCAGAGCTGTATAATAAACTCTAAATTACCCAGAAAAGTGTGAGAGAGAAGTAGCACTCACCAAGTACTCACTGGGTCAGGCATAGAACTAAGTCCCCTATATTTGTAAGCTGCATTAATGTTAAGAGAAGCTGATGAATTTGCCTAAGGTCACACAGCATGTAAATGGAAGACATGGAATTAAAACCCAGGTCCCCTGGTCTTTGCCATCACTTTATTTGCCTCCATGTGTTATACAGAAAATATATCTGGGGGGAGGAAGAGGAGTTGGACAGGATTCTTGTAAAGATCCTAAATAATAGTGACAAAATATTTTTTCTACTTTCTTCTTTTCCCCTTGCACATTGATTTTATTCCTTGCTTAACTCAAATTCTTTGTCCTTACACATACTGTGGATAGACATTTGCAAGAGCAGGAGGAGTCAGTAGACTTTTCCTATAAAGAGCCAGAGATGAAGAGGTTTAGTTTTGCAGGCTATAGGTTCTGTCACAACTATTTAACTTGCCATTGTTGCATGAAAACAAGCATGACCAATATGTAAATCAGTGGGTGTTCTGTTTGAGTAAAACTTTATTTACAAAAGCAGGTGTCAGGCTGGGGTTGGCCTGAGTGCTGTAGTCTGTTGACACTTGTACTAGAGTGACATATGGTCTCTCACCCCCCTGGTTCTCTCTCCTTCCCATAGGAGAAGGAGTTTTATCTTAGCAGATGAAGAGGGAAGTCTTCCATTTTTCCAACCCAACTTTCTCAATATCACCCTCTTGTTCTCTTTTGTTATATTTGCCTGCTATCTGATCCTAGGTGAGGATCCTTTCATGACAGAGGCCTCTAGTTGTCTAACCCTACTTCTAACTAGATGGGAATGTTTAATTGTGGAGCATGTATTTTAGAATTGTTTGTTATCCCAGTATAACCCAGCCTATCCTGACTGATGCATGGGTAGAGTACAAGGAAATCCTTCAGATGCTCCTATCCAAGCACATTCTCCCATTCATTATTTTATCAATAATGAAGTTGATACTTGGATTTCTATATATCTTACTCCTGTGGCTATGTTTCAGTTGGTTCCAAACCTAGGTGGATCCTGTGTTCAACCCTGCAAAGTCATCATGACCCCCACCCAAAGTTTGGTTCACATGTTGAGACTGATGATGATACCCAGGGGTCTTCAAACTTTTTAAACAGGGGGCCAGTTCACTGGCCCTCAGACCGTTGGAGGGCCGGACTATAGTTTAAAAAAACAACTATGAACAAATTCCTATGCACACTGCACATATCTTATTTTGAAGTAAAAAAACAAATGTTTTCGGCGGGCCACATGTGGCCTGCAGGCCGTAGTTTGAGGACCCCTGATACACACACATGAAGAGGTAAGAGAAGGTTTGTCACTTAGATCATTGAGGTCTCTGGGAAGATCAGGTAAGGCCTCTCAAGCAGGCTCATTAAGTGACTAAGAGGTTCAGAGAAAGAGAATGACTTGGCACTCTGTTATGGTTAAGGAGTGTGGGCAGATTGAGGGTCCCTGCATGAGTTAACATTCATATGATGGTGCCCTAGGTTGATATAAACTATTGACTTCTCAAATTTCACAGGGAAAAGTTTTGGCTATTGACATGACTGATTTGATAAGATTGTTTAATTCTGGACTTCACTATTATATAATAATAAGCCTAAATGTCTAGATATATAAACTATGTGTTCAGCTTATCCTTTGATAGCTCTGTCCCCGTCTTACTTCTAAGTTGGTTCAGAGCCCAAGTAGAGAAGATAGATGTTCTTAATTTGTAGTCCCTCAACCAAAACAAAATATTAGAAGTATTCTTAGGCATTTAATCTGTATTTCCAGATTATGATAATTTATTTTCCCGTGGCTTGTAGTATAAACATACTGATATTATAGCACTATATTCAGTTATTGCACTTAAAGAATCTTTATTAATTTGATAGAAAAAATAATACACAGTGTGCTTATAAATCTTTTATATTTCTTGTCAATATTCTAGCATGATTTGAATTCAAAGAATTTTTTGTAGTGAAAGCTCCAGTTATATGTATCTAGTAAAAGGTCATGCTACCCATTATACGTTTCAAACTGATGTTTTCCAAATGGTGACCTGCACCACCTGGAACTCATACATATTTTTGCATTACATGCATTTAGATTTATTCCTTCCCAATAGACACACTTTGTAAATAATTCATAAGCCATGTTTACAATTTCATGCCAGTTAATAATGCAATAACTAAAGCACAGAAATATTTCTATCAAGTGGCTTATTGGTAGATGAATTTGGTACATATAAGATGCATATAGAAATCTTCTCTAATAAAAGAAACTGGGAAAAATGAATGTAAATGTATGGCTTTGGGGATTTTCTAATCTAAGATTTGTAGGGAACAACAGAAAAAGATAACTTACGGGCACATCACTTTCCCATTGCTAAAGCCCATAGATATGTTTATATCTAATATTTACTAGTTACACTATGTTGAACATATTCCCAGGACAAATAAAGGCAATTCTTATGTTTTGAGAATTGTAAGAATTACCTGGTACTTGGAAACACAATGTGGCTGCCTGCCTAAGCTAAGATGGACCCGGAGAGGAGCCTTTCTAAGTTGAGTATTTAAGGATGAACAGAAATGTTCTAGGCAGAGAGCCAGGAAAAGAGAGTCCTAACAGAGAAGAACATTGGGTGTAAAGACATAAGTACATGAAACCAGCATGGTGCATTCAGGAAGTGCCACATGTCTCAGAGCATTTGAGTCCAAGATATAAATGATAAGAATAAAGAGATAAGAGCCACATTTTGAAGAGCCAGTTCTGAAGGCAGCGAGGAGCCTAGTAGTGGACAAAATGGACTTCATGTTTACATCTTCCTGAGCAAATGCTCAATTGAATCTCAAAGGCATTCCCTATGTAGTGGCCTCATGGCCCATGCTCCATGCCCTGGGGGCACGTGGTTGATGTGTCTTCCTTCTTCCCTAAGGCACGGGCTGTCAGGTTGTCATCTGTGCTTAGCCCTTGGCAATATGATCAGTCATTTTGCAGAAGAGAACTGAAGGAAATAGCTCATGAGATTGACAATCATCTGCCCTTTTTTCATTTCCCTCTGTTCTTTTAGCGCTTCTCTGGCAACACATTTTTTAGAAAACATTTAATAGAAAAGGAGAGGAAAAAAAACAGAGTAACTGAAGAAGAGATGAAAGAGACAATGGAAAATATCAATCTAAGATTTAGATAAAGAGGAACTAGGACTCAGAAAAGAGAAAAAAAAATAAGCTAGAAAGAAGTAAAAGATAGTAACTGAAATTTACCCAATAATAAGTATAGCATTTGGGGCCAGGTGGTTGGCAGAAAGCAAAGAATAAGGAAAGCAAGCTAAAGAGGGCTTAGTAAAGGAATATAAATATAAAGGTGATAAACATCATTTTATTACAATGCATTATTAATTCACACTGCATTATTTAATACTTGGCCAATAGCACATGGATACTTTGATACTGTCTCGGTGGATGTTATGGCCATAACATAAATGGGAATTTGGAGAAATTATATCTTTCCTTGTACCTGCAAAGGTCAAATGAACACTGAGGTGAATAAATACTGTTGGCTGGTACACAAGTGGTCAGTGCTGATATGGAAAACCCTTTTCCTAATGCCTCCTTTAGAGTTATACACAGGGGATACTCAGCAAATGTGTGTTGTTGAAGGTGAAGTGATGAACGGGGAGCCACAAAGTAAATCAGTGGGAAATATGTAAACAGGACTCCAGAATCGTGGCTTGCGTGTTTAAAGTTGGCTCTACAAAGTTATTCTCACAAGCAGGAAAAGCAATCAAATCACTTGAGGCAGACTTCTTCCTGCCTGAGTCCAAGGTAGGAGTTCTCAGCCATAGTACTACTGACATCGGGGGCTAGATAAGGCTTTGTTTACAGAGAAGGCGGCTTGTGAATTTTGAGATATTCAACAGTATCTCTGATTTCTGCCTACCAGATGCCGTATCATTGCAACCAAAAATATCTCCAGATAATGTCAAATGTCCTCTGAGGGATAAAATCTCCCCCTATTGGAAACCAGTGGTCTAGTGGTAATGGGGTGATGGCGATAGATCAGGCTATTGTAGCTAACTGTGCGACTTAAGACAAGCCACCCTGTTTCACGCCATTTTTTCATCTATCAAGCGGCAAAGATTTCCCTCATCGACCAAACTATGCTCAGAATCTCCTGAACTCCTTTACAACTTCCATGCTTCTTTCTACATTGCCCAATTTTAGCAAGAACCTTGATTTGTCTCTTTAACAGAAGCCCCACCTTTATTATCAGATCACTCTCAGTATCTAATCAGTTTTCTCATCTCCACCATCCCCCAGGTGATATCTGATCCCAGGCCTGCCTTCAGCAGGAATCCTGTTAGATTGGTTTAGCCAGAATTACACTGATGCTTCCTTTTACTAATTTCCTATCCACTGACCCCCACCATGCTCGACCATAAATCCCCACTTGCCTGGGCTGTATTCAGAGTTGGGTCCAATCTTTCTCCCTCACTGCAAAATCCCATCCAGAGGTCCCCATACCCATAGTGATAGTCCTCTCACCCCCATTTGAATAAAGTCTTCCTTACTGTGTTTTAACAAGTGCTATTGGCCAATCTTTCTTTGACACTACTTCCTTTTTACATGACCAACATGCTATAGGTGTGAGTCTCACCAAAAGAGGAAGTCATAAGAGGACTGTGGAAACAAGGCTGATCTGGAGAGCTGGTTGTCTACAATAGTCCCTGATACAGGGAATGTGCTGAAGACTGGGACTGTGGATAGGAATGAAAGTGATAGCCAGGAGATGGTGGGCCCTATCAGGAGTAAAGAGCCAAGTGTGTATAGACGTTGCATAATGAGGAGCAAGACTGATGGCGGTGGGGTGAGGGCCAGAGTGGAACTGGATGCCAGGAAGGAAAAATGAAGAGTAATATGAATCAGGCAGAACTAAGGCTGGAGGACTAGACATGTGGCTGGAGCAGCGGCTTCTGCGGGGCCTTGTGCTTGTTATGAGCATTGCCATGGCACCCTGAGTGAGATACAGATTAGAGAATGCTCACCCATAGTGTCTCAGATGTCACACTTGCATTTCATGTTTCATTTCAAAAAGTAGGTATTAAGATTGTTATTGGAACCCCAGTGTTCTTTCTTGGGTTTGCCTGCCTGTACACACTCCCCAAAGCAATGCACAAGCAAGAGTTTGCAGTATACACAGAAAAAAAATGTTTAATATTGAATTGGTCAATGCAGAGATGGGGAGCTTGTGATCTAACCGGATTATATAGGATAAAATCACAAGATTTGGGGGTTTGGGGTCCTGCTGGTAGCTGATTGGTCAGAAGTGAGGTAAGGGTGATAAATCATTTCCTCAGGTCTTGAGGTCAGCTCTGAGGTCTATTCCAGGCTCCCTCTGCCCTGTCTCATGGGAAAGTAGACAGGGAGTCAGTCAACCTCAGGACTCAGGAATTGAAACATAAGCTGGGTCAAGATGTTATCTTTAGCCTGAGAGGTTCAGAGCATGTGATCATTAGGCAGGTTTGGGCTGTTGTCTTCTGCTGCCACAGGGATTGCTGATTAGCCCTGGAAAGGCTAGGTCTCTGAGGAGAGAGAGAGCAAGAGAGAAACAGCAAGAGAGAGAGAGAGAGAGAGAGAGAGAGAGAGAGATGTTTTCTAGAGCTAGAATCCATATATATATGTATATATATATGTAATATATATATGTAATATAATATATACATATATATATGTAATATGCAAATCAACCAGACGGCCAGTTGGCTATGACGTGCACTGACCACCAGGGGCAGAAGCTCAATGCAGGAGCTTCCCTGAGTCTGCAGGCCCTGATTGCCCAATGGGGAACTGGGAACTGGGGTTGGGTGGCAGTGGACGCATGGCCCTGATCACAAGCCAGGCCTAGGGACCCTACCCATGCACGAATTTCGTGCACCAGGCCTCTAGTTTAAAAATAAATTTAATCAAAGTCATAAGAAGCCTTCGATTTTAAATTTAAGGCACTGGCCTGGGTGCTTTATTATCTCAGACTGTTTATTTAATATTCCCAACACCTGTTCTCTTATTCACAAAAATTGAAGTAATGACTTTTGAATAATCTAGGGTGTATGAAGTGAGCAACAGAAGAGCTTGAATAAAGGTAGGTTCTAAGCAAAGGCTATATATATCACCTTCTTGCTTTTTTTTTTCCTTAGGAAACATAAGGAAAAATAAAACATAATACTTTCAGTAAAGAAGGGGGTAAGGATAGCAGAAAAAAAGGTGTTATTACATGCTTGATATATATATGTAATATGCAAATCAACCAGACGGCCAGTTGGCTATGACGTGCACTGACCACCAGGGGCAGAAGCTCAATGCAGGAGCTTCCCTGAGTCTGCAGGCCCTGATTGCCCAATGGGGAACTGGGAACTGGGGTTGGGTGGCAGTGGACGCATGGCCCTGATCACAAGCCAGGCCTAGGGACCCTACCCATGCACGAATTTCGTGCACCAGGCCTCTAGTTTAAAAATAAATTTAATCAAAGTCATAAGAAGCCTTCGATTTTAAATTTAAGGCACTGGCCTGGGTGCTTTATTATCTCAGACTGTTTATTTAATATTCCCAACACCTGTTCTCTTATTCACAAAAATTGAAGTAATGACTTTTGAATAATCTAGGGTGTATGAAGTGAGCAACAGAAGAGCTTGAATAAAGGTAGGTTCTAAGCAAAGGCTATATATATCACCTTCTTGCTTTTTTTTTTCCTTAGGAAACATAAGGAAAAATAAAACATAATACTTTCAGTAAAGAAGGGGGTAAGGATAGCAGAAAAAAAGGTGTTATTACATGCTTGCAATTGAAAGAAAAATAAGACTCAGAGAGAGAGAAATAAGGTAATTACTATTCATATAAATAAGGGAGCTAATAGGCAGGCCCACAGTCCATGTGGTTTCATTAGGAGCACATCTCTTCTCTCTAACCTCTTTCCTGGTAAAATCCAAAGGGTTAGTTGTTTGTTTGTTTGTTTGTTTTGTTTTTTGTTTTGTTTGTTGTTGTTGTTTTTTTAGGATAAATGCACTACAAAATATAAGATATTGATATTATTTCAAAGTTAGGAAGAGAAAAATACACCTGAGAGTTGGGAACAAAGTTGAGAACCAAACTTAGGAAACAGATATATCATATCTCAGAAAATTAGCGGATGTTTTTGCCATTCTGTTAGCCTGTGGGAGGACCAATCAATTCCAAGAACCTAAAATGAAACAGGTATCAAATATCCGGAAAGCTTCCAAGTTTTGCAAAGAGATTGGCAATCATTTTCAAATGCAGCTTCTCATTCCAACTTTGCTAACTGAAGAAAGTGCTCAACATCGAAATGGATGAAAATACCCATGATACTGACTTTCTTCATTTCAAATGCACAGGGAAATTTCTGAATCCAGCACACATTCACAAGTATCCTAGCCCAAGCCAACCACTCCTTCTAATACACAAAGCAATTACTTATTTCCCATGAATGAGAGAAATCCACTTGTGTGGACAGGTAAGGCTATCCTATCAGGTGATAATAAGCAAAAAAATATTTTTTCATCATTGCTATGGTAATACAACATTTTCTGAAAACTTATTTTCTCTTTTCCCAAAACAGTGTGTGTGTGTGTTTTTAAATAACCAACAAGCCCTTCTGCATTAAAATATTTGAAGAAGCAAAGAAGCTCATATATCAAAACCAGCATTCAGTCTTTTCTCCCACTGTCTTCTGAGAGAAAGAGGGAAAGTTGAATGAACTTGCAGTTGCTTAAAATCCTGCGACTTCACACTGCCATACCTCAGTCTCTGACATTTTATCAGTGCCATGCATTGGTAAAAATGGTCCTTAATAGGACAGCACTTAAAATGAGAAGCCCCAACCTTGTCATTATTGTCAGCACAATGGGAAAGGCTCGCTGAAAGCAACCATCCGGGCTGTGGAGGGTTTGAAGTTAATTACATCACCGTAGACAGTAAGTTGGTCTTTGTGGTTCCAGTTATCTCTGTGCACAGTTGGCTCTCTGTTTTTGTTGTTGTTGTGTAACATCCCATTAATCACAGTTACATTTGTTCCCTGCCATGTGATTCATCATCCTTTCCCCCTGAAAGGACTTCCATTCTCTGGGACTCCAGATAAACCAGTAATTTAAAGTGGCAGTGACCAACCTTGCCAATCACAATGGCGTAGCTTGAATGAGGAGGTTCAATGGCAACACAGACAGGCTCCAGGCATCTCTCCGAGGATTCAAATTATCCCCAGTGATGGGGTTCAGGCACGGGGACAAAAATCAGGTGTGACAATTACAGGATGAACTCTTGAAGTGGAACTGAAGGTGTATTTGCTTTTGGAACTTATCCAAGCACCATTTATTTAGGGGGAGAAAAAAAATGACAAAGTGAAGTATGTGGACAGAGAGCAAAGTGTAAAGAGTAGTGGAGAAAACACTGGGCTGAGTGTGGGGAGAAATGGGTTCTAACTTTTTCTTTAAAAGAAAATATCCACGTGACCTTGAAAAACTCATTTCATTACTCTGGGTCTCACTTTCTTAATTAGAAATTTTAAAAAATGAAGAACTTCGAGCAGGTAGCAGATCTTTTTTTTTTTTTCTTTTTTCTTTTCCTGAACTAACTTGTTGGATTTGGGAATTGGCACAGGGAGGCTACCTTTTGATAAAATATCAACAAAAGTATCATACAAGTTATTTTGAAATGTTTCTAAGTGTTAAAAATTATTATTTGTGGGTAATAGAATTCTTCTGTGAGTTATTTAGCTCTTTCCTCTTTTTGAGAACAGATTTTAACATTCAGCAAGCTGAGGCCTGCAGGAGAAGATGGTAGCACTCTACAAATCAATGTTTACTTTCTTTTCATCTCCTGCTAATCCTAAAGTATCCAAACAACTGCAAATCCCTCTTAACTCCCTAGTTCATTATTTCACAAAATTTAACAACCTAAGGAAGAAACTGCTTATATGATTTCCTCCAAGGCATTTCTTGAGTTTGAGTTAAAAAGCTCATTACATAACACAAGTACCTAACCCCTCCCCCCAAAAAAAGACTTGGACAATTGGTGGAAATTATGGATTTGCAGACCACTTACCATTTTATCAAATTAATATCGTCACATAAATATAGTACATAGATAATTATTTTTATTACATTGTTACTCTTGAGATGAAAAACTGCAGAAATGTGGCCCCTCTGATTCTGTTCCCTGCACTGGTCTAATTTTTCATTTATTATATTACCCTGTATTTTCACAATGCCTCTTTTTATCTGATATGTTGTGAACTTCATAAAGAGGGGGTTTGCATATAACACATTTGAAAACTCAGTCCCAGCATCATCCCTAGACAGAGCACTCACTCAGTGCTCCCAGCAAAGATGCTATCCTGTCCCAAGCAGTGTTGATCAAGGAGTATTTGTCACCCCTGCTCTCCATTGCCACTTGATTTCAGGAAAATAATAGCTGTAATCATATTGTATCCAAAATGTATTCTGGGCCCTACCTGGTTTGGCTCAGTGGATAGAGCATCGGCCTGTGGACTATAGGGTCCCAGGTTCGATTCCAGTCAAGGGCATATACCTTGGTTGCTGGCATATCCCCAGTAGGGGGTGTGCAGGAGGCAGCTGATTGATGTTTCTCTCTCATCGATGTTTCTAACTCTCTATTCCTCTCCCTTCCTCTCTGTAAAAAAATCAATAAAATATATATTTTTAAAAATGTATTCTGGGCCACATACATAATTAATGACTTCATAACATTTGTGCAAAAGCAGCTGCCTCCACTTCCCCTTTATAGAGGAGAACACTGAGACTTCGGCTTAATTATGTGTGTGAAATCATACACCCACTAGACAGTAGAATTGAGAACCACACTCCGATCATTGGTCCCTGATGCCATGCACTTTCCATCACTTAGTGCTGGCAAAAGCATGTAAACTGGTGAATTTAGGAATAGCTGAAATCATGGACATCACCTGCATGAGGCTCTGAGGAAATCATGAGACATGTCTCTCTCTCTAGCCAATATGTCAGGTACTGTAAGTTTTAAAATTTAAGACCCAATTTTCAAGTGAAGGGGAATATGGGGAAGACTTAAACCAAACAAGAATGTGCTGCATGTGGCATTTGATAGCCGGTCTGAACCTTCATAAAGACCAGTGCTGCTCAGCCAGGGGCAATTTGGTGCCTCGCAAGACATTTGGCAATGCCTGGAGGCATGTTTTAGTTACCACCACAGCTGCTGACACCTCATGTGTAAAGACTAAGGAGGCTTCTTAACATCCTATAATACACAGGACAGCCCCACACAACAGTGAGTTCCCTGGCCCAAAATGTCAGATGGCGCCAAGGCTGAAAAACCCTGATATCGTCAGATAATAATGAATTAGGAAATATAACGGAAAAAAATGAGTCCACATTAAGAATAACAACAATATTTATACACAGAGAGAAAAATAGAACAAGAATTGTGCAAACTCATTTTTGGAAAAAAATCATGCAATTTTTCTATAAGATGTATTTTGAAAAAAGAAATAGGGGAATAAATATAGCTCATTCTAGGATGGGAAAACTTAATAATGTAAAGATGCCAATTCCTTATGAATTAATCACCACAGCCAATGAGATTCCATGCAATGGTTTTCTGAAGCAGTGGAATAGCCTGGCCCAGAGGTATGTGTGGTACCAAGATTATTATCAGAGGAGCAGAACTTGTGGAAAAGTGTAGAACATTGTAAAAATGTTCATTTTCTTCATAGCGAGAAAGGCTAGCACTGAAAGATTCCAACAGATGTGATGATTCCAAGTCTCAGTCATGCAGCCAAGTGGAAAATCATTTTTGTGTGTAGGTTCTGAGAGGGATGATCGGGGCTGAAGTAGAAAGCCACCTGGGATGCAATGCCGTGGGACAGGTCAGAGAGGGTGGCATTGGTTCTCCGGGGTGTGGGTGAAGGTTATGGCAACTGGTTGGTGGAGAGAAGTCAGAGGTTGAAGCTAAGGGCATTGAGCTGGTGATGGGTTGTGTACAACTGTGGGACAAGGAACGAATCCAAGTGTTTGGCTTACACACCTGCTCAAGTCTAGGTTCGCCATTTACTGTGCCGGAGATAATGGAAGCAGGAACAGATGTGAGTGTAGGTGGAAAAGAGTTGGGCTTTGGAAGTGTTAAGTTTGAGTTGTATATTAAACACTAGAGGCCCGGTGCACAAAAATTTGTGCACTCGAGGGGGTCCCTCAACCCAGCCTGTGCCCTCTCCCAGTCTGGGACCCCTCAGAGGATGTCCACCTGCAGGCTTAGTCCAGATCCCCAGGGGATCAGGCCTAAGCTGGAAGTCAGACATCCTTAGCATTGCTGAGGAGGCAGGAGAGGCTCCTGCCACCATCACTGTGCTGGCAGCCATCAGCCTGGCTTGTGGCTGAGCAGAGCTCCCCCTGTGGGAGCACACTGACCACCAGGGGGCAGCTCCTGCATTGAGCATCTGTCCCTTGGTGGTCAGTGTGTGACATAGTGACCAATCATTCCCAGTGGTTCTGCTGTTAGGGTCAATTTGCATATTACCCTTTTATTATATAGGATAGAGGCCTAGTGCATGGGTGGGGGCCGGCTGTTTTGCCCTGAAGGGTGTCCCGGATCAGGGTGGGGGTTCTGCTGGGGTGCTTGGCCAGCCTGGGTGAGGGGCTAATGGCTGTTTGCAGGCTGGCAAAGGCCCCCAGCAGGGACTCTCACCCCATGAGGCTGTGACCAGCCTGGGTGAGGGGCTGATGGCTGTTTTCAGGCTGGCCACAGTCCCTTCAGGGTGGAGGGGTCCTGCTGGGGTGCCTGGCCAGCCTGGGTGAGGGACTGAGGGTCGTTTTCAGGTTGGCCACACCCCCTTCAGGGTGAAGGTCCCCACTGGGGTGCCTGGACAGCCTGGGTGAGGGGCTGATGGCTGTTTTCAGGATGGCCACGCCCCCCAACAACCCAAGCTCCCAGCCTCTCCTTTTTTTCTTTTCTTTTATTTCTGGGATTTATTTATCTTCTATAATTAAACTTTGTAGCCTTGAGCGGAGCCCAGTGCCGGCCAGGGCAGGCTGGAAGCTTGGTTTCCTCCATCGCTGGGGGCAACCCAAGCCTCCTGCTTGCTCCAGCTCCGTGGCCGTTGCCATCTTTGTGACAGAGTGACGGAGTGGCAGAGTGATGGTTAATTTGCATACTACTCTTTTATTAGATAGGATTGGATAGATGTTCTAGACAGTTAGATAAATGAGTGGGAAGTTTGGGGGAGAAGTCAGGGTTGAACTACACATTTTGGACTCAGCAAGTTAAGGTGGCACATAAAATATTCAATTGATGGGACAACCTGGAGCAAGGCCTGACCAAAAAAGCATGTCTAAGGACTCACCCTAAAACATTCTAATGTTTAAAGATCTGAGTAAAGCAAAATAGGTACTGAAAATGCGGGCCCAGTAAGACCAGAGGACAAATTACAAAGTCACCAGAATTAAAGTGTAAGGAGTATTTTTTATAACTTTCATTGTAACTGACAAAACTATTTTGCTAGAAATTAGACTATTTCCCATTTAATGTTTTAAATAACCTCTAAAAACTAAATAGCACTTAAAAACTTGTTATTTAAATACTCAAAGTGTATATATACATACATACATATGCAAAACTTTCCCTAAAATGATAAATATTTCTGCTTTTATGTTTTATCATTTAAAAAACCCTATAATTCATAAAATAGGAAATGATTAAATATATTATATAATGCAAAGCTAATGGTAACTGTCAATAATATTTTTCAAGGATATCAAATTATCTATGTGAATTTAAATAATGTAGAGGGAAAGTAAAATAATGCATTTTCTATGAAATGAGTTTTGTTGAAATAAATTATAAATGCACATATAAATTAAAATTAAAGTGTACATATAATGTCTGATTATAAAGAAAAGGACTATGAGATGAAAATAAGAAAAATGTAACAGTGAAAATTATGGGCCTTTATTTGTATATATACTTCTGGAATCTTACAAATATTGATCATCCAAATATAATTTTATAAGTGTTTTAATGTAACTTAACAGTATAAAATATTATAATGTAAAATCAGAATCACTCAAATGTATTACTTATTGTTTTACTTTAAGTCTATAAAAATATTCATGTCATCGGCCTTACATAATTCAAATGGTGTTCCCCTTAATGGCCCATCTTTGAATAATCTCATATTTCCAGTGTGGCGCTCTGCCTCCTGCCACCATAGTTATAAAAGTTTTATGCATCTTCCACATTTTATGAAGAAATACTTCCTTAAGGGAGTTATTGCTCACACTGAGAAATGCCTTCCAATGATGAACTCATCCTTAGGGAATAAATACGTAATAAAAGAGTAGGGATTGGTTCTGCATATGGGCCACCAATACTTGACTTCAACTGCTCTAATGCTTCCACTTTGTACAGCCATAAAATCATTTCACTAAGAAACAGTGGTCCTTTCCCATCCTTTCTCCAAAAAAAATAATTATTGCGTGACTGTTATGTGACCAGCACCGCTAGTTGTTAGTAATAAAACTGAAGAAGGCTTTCTTCCTGCCCTCAAAGGACACAAGCACAGATGGTGATGATACAGCATGGTGAGTGCCAGAATGCAGGTATGCACAAGGGCTCAGGTTTCTAAACTGAATAGAGTCACTAATATTGTAATAACTATGGTGCCAGGTGGTACTAGAATTATTGGGGGGATCACTTTGTAAAGTATATAAATGTCTAGCCACTATGATGTACACCTGGAACTAAAATAAAATAATACTGAATGCCAACTGTAATTGAACTATTAAAAAAGAAAAAAAAATAAATATAAAAAGGAGGAAAAAGAGAGTGCAGTTATGGTGTCACACCAGGGGCAGGATGGAGGAAGTAGCCCCACCCCCACCCCACCCCCCACCCATGTGCAGGCAATAAAGGTGCACATTTGGTGCAATGTTAGTGAAAAGGGATGCTGAAGTTACTATTCCATTTTAATAGCATATATGTAAGAATCAAATTGGTACATATTTGATGTGTATTTTTAATAAGCATTATATTCCTCATAGAAGTGAATTTGGACAGCTCCCATTAATACAGTCAGCCCCTGGCGCACACACACTAGAATAAATGTATTCTATTTGAGAGTAAGTACAAAAGTAAGTTCATGAAGCTGTAGAAAATTCAAGCTTACTTGGGAGACTTTGGGTCTCCAAATCCTTTGATATTTTATACATCTGCATGAATAGGGTATATTTCAAAATCAACAATGATAGCACACTGATTATAAAACTAAAGAGACAGCACTTGAGTTACTTCAGTTCCATCATTCTATCTGAACATTTTGAATATTGATTGGTATTTAAAACAGTGAAAAACTATGTGAACTGTAATATTTTAATTTGGTAAATGTAAGTTTACTTTCACACAGAAAACCATTTGCTGAATATGAATAATATCTCTACAACTGAAATGTATTATTTTAAATTCGGTAATGAATTATTTTAAAAATGAAAAAAAGAAAAGAATTATTATTACTGATCATGATTATTACTGAAAGCTGTGCATGAATATGTTTTTGTGTGTGAATATGTATAATCACAATAACTATAGAATACATAATTAAAGTGGCCATCACCATTGGCAATGTACAAGGTTAATCATTTTGATTATTGTCTTAGTAACCTTTCATTAGGGTATACTGTGGTAATAAACAACAATTCCATACCTCAATGGCTTCCAACATCAAATGTTTATTTCTTGCTTGTATTATAAGTCAGGCGGTAGTGGTTGTGCTCAGAACCTCTTTTCACTTCACAACCCAGCTTTAAGAATCAGGCCTTCACACAGCCCCATGATAAAAAGGGAAAGAAAACAGAATATAAACCACATGGAGCTCTTAAAGCTCCTGTTTGAATAGGACAAGGTCACTCCCTTTGTTCTTCCATTTACCACAGCATGTCATAGGACCACTCTTGACCTCAGTGGATGCAGGCACCTCTATATACTGGAGAGTGGCACCAAAGGTCACAGAGAGCATTTAGAATGGCAAATTCTCTTACAGAGGAAAGAAAAAATAAGAAAACTAAAACAATGTGCCATATATGTTATTGTCTCCAAAACAATCAGTTGCTCTGCCCCTTTTTCGAATACCCTCCCAAGCTTTGACATCTGGGAACTCCTATGATTCCTCCTAGTCAAGTCTTTCCATCTTGTTTTCCCAATGAAGATGCTTGCTACCTTTTTAGTCTTTCCATAAAGTTTTTTTTTTTAATCTCTATTGTAAAATTAATTGTATTCTACAATGATTTTATATTTATTTATTTTCTATTAACTCTGTTTAACTGTAAGCTACTTGTCAACGTAAAAAAAAAACAAAACATTGAAACCTGTAAAGAATTTTTGTGAGTTTATTTGAGCCAAACTGTCGACATATGCCGGGAAGCAGAACCTCAATGAACTGAGATAATGCTCCGGAGAATGGAGGGTTACATCTGTATTTATACATTGCAATCAAAGGAAAGGGATGTAGGTGGGTTACATGAAATTCACTGGTGATAGATTAAGGAGGTGGGATTAAGCAAAGCAGGGAAACCTCTGGGATAGGGTAAAAAGTGAAATGATGGACATGTGCTTCTTTCACACAGATGGGTACAGGATAGCTTAACATAATTAACAGTTGAGAATTAACTTGATAACAATAACAATGAGGGATTGTCCTGGTGCCATTTGTTGTGCCCTGAGGGGGGTGGGGAGGAAGTTACAAGTTACCCAGACATCTCGCAGATATGTTATCTTAGAGGCAAAAAGGCAAATGGGCTCAGTAAGGATCAAAGTTGATCTTTGTCAGGGAAAATATCGGCTTAAGCCATGACTGCCCACTATAACCTGTTTGTAGTTAGATATTTAATTTTCAGTGTTATGCCCAGATTTCAGGATCCCCAAAGGACCACCAGGGAGCCAGC
>NW_005370024.1:3657216-3661853 GCF_000412655.1 Myotis brandtii | reverse complement strand
CAGACACTCAATGCAGGAGCTGCCCCCTGGTGATCAGTGCGCTCCCACAGTCAACCTCCCGCTGCCCCCCATCTTTCCTCTCCCCCCGCCCCCCAGCCCCGATCACCAGCCCATCGTCAGCCAGGCCAAGGAACCCTGCCAGCCAGGCCAAGGAACCCCATCTGTGCACAAATTCATGCACTGGCCCTCTAGTATATATTTACATACTTGGTTTTCAAACTGTCCTACTGACTTTCCAACAACCCTCAGCTTATTATTATCACAACATTTATCAAATCACCATTATCTTCTTGACCTCAACAAATTAGTTATCACGAAAGAGTTGGTTGTTTTTTTTGTTTTGTTTTCTTTTATATATTTATTGATTTTTCCACAGAGAGGAAGGAGAGGGATAGAGAGTCAGAAACATCGATGAAAGAGAAACATCGATCAGCTGCCTCCTGCACACCTCCCACCGGGGATGTGCCCGCAACCAAGGCACACGCCCTTGACCAGAATCGAACCTGGGACCCCTCAGTCCGCAGGCTGATGCTCTATCCACTGAGCCAAACCAGTTAGGGCAAGAGTTGGTTGTTAATGCATAATGAGGTATACTGTAAATGTTAACAGTGTTCCCTATGCCAGAAGGGCTCATTTGGATGTGATTAAAACAAGAATTAGTCATTTGGATTGAAATGCTTTCTCACTGAGAAAGGGAGGAAAAGTAGGAATGATTTTCCTAAACAGATGAAGTTCTCTGAAAACAAATTGTACCTTTGCAGTAACACAGTTTTCAGGGTAATGAAGTATCTACAAGTTTTGGCATTCTGTTGAGAACAAACAAATCCACAAGGAAAAAGGCAAAGAGCTAATTTTCACTAGTGTAACAAAGATTAATCTTTCTTTTAAAATGGGCTTTTTTCATAACATAGGTTGATTGGTTCTGTTGACTGAAGAGAGTTAGCTGATAACCTGATAATCCAACATTTCAGATGCTTTTGAGGAAAACAATAGCCGTCTTTCTTAAATGATTCAATTACTGCCCTGGAGGAAACTCCACTTTTGTCCACCACCCATTTAACTCTTTCTAATGTAGAAAGGATGTTGTATAGATTCTTCCAGTAACACTTTAGAAAACAACTTAAACAACTGTGGTCTCACAGAGATGATGAATAAGATTGTGAGGACCCCTAACAGGTTTGGCTCAGTGGGTAGAGCATTGGCCTACGGACCAAAGGGCCCTCGGTTTGATTCCAGTCAAGGGCAGGCTCCTCAGTTGCAGGCTCCTTCCTGGCCCAGCCCTCAGGGCCCATTGCAAGACCAGTTGATGTGATTCTCTCACATTGATATTTCTTTCTGTCTTTCCCTCTCTCTTCCACTCTTTCTAAAAATCAATGGAAAAATATTATTTTTAATTTTTTTTTTTTAAATCAGGTGAGGATTAAAATAAAAGATTGTGAGGAAGCTGGAAATATGCCATAGGAGCAATTTCTAAGAACTCATTTAAAAAAATAGTTATTCTATCTTCAAATTATTCTCTACCCCATTTTTTCTATTCCTTTATTTTGTAACTTTTGGAAGCTATATGTCACATCTTTCAATCTATATCTATCGCTTTATGTTTCATTTGGCTAATTTTTTTGTGATTTATCATCTTATTTTGTAACTTTTGGAAGCTATATGTCACATCTTTCAATCTATATCTATCGCTTTATGTTTCATTTGGCTAATTTCTTTGTGATTTATCATCTAATTTATAAATATTCTCTTCAGCTCTACCTAGTAGACTTTTAAGTCCAACTAGAAAATTTTGTTCTTCTTATTTTGTAAGGCTGGTCACCTCTGGCTATGTTAAAAACAAACAAACAAACAAAAGAAACACACAGTGTATCAGTTCAACTTAAGGGTTTGGGGTTGACCTTACCTGGGTTTTAATCACAAATTTGTTATTCCCTAGTAACAGACTTGTGGGCATTAAGACTTATAAGGGCTTATATTTCCCTTTTTAAATATGAAGAAAATAGCATTACCACACAGAGTCATTGTAAGGTTTTGTATTGGTCTGGATTACCCAAAATACAGATGCCAAGACAAATAAATGTCCAAGAACTTAATAGGTGGAAATGTTGTTAGAAAAATAGGGGCTGAGATTGCTGGGGCACAAGCTAATCCTAGTGAAAGTGAGAGGTAAAAAAAGGTTCTCAGAAGCATCCTAGATCACCATGCAATCTAAGGGATGTTCAGCAAGGTCATTGCCAGGGTGTCCTTGAGTCAAAGTCAGCCATCAGTTGGTACCCATGTCTCTATAAGTGGACTTGTCTTAGTACCCTGTCACACTCAGTCATTGGCTGAGAACATGGTCATAGGAAGAGTGACAATAGACTTCAGAGTACAGCTGGTATGGCTTTTGGTCAAGTAAACTGCAATTCACATTTTTATGGCTGCTCCAGGGTTAAATAATGACATACAATCAGTGCTCACCACAGGACCTATCACAGTACCTCCTGCTCCATAAATAATTAATGAATGGTCACTATTCTTATTACTTCTGCATTGGCATGATTGAGACACGATATTGGAGTGTGGTGACTTTGTGCACTGCTGAGTCTGAGGTTCCCTTCTAAGCAACATATCAACATCTAGATATCATCCTGACTGAGGTGTTTCACAAATGTCAGTAAACTGTAGCCACTGTAGTTAAAGGTATTGGAGGTGGATATATTCAGGACATCTTTAGCGCCCTAAAGAGCAGGACCAGCAATGGAATCCCAGGCAGATGTAGAGAAAGCCGCTGTAGATAGAGCTGCTGTCATCCATCAAAGTCAAAATCATGAATGCATGGAGCTGGTTTGCTCTTACTCTGAAATTGTCTTCTGGCAGAGAAAATAACAGCCCTCCTTTTTGCATTTTATTAAATACGGTAATGTAGGTCAGTTAATTTCACAGACTTCAGGTGAGTTAGTTTAATTGTATATCCCTGAGGAGATACCACAAAGGACAGGAGCCAAGAGGGAAGAATGCATTGAGCACTTCAGTACTTAGGAGTTTGTATTGGGGCATGGAAACCCAGAAGAAAGAAAAAGGAAAGGAGAGACCACTAGACTGAGAAAGAATCCCTGGGTCAGACTCTGCAGAGTGTGTCCCTGGCTGAGCCAAATTGCTCATCTGGGACCCAGTCTCCTTCAGCCAAGCAAAATGTCAATGAGCTTTTAGTTTAAATTAATAAAAGAGTATCAAGAGAGAAGTGATGGTGTTTCGTTGGAGTTTTGACTAGCATTTTCCTGATGATTAATGATATTGAACACCCTTTCATGTACCTGTTGGGCATTTTGATGCCTCCTTTGAAAAATGTCTATTCCATTTCTCTGTTGATTTTGCAATCAGATTGTTGGGTTTCTCTTGCCATTGAGTTGTATAAGTTCTTCCTATGCTTTGGGCATTTGCCCTTTATCAGATATATGATTTGCAAATATTTTCTCCCATTCTGTTGGTTGCCTTTTCATTTTGTTGATGATTTTCTTTGATATGCAGCAGCTTTTTGGATTGATGCAATCCCATTTGTTTTTGTTTTTGTTTTGTTTTATTTTTGCTTTTGTTGTCTTTGCTATTAATGTCAAATTTAAAATATCACTAGGAAGACTGATGTCAAGAGTTTATTTCCTATGCTTTCTTCTAGGAGTTTTATGGTTTCAAATCTTACATTCAAGTCTTTAATCCATTTTGAGTTGCTTTTGTGTATTCTGTAAGAAAGGGTCCAGTTTCATGGTTTGCATGTGGTTTCCAGTTTTTCTATTTATCGAAGAGACTACCCTCCCTCCTATTGTATATTCTTGGTTCCTTTATTATTAATTAATTAGCCATATATGTGTGAATTTATTTCTGGTATCTCTATTCTGTTCCATTGATCTATGTGTCTATGTTTATGCCAGTACCATGCTGTTCTGATTACTGTAGATTTGTATAATCATTTGAAATCAGGAAGTGTGGTGCCTGGAGCTGTGTTCTTTGATTTTCAGGTTGTATTGTCTCTTTGGAAGTCTTTTGTAGTTCCAGACAAATTTGATAATTGTTCTATTTCTATGACAAATTCCATTGGAATTTTGATAAGGATTACAATAAACCTGTAGATTGTTTTAGATAAAATGAGCATTTAAATAATATTATTTCTTCCAATCCATGAGCATGGAATATATTTCCACTTATTTGTGTCTTCAGTTTCTTTCATCAATATTATGGTTTTCAGTGTACAGATCTTTTACTTTCTTGGTCAAGTCTATACCTAGATTGTATTTTTTTGTAGTGATTATAAATGGAATTGATTTCTTATTTTTTCTTTCTTACACTTTGTTATTAGAATATAGAAGTGCAACTGATATTTGTATATTGGTTTTTTATTCTTCATCTTTACTGAATTTGTTTATTAGTTCTAACAGCTTATTTTTTGGTGGAATCTTTAGGTAACTCCCTTAGTTTTAAACTCCACTGTGCAAGACTTGTCTAAAAGCATTGTTTTATCCATTTAGTCATATTCCAACCGGTTGCTTTAATCCAAGTTGTTATCCCTAGTTACTTTATTCACATGCTTATAAGCTCTGTTGAGGAAAAAAGAAGGAGGAAAGAAGGAAGGAAGAAAGAAAGAAAGAAAGGAAGGAAGGAAG
>NW_005370024.1:3653296-3657060 GCF_000412655.1 Myotis brandtii | reverse complement strand
GAAAGAAAGAAAGAAAGAAAGAAAAAGGAAAGAAAGAAAAAGGAAAGAAAGGAAGAAAGGGTAACCAAGCAAACAAAATAAAATTTCCCTTTGAAAAAAGAATCTACCACTTCTAGCTTCAATACTTTTAAGTTTAGGGTCCTTTAGATACCAGTTGCAAGCAAGAGGGTCATACACACACACACACACACACACACACACACACACACACACACACACGGTTTGGTTAATAAAACAAGAAAAGATTGTGCTGCCCTATATTTGAATCCATTTGATCTTACCACAGTGCCAGCTCTGAGACCAATTTTTTAAGTGTTACTTTTTAAATGACAGAGGCAAACAGCCTCACCTCCTGAAGGTCTACCTTGCTAAGAAGCATAATACCAGCCTAATGAAATCCGGGAGATTTATAGCATGTACACACAGGAAGCAGATTTGGGCGAGAAATTGACAGTTATGTACGTATTAGAAATGCCAGCTGCTACACTGTGGTTCCCTCTGCAGAGGAATCTGCCCACTTGCTGGGCACCATCTGCAGAGGAGCAGGGAGACGCATTTCCAGAGGCCTCCCCTTATCCATGTGCCAAAGTAGTGTAAGCAGGATATTTAACGTGGTTAATAACATCAATCGTACATATTTTAACACTAATTTACAGTAACAAGAATAATAATGGAAAATGCTAATGAAGAACTAAAAAATTTGGAGTGATGTGTTCAGAATTAAGTTTGAGCATCTCTTCCTTAGGCATCCCTCTGCTCATGGCCCACCCTCCCTTCTCCGGACTAAGGGCTCCTTCTCTTGGTACCTCCCCTAGCAACCTTTGCTTATCAACCTAGATAACAACGGACATGCTGTTGTTTAATTACTGCTTTCCTTTGTTTCATTTGCCAGGGTAAGAGATTGTTTTATTTGAATATATACTCACAATATGTAGCTCAGTTCCTGATGTTAGAGTAGGAAGGTAATAAATTTTAATGAAGGAATGAATTCTCAAAGCACTTGCACACACAGTTTCTCATTTGATTAGTACAAACATCCTGCTGTGTGAAAGCACAGAAAATTGTATTATCACCCCCTTTTACAGATGGGAGGGAGCAAAAACGCTTAAGGGCATGATTACAAAGGTTAGACAGCAAATCGATGGCAGAGGGAGTGCTCCAAATTCTGATCTCCTGCCACCTCCACAGGGACAGGTGATGGGGAGCGACCATCTAGTGCCCTCGATGAAAAGTCAGGGACCTGGGCATTACTAGTCTTGTGGCTTTGAGCAAATTGCTTAGATTCTGTTTCTCAATATTACCTTGCAAGAAAATTATGCAGATAGGTGTGAATGTGCATTATAAAATAAAAAGCATAAATGAGCTAATGTTTTAGTCATTTATAATCTATAGAGATTGGTACCAACAAAACTGGCCATTTGTTCATTCATTCAGGAGGGTCTAAGGAGGTTACACCTGAAGCTAAATCCAAACTAAGGGTGTTAATACTTGCAGAAAATTTAAATTGAACTTGATATTAATTGCATTTCGGACAGCCATACTCCTGATAGAGGGCAACGAGTCACACCTAAATGCCCAATCACATATGGGTTTGGATAGAGAAGTGATAAAGAGATACAGGAATGTAACACGCTGTGTTTGGGTTAAGTGAAAGAGACAAACCATTGAACTAAATCATGATAAGTGCCATGAATGGGAGCTATGGCTTTATCTTTTAAGCACCCAATGTTTTTTCTCTTATTTCTTTGGAAGATTCATTTTATCTCATTCCACCTCCTTCACTCTTGGAACCACTGGTTCAGGTACGCTTGCCCTAAAGCCTTATTCTCAGGATGTACATGTGGCCAAAACAAGGGCATTAAAGTTGATTGCTGGCACTTTGATGGGGACTAATTGGAAAGTGATATCTTCTTCCCTCTACAGTTGCTAAGCTGGTAGAATGCAAGCCTAGATCTGCATGGAGCCATCTTTGGACCACATGGGAGAGTCCACTTAAGAAGAAAATCAATACCTGTGAGAGAGGAGTTGAGCTAGCCAAAGAGATCAAATTCCAAATATGTTGCTGGAACATTTATATCAGGCCATGCTTGAATTTAATCCATCTCTTGACTTTGTCTTTTAATGATGTAGGCCACTTTTACCTAAATTAAATTTAAGTTTAGCTTAAGTTTGTTTGAATTCAGTTTTGGTGAGCTGCAATGGAAAAGGTTTGAACTTATTTAAAGAGGCAAGTCCAAGAGGCAAGGGGGAACTCCCTTGCCTAATGAAGAGAGGGGACTTCAGAGAAGCCCACACGGAGGTGGTTACACCTAAAGCTAAATCCAAACTAGGGCTGTTAATACTTGCAGAAAAACTAAATTGAACTTGGTATCTATTGCTTTTTGGACACACATATGCTTGATAGAGGGCAATGAGTCATATATAAATGTATGGCTTTATCGCCTAAAGCAAAAGTAATTTTAAGGCCCATACATACACTTAGCCTATAATCTTTCCTTTCTTAATCCCTAATTATCTAGATTTTACGGTTCTGCGTGACTTCCAAAGTTATGCACCTACCAGAATAGTAATATAAGCACTAGTTCTTGAACTCGCTCTGATTACACCACCTACAAGTAGTATTAAAATACCACAGGAAAGTTTCTCAGTTTCACAGATACCCACTTCCTCACCTGTAAAATTAGAACGGAGAAATGAGATAGCACACAATAAATGCCCAGCCTAGAGTACAGGCCATAATAGACAGTTTTAGTTTAGTTAACTATAATGTTATCCTGAGAGAATCCTGGATCCTGAATTCTTATGGGAGAAGATATTACATCATTTCTCCACTTTACTATATACCTAACACAATTTGGACATTCAATAAATGTTTTAGAAGGAAAGAAAAGTTTCTCAATAGATCATTGCACCCATGCTGCCTTTCAAATTTCTTCTCCATCCACTGGAGCCATGGTTCTCTTATAGCATGTCTCATCTACTAATTCAATAGACATGTATTTAGCTCTTATATAACTTGACCTCTATGTAGCATTAAATCCCCTGGACCATTTTCCTGTCTTAAACCTATCTCCTCTGAGTTTTGAGAACTCAGTTTCATTTTCTACTCCTTTATGAACACATCTCTCTGTTGTGTTGGTTATTCTTTTTAATATGTTAAGTCACCTGATCATTAAGAGTTGGTGTTTAGGTGGGTGTCAGGGACTGGGGGAAGGAGAAATGGGGAGTTAGTATTCAGTGGGTACAGCATTTTAGTTTGGGAACATGACAAAGTTGTGAAGATGGATAAGGGTGATGAGTGCACCGTGTTGTGACTATACTTAATGCCACAGAATGGTGCACTTATAAATGGTTAAATGGTGAATGTTATGTTATATATATTTACTGTAGTAAAAAAGATGGTGTTTATTCAAATCCTGTCCCAGATTTTTTTGTTGTAACTAGTCAATATTTTATTTTGTAGTAACCCCATCCAATGTTAAACTTTCAACTGTCATTTATACTCTAAGCCAGTGGTCAGCAAACTCACTAGTCAACAGAGCCAAATATCAACAGTACAATGATTGAAATTTCTTTGAGGAGCCAAATTTTTTAAACTTAAACTATATAGGTAGGTACATTGTTATTAACTTAATTAGGGTACTCCTAAGCTGGCCTTTGCTAAAAACATCCTCAATCTGATTGAGGTACGTTCGCTGAGGTCGACCCCTTCCAACCCTCCCATCCACACTCGTCTTGTATACTTGTTTCGTCTATCTCCTTTC
>NW_005370024.1:3632092-3650624 GCF_000412655.1 Myotis brandtii | reverse complement strand
CACAAAACAATATGTAATTATATATGTGTTTTTCGATGGTCTTAAGCGACCCCTGTGAAAGGGTCGTTCGACCCCCAAAGAGGTCGAGACCCACAGGTTGAGAACCTCTGCTCTAGGTATTCCCTTCTTCAGCTGTGATGGCAAAAGGCTAAGTAAGGCAACCCCTGGCTGAGAAGAGCATAATGACCAGAGAGTCAGGCAGCTTAAGGATGAGGGTCTGGGTCTGTAAGTCATCAAGGCCAGTAGCAAAAGTAGCTGAAAGAAAAAGGAACCTAGGATGGTTAATGCAAAAGAGAGGCAATAGTTATCAATTGCAGCCCTGAGACCAATTGCAGCTGGATGGGATTAATTCATCTTCTTAACTTTATTGGCCAAGTTATCCTCAAGGAGAGAGTTTCACCAGAATCCTGCAGGAACTATTCCCTGTCTATATATGGATAAATGAATCTGAAGTGCCCAAAGGTAGACAGTGGTAGACATGGAGATACACTGCACAGATCCACCTTCATAAAAAATATGTTGCCCAGTCATAAAGAATGTGGTCAGGAGAGTGTCTCCAGATGTTATTTCCACCAGAATCTGCCTCTGCTACAGACATTGTCTCATAGTAGGTCTTGTTTTTCCCAAGCTTATGACCTTATAACTGAGTTAAATTAGATGGGTACAAAGCTGGATGATCAGAAGCCTGAAGGCTCAGAATATGAGTGTTATACTACAGTGGATATCACCTGAACTATATAGCTCATTCATAGATAACCTTGATGGAGAGTTACAAGAGAATTTTCTGCCAAAGAGCAGGCATTTGGACAGTGTACCTGGTTATCCACTTTGTGTTGAAAGAGAAGTTCCCTGAGTTCAGCTTACTTACTTACTTATTGAAGTCAGTCAGTTATAAATGGCCTGGTTGGCTAGAAGTATTGTAAAAGGGGAAATATTGGAAGATCAGTAACAAGGAGGTCTGTGGTAGCAGGAGGTGGATAAACAAGGAGATCAGGGGAGGGCACAAGGTGGGAAAGCCTTTGTATGTTAATTCCCACCAGGATGCATTTATCATGAAAGAAACAGTAACCATCAATGAGATGGTTTAGCTAGTTGAAGTACATCAGCTTCTATCCTTATCCATATCAGTTGTGGCAGAATTAGAATATAAATGAACGGGCTTTAATGACAAAAACAAAGAATATGCATGAGCCTCCATTAGCCAAAGTAATGAGCCCAACTCTTTGTTCCCAAATAGCACCATGCTCTGAGGATATCAATGGCCACTTGATAACAGGTTGACTGAGCTAGATTTCTTCCACCCAGAAGTGTCAGCAATTCATTTTGACAAGAACAGATAGGCATATGAATACATACATAATCTGGGTATGTAGTGTGTTTGTCTTCCCTTCCTGCAAGCCCTCAAGGACACATTTTGTGGACCCATGATTATAGGATGCATTTTTAATATTTCACCACTTTGAATCAAAGACCTATGTATGTTGCAGCATGGGACAGTATGATGAATATATGGGACAAGGAACCCAAAAGTAGAAGCCAGGTGTCTCTGCTTGCCATCTCTCTGAGTGACCCCCTTGGAGAATCTGTGCTTCTTGTCCCCATACTGTGAGTGAAAGTATAATTAGCTTCCTTTACAACCAGGTATCTCTCATGCTCTGTTGTGTCTCTTCTGACTATAGCCATTATCTGTCAAATACAGATTTCTCAAGTGTGTGACACACATTAGGCCACTGTGACCTCATACTTTAGTTTTGCAAGAGGTCCCCTTAAATTGCTGAAGTGAGAGAAACGCATGATGCTCACCCCCGTCTCCATGATGGGGTCCCCTTAAATTGCTGAAGTGAGAGAAACGCATGATGCCGTCTCCATGATGGGAATGAGGAAAAATGTCTGAACTTAGCATCTTTAAGACAATGCTCTTTCCTGGACCCTCCAGGGCAGATGGAGAAGGCTAAGGGACAGGAAACCATTTGGGATCGCAAGAGTCCTTGCCACCAGTCTTGGTTTTGTTCTTGGCTTTTGGGAGCCTCAGAGAAACGCAAAAGCGGAAAGCAGGTTCCATTTTAAATCCTGTTACACAAGGTTACAAACATGTGCTGAAGATAACACGTGGAGCTTTGAATGTCAGGCCAAAGAAACTGGGAGACATTAAAACTTCACTGCACTATTTTTCAGTGACGTGTGCTCTTGCCTTTACATGTATGTCTTTGTCCCTGCTTGCTAAAGTTAAATGTTCTGCTAAAGTTCGAACATTTCTAATAACACAGACACTTGGAGGCCCAGCAAGAATTTGGTTTTCATTTATATGCCTAGATAATGAATTAGAAACTTGACTGAGGTCTTCTAAAAAGACTTAAATTTCTTTTCTAGGTTTTAGATTGGACCAATTTTATCCAATTTTGAATTTCATTACAAACTGTCTTCTGCATTCAATGGGAAGCCGATTTCCCTCCCAGACCCACTAAACACCTCTCTCCAAATTGCAGTCGAAATTTTCTTAATGGGATGTCAGCTGCCTCCTTAATAAATATTGATCTTGTATTCAGCCATTCTAAAATAAAACATTTCCCATTTCCATGAGTTCCACCTGTGGAGGCAAATCCTCCAGGGATGAACCTAGTCTTCACCTTTCATCAAGTAACCAGCACTGCAGGTTTCCGCGGAGCCAGGAAGAGCTGAGAGGAATTTCCGATGCCTCCTCCCCAAATCAACTGTCTGAACTTGGAAGTCCAATAGCTAAAGGCTTATTGAGCATATGTGGTGTCAGTAAAGGGATTGCAAGGATACTCAGATGAAATACATAGACCTAGGGAAGGTATTTCTTTTTCTTGATGGAAAACTGATTATTTTACCAAAGGCTACAGATGTAAATGCCTAAAATAATGTAAAACTTAAACTGTGGGGAGAAATGGAAAGCATTATTTGGTTTTAATTAACACATCAGAGCTCCTTGTATCTCTAGCCTGCCTCAAATTTCAGCTCTCACCTCCATGCAAACTAATCTTCCCCCTAAAATTGTATTATGTTACATCTGAGTCCTCCACATTTTAGTGATTCTTTGTGGTTTAGATTTCCAGTCTTAGTATAGGAAGCTAGGTCCTTTGCATTCTGGTTCCAACTTATTCATAGAGACCTGTTGCTTCTGATTCCTTCAAAGAGAAACCTTTTCCTAAAGTACCATGGCACAGTTAGAATACAGAATAGTCTAGCTTTTCTGTGCCTGTATCTCGAGGGTGTCCAGTCTCTCAAATTATCATAGAATTGACAAATTTCATACCATAAAGCCTTAGGCAGGATTTGGGAACAGGTTTATTTAAGAGGTATCCCCTGAAAACAGGATTGCTGGATATGGGAGAGTAAGACAAGGAGAAGAACGCACATTGTAAAGCAGGTTATTATGGTGGGCAATGGGAGCTCAGTGTTCCTGGGTACTTCCTATAGAACATTCTAGAGTGAGCTTCAGCATTATCTGTCTGAAGGCTGTTAAACAGGGACATCTTCCCCTTAATTTCCATTCCCCCATAGTAGGGAATTCACTTGGAGGCATTTATTCACCCATCATTCTGAGCCACCCCAGGTACAGGAGCTAAGTAGCCCTCAATGGCTTCAGAGAAACCCCGGCAGCAGAAAAGCAGAGTCTCACTCTGTGGGTTTGGAGGTGAGATGCAGTCAGGGTACATGAAGCTGTCCACCAGGATGTCATCTAAATCAGTGGTGGGCTCAGGACATGAGTTGAGGCATTGGCCCATCTTTCAATTGCACTTCAGTCCGAGCCCCAGAGGGACTCATGTTGCCTTTCTTTTTGTCCCTGACTTTGAATGCACTTTTTAAAAAAATAGTTCCTCAGTGGTTCACAGGTTCTATTGGTGACCTTATCAATGACTTCTCCTTTTCTTTCTTTAAAATTTAAATAGTCTTTAATAATATTAAGCTATACATTGTTTTTAATTCTCTATTGTTTAAAGTATTACGTATAGTATTACATATGTCTCCTTTTTCCCCCATTGACCTCTCCCCGGCCAGCTCCACCCCCCAGCATATGCCTTCACCACCCTAGTGTCTGTATCCATTGGTTATGCTTATATGTATGCATACCAGTCCTTTGGTTGATCTTTTAACCCCTATCCCCTGCCTTCCCTCTGACATTTGACGGTCTGTTTGATGCTTCTCTGTCTCTGGATCTATTTTTGTTCATCAGTTTATGTTGTTTATTAGATTCCACAAATGAGTGGGATCATGTGATATTTATCTTTCTCCAACTGGCTTATTTCACTTAGCATAATGCTCTCCATGTCCATCCATGCTGTTGCGAATGGTAAGAGTTCTTTCTTTTTTTACCACAGTGTAGTATTCCGTTGTGTAGATGGACCACTGTTTTTTAATCCACTCATCAGCTGATGGGCACTTAGGCTGTTTCCAAATCTCAGCTATTGTAAATTGTGCTGCTATGAACATAGGGGTGCATATTTCCTTTCTGATTGGTGTTTCTGATTTCTTGGGATATATTCCTAGAAGTGGGATTACTAGGTCAAATAGGAGTTCCATTTTTAATTTTTTGAGGAAACTCCATACTGTTTTCCACCAGTCTGCATTCCCACCAGCAGTGCATGAGGGCTCCTTTTTTTCCACTTCCTTGTCAGAACTTGTTATTTGTAAATTTGTTGATGATAGCGATCTGACAGGTGTGAGATGGTATCTCATTGTCATTTTGATTTGCATCTCTTGAATGATTAATGAGTTTGAGCAGGTTTTCATATGTCTCCTGACCTGTATGTCCACTTTTGAAAAGTTCATGACTTCTCTTAAGATGATATGGCCTCAGGACCTCCAGCCAATATGTGGTCCATGGCCAGCATCCCTTCCTTCAGAGTACAGGGGAATACGGAAATGACCTCTGTCCACAAGCCTGTACTCCAACCAAAGCTCTGCTCCAGGACTGTCAAGCAGCCCTTTATTTTCATAAATGCTCAGAACCTTCTTTCTACACAGTTCATCTCCTTACCTCCCTACCTTCCCACCTCCCCTGTTTAACCACCATCATCATTCATCCAAACACTAGTTAGAATCCCCTATTAACATCTATTTTCCTTATTAGAATACATCTTATGTTTCAAAGTTCCGCTTGGCGGCTGCCAAGTATTCTCTGATTGCCCCCATAGAAAATGATCTCTCCTTTCTTGGAATTCTTATGATAATAACTAAGGGAGAAATTATTTTCCTATGAAACTCAGATGTCAACTGAAATGCCCCATGCTTTAAGTCTCAAAAGCAATGGAAAAATTACTGTTCTCAAACATTTCAGGGATTCTGGGGAAATTACTTGCATTTTTTCCAGGTACCCTTGATTCTAAGTGTCTGCTTCCTCTGAATTAATTCAACTTGTGGATCACCTTGCAGATGGTGTCTCTATTCAGGCACATGTCAAAACAAACCTGATATGTAGCTCTGTTCTCCTGAGTCCAGCAACAATAATAACAATAACTTACCCATCCATCTAGATGAGTCTTGTATTTGCACAGAAGGCTGACAAAACTTTGAATGCATCACTGAAATATAAAAATTGCATTGGCCATTCCTGCCAAAGAGAGATTAAGCTTTCTTTCTTATTAACGTGTGTCATTCAATCTCAAGCCCTCCACTCTGCCAGGCCTCCTTTCACCTCAGTCCTAAATCCTAGTTCATTTTCTATGCAGAATTTATTTCTTCCACACCATGCTCTCAGCTCTCCAATGCTAATTCCAAAGTAATCATTAAGGCATTTACCTAATAAGGACAGTTGCTTGTCTTAAAGCAACACTAGCACAACTTGCAAAATAATGATATTTTGCATGCAGAAGTGCATCTATTAGCAGAAGATCTATGTGAATCTGATAATGTTGAAATGTTTTCCAAGAGAGCCCCACCTGGTCTGACTCCACTTCAAGGGCCCAGACACAGACCTACGTGCACCCAGTAATTATGAGACACTGAAAGAATGACTCACTACACAAACTGGTATGCTCTTGGAATGTCATTTTATCAGTTTACAGCAAGAGATACACTCATCTTGTAGCCATGAGATATTCAGATATCTTGTTGAGTCTTTTCTTCCTCTGTAGCCAATGAACAACTAGAAACTGTTATCAAGTAACCATGAGAAATAATTGTCATAGAAAGTGAACACAATAAAAATATTTTTCATAAATGTTGTATCTCATTAATGCCCTTTGGTAAATATGAAAACAAGATCTGTGAGAAGAATCTCATGGCCAAGGACAATTAGGTTCACCTATCCCACTTATTGATTGAGCACTGATAACATAAACAACCCTGATTCTTCTTCTTCTGTACTACCAGGTGTGCCCAACCCCACTCATAATGACACATTATTTTTATTCAAAAATGTTACTCTGTTGTGTAGACATTCCAAGATCCATGCTGTGATTCAGATAATTCTGCCTATCTGTCTACATTGGTTCTGGCACAGCACTCGTGTTCTACAATATGTAGCTCTAATCTTTCAAACTCACACTACAAGTTCCATTTTATTATGTCCCATTATATAGTCTATATCTTGTCCTACTCCCCTGGTATTTGCCTCATTATAGATATTGTATATATTCCCAAGATTTTCCTTTCAATTATGAGCTCTTTAAAGGCAGGGGAAAAATTCATGAGTAGGAAGAGACCTATGGAGATATGCACTATACTACATACAGCAAGATGCAAAGGAGAAACTAATGATGATCATTTTGTAATGGCAAAAAAACAACTGTCTTAAATATTTTTGACAAGGACACGTGTCATTAGGTGGAGATTAGAGGAATTGCAGATGAATTTGTTTCTGAAAATGAATGTTATTGTCTTTGATCCATGGCCTTGAAGACGAGTATGTGATGGGAATAGCATTGGGCACTTCAAAGAAAATCATGAGACCAAAGGTAACAGAGAGATTGCATTCAAGAAGAGGAACATGTTTTGCCAAATGGGATGAGAAACACATTTAAAGTTGTATGATTGGTATATATCATCATTTCATGAATATCCATAGTTGAAGAGAATCAAAGTAGTAAAGCATTTGATCAGATACTCTTGACTTTGAAGTGTAGCTCTTCCACTTGCTGCTGAGACAGCATGATACATTTCTGTTTCCTCATCTATACAATAAGGATGATAAAACCTTCCTTAGAGAGCTTTTGTGAAGATGACATTGTAGTTGCTCACACTTACTGAGTACTCACTGTGGTCCACCCCCATCTAGGGATGCTGCTTGTATAATTTTATGTAATTCTCTGAACAGCACTGAGATAGGTGCTGTTATCTAGCAAGAAGAAAAAGAAGGCACTGCGAAATCACTCAGGGTCATGCAGGTATAAATGTGAAGCTAGAATTTGAATGCAAGCATTCTGCTAGCAAAGGCCCTCCAGTCTTAGTCAGATTACTGCACTGCCTCCCAAAGTACCCATATCCCACTTATAAGTTTCCCAATAGCCCAGCCAGCTTGGCTCAGTGGTTGAGCGTCGCGATGACCTATGAACCAGGAGGTCACGGTTCAATAACCATCCAGGGCACATGCCCAAGTTGTAGGCTCAATCCCCAGTGTGGGATGTGCAAGAAACAACCGATCAATGATTCTCTTTCGTCATTGATGTTTCTCTCTCTCTCTCTCTCTCTCTCTCTCTCTCTCTCTCTCTCTTTCTTCCTTTCTGAAATCAATAAAAATGTATTTTTTAAAAATTATAAAACAAGTTTCCTGATATGAGACAATACACAAAAAGTCATTATACCAGAACTTAGAACATAATCAGTACCATTTTTCTTCCTACTTTATAATAATTATTATTACATTTGTAATTATTAAATTCTACTTAAAAGTATTATACTGGGTGTTAGGCGATCTTGAGTCTGGTCTCAGCTCTGTGGCTAACCAGGTGTATAGCTTTAGGGATGTCACTTCTCCCTGGCATTCATTTTTCTCACTTGTAAAAGGAATCATTGCCTATGATATCGCCTAAGCTTACTTTCTGCTCCAAAAGCTGATGATTCCTAGGTAAATGTTAGGCTACTTATTAAACAGCTTAGAGGATCCACTAAACAGACTTCAGAGACCTTACATTTTGTTTCCTGAGTTCATGATTTTACTAAGTGTTTTAGAGAGGATATCAGATCAGAGAGGAATTAATAGGGTTAACAATTTTATTTGCATTATGCATTTCACTCAAGAGTTGAGAGGAAAAAAGAAAAACAAGTAGAAACCCCATCTTCATTTTCCAGAAATTGGCTTAGAGTCATAGAGGTGGAGAAATTTCATTGCCTATCCATAGTGATCTTGGATGTCCCTTGAAATAAATTGATCTGGGGTTCTAACATCTGTACTTTCAATTTCAGTAATGGTAGGTCTGAAACATTAGCTGCAGTTGCCAAAAAAAGGGTTGACATTTATTACAGACTCAGACATGGAGAAAAATGATTCTTCCCATGAATACATTTGCCTAAAGCAATGTTAGTCTCAGAGGGAAATCACAAACAGAAAGAAAATGCTACTTGACTACCTTCAATCCTTGGGAACCCTATAGAGGCTGAAGAAGAAGTAATTAGCATTCAGGGGGAATTGGCTTCTCTTTTCCTTAGCTCATTGTAACAGACTCTGTTGATGCTCTGCCATGTCCCCTTGGTACTTCCATCTCATGTGTGCCAATGGCCTCTTGCTCAAGCATCTGTGCTTCTCTGCCTGGGGCTTTCTCTGGCTAAGCATGGGGCAAGCCAGAGGTACCAGGTGGTTGATGCTCTCGGGAGCAGTCCTCAGGTGAGTCCACCATTGCACTGGTGGGTATCTCAGTGTCCTCATCCCTCAGGTTGGACAACTTATTACATCTGTTCTCCATAGTCATCAGAGATCCTGAACAAGAGGGAGCCCTTATACCCAGGTCAGTAACACACCTGTCAGACCTCTGACTTCAGGGAAGTAATTGACTGAAAGCTTTGTTCTTAAATCCTACACCACATTTGCACCAAAGCCATGCTTCCCATAGTTTGCTTCCAGCCAATGACTGAGGAAGACTAGGATGCTAAGGCATATGCAATATTCCTCTGATACCTTGCTAGGACTTAAGGGCTCCCTGTAGGCCTTACCCCAACTTTTCTTAGCAATCTAAGGTGCTACCACCTAACTTTCTTTGTGCCCTCTCTCCTTCACAAAGGATAATATCTCTATTGCAACTTGACTGCTCTCCCAGCTTCTCCTAATCTACCTCCACTTTCTTTTCACAGATATCTTCCCCTAACAAAAAACTTAGACATATCTGTTTTGGTACCTCCTTCTCAAAAGACGTGGAATAACACTGCTTACTTGTATTCTTTATTATTTTCCTGCCCCTTATCAGTATTCCCTGGAATTATCTAATATGTTACTTGGATTCAAATCTCTGTCTCATACTCAACTACTGAGGAAAACAAATTTAGGATGATCCTTCTTTAACTACACCCTGTATAGTGTAAATTATATATTCCCTCCAACACACATACACACATATGCAAACATATGCAAATACATACATACACATGTAAACAATTACAATGGAGTCTTCAATATAAATTCATGAGAGACAATGTTCATTCACAGGTTTAAACAAAAAGAGTAAAGAGAATGTTAAATGCTGACATATGTGAGCAGACTTCTGGGATTTAAGGGAAGAGCTGAAATAATAGATATTCCATGATTGAGTAATGTGTATTTCAACATCTACACTTCTTGTTCTGCTAAGCAAAATCACTCAATAACTCCAGCAACAGTGTGAAACTGCTTAAAGGTTTCCCATTATTCAGAACATTCATATGTGGGGTAACATGTTGGTTTTCCTCTGGACCTATAAGCAGGAACCAACAGTATGTCCAGATCCTATAGCTATTATATACGATGTGACATTTTTTCATGACAAAGATGAAGATAATGGTAGCAAACTGATTTAGTCTTTCTCTTTTGATAATGTTATCACAAACAATATGGGTGGTTACCATGTTGATTTGGAAGAGGACTCATTAAGAGAACATGAAGCCAGTATAGGGACAAAGGAGTTATTATGATCTGTTTGAGTCTTGAATGAACGTATACCCATTTAAATCATCCTGAGATTTGGTCTTTCATCTATAATGCTGGATGTATCTGGATAATAGTCATTCATGAGCTCCTGCTTACTAATGGAGCCCTATCTTCATTTGATTCCTTCTTTAATTATACCCTGTAACTTGTAAATTCTATATTCCCTTCACCACACACACACACACACACACACACACACACACACACACACACACACCTTCTAAACCAGAAGCTAGTATTACTAATAACAGTGTCCTGATAATAAAGAATGGCTCTTACATAGTGGTCCATGACCTCATCACCTGGAAGACTCTGGACAAATTAGATATACCCTCTCGATTCAGAATTTTATCTCAGCCATCACCATCGTGATTAGATGCAAGTAGGTATAATCTTATGGTACTTCCCTCTTTTACACTAAACATCTCATGCTACCACATGAGTCACTTGTGACCATCAGATAGGCCATGTTGACACATGGGAAAAGTTGGAATTATGATGGCGTTAATACTCTATGGGGCAATGCTTGACCAATGGGAGATTAGAGCCAGAGAACAAATACAACCCTGTGCTGGCCCTCAGGTGAACAGGTTGGAGCAAGGGTGGAAGTGTCTGCTGAAGCTTAAGATAGCTGGGAAGGCAGGGCTCAAGGGCTTTCAACCAGAGTTGCAACATGGTATATATGAGTGTAGTAGAGAGAGATGTTTCCCATTGGCCCAATATATCAAGGAGCGGCATTCCTTAAGGAACTAGTGCAGTAATTCTCAATCAGGGGTGATTATGTTGCTCCAGGAGAAATTTGGCAACATTGGAAGACATATTTGGCTGCCACAACTTGGGGAGTTGCCACTGGCATTTCTTGGGCAGAGAACAGAAATGCTGATAAACATCCTACAGCATTCTACAACCCCATAACAGATAGTCATCCAAACCCAAATGTCAGTAGTGCCAGGGCTTGGAAATTCTGGACCACAGTGATGTTTACAACCTTATCAGAGATTCTCAGTGAATAACAGAAAAGAAACCTACTTGACCTGAAAAGTTGGGGGGATAGTCACACTTCCTAAGCATCTGCTGTGTGCCAGGTCAGCACATGACTCCTCTCAAGCCTCACAAATGAGAGTAGATATTATGACATCACTTTACAGAAAACAAAATAAAGTCTCAGAAAGAGAAACAACAACCCAGTAAATAAATAATTTTAGATTCAACTTGAACCTATATATATATATATATATATGTGTGTGTGTGTGTGTGTATTGACTTCAGAGAGGAAAGGAGAGGGAGAGAGAGAGAGGAACATCAATAAGGAGAGAGAATCATGGATCGACTGCCTCCTGCATGCTCCCCATTGGAGAGCCCACAACGCAGGCACGTGCCCTTGACCGGAATCAAACCCAGAACCATTCAGTCCACAGGCCAACACTCTATCCACTGAGCAAAACCAGCCAGGGTTTGAACCCAGATCTTTTAGACACAAAGTCCAAAGCTGAGATCTAACTGGGGAAAAAAATACTTGAGTTTTTTTTCTACTTTTAAAGTGTAAACCATTTTCATTGCTTATAATTTTTAACAAAGAAGATAAATGTCAGTATGTTTATGACTGGCTTCATGTGTCAATAATTTTAGTCTGATCTTAGTAGCTTTTAATAAATGTAAACAGTATGCTATTAGAATGTGTAAAGTGTATGTTAATATGGTATAAACAGGCAATTATTTGAAGATATAGAGTAAATTGCACAGTAAATATAGGCGCATTTACTACTTTGGGACTCTAAGGATTTGTTTGGCATAAAATCTAAAATTCAATTCCACTGAATATCACAGGCACTTCATTATGTTTTACACAAAATGGGGTGGGGTGGGAGGAGAGGAAAAAGACACAGTTTTTGCCTCCAAGAAGCTTGCCAAATATGACTTCTCCCAAACTGATCCAAATTTTTGGTGTGCTTTCTCCTCAGAACTGCCTTTGAGGTTTCTGTGTATAAGCCCACAGCTAATCTTAATTCCATCCACCATTATTGGGTGTAATATCCTCAACCTTCCACTCCTATAGTATCTGGCTGGAATGTCTCATGCAAAATTCTAGCTGCATTTTTATTATTATTCTCCATAAAATTATAAGTTTCAAAGTCCAAGTTTTATGCTTATTCAACAATATATTCCCTTACCACCAAATGCAGTATCTTTCACATAGAAAAACAGTCAATAAACACTTCTTCATTGAAATAAACCCAGCCCTCGGGTCAATATGCTAACAGACTGTCATGACCTCAGAGAAGGGACAGGTATGGGGTATTCCAAAGAGTGTCTTTGCTTAGCCATCCTGTTTATCATTCAGGGTTAGTGGCCCGTATTTTTAATTTACCTGATTTTTCTAGAGTATCGACTTTTTTCTTAAATAATTCCTTATTTACATCTGAAGATCAAAAATCTTTCAAGTCAATGCCCTGCCTACACATTCATTTATGAGTCGTGCTCACAAAATGCTAAGGAACATTAAAAACCCTTGACATGCAGAATGCGTTGTATCACAAAGTTTTAAGATGGACCACGTGAAGAAATACGTAGCTCTGCATTTATGGAGCTTCGCTAGGTGGAGGGTTAGACTGCTGTGGCCCAAAGTTGAATGTCTGTTCCAAAGGGTGTGGGGGAAATTCATCGGAAGAATGAGCAAAGTCTGCCATCTACAGGTCGGCGAGTGTATCACCACGTGAGTGTCCAGAGGCCCTGAATCCAAGAAGGTATAATAAATCTTGGGTATTACACAGATATGTGATGTCAGAGAGATGATTCTTCTTGTATTATCTGAAGTCAATGCTTTGTTTGTGTTCTTCAATGCATGTATATAAGCAAAAGTTAAAACTGGTTAAAAGTTGTCCCTGCAATATCATTACCTTGCAAAATTGAACATGGCAAGCTATATGTATCTCCCACTTTTATTTTTGTCATGGAGTTCTGCCTTTTGCTGCATTGTAATTATATCCATATATGTCTATCTCCCCAGGAGTCACTTATCTCCTACAGGCAGGGGACCCACAGGATTCATTTTGGCATGCCCTCTTGCCTAGCCCAGTGTCTGACATGTGACAGATCATCGGATGCATGAATGATTAAGGGAATAAGATTAAATGAGTGAGAAAGTGAATCAATGTTAATTATTTCTGTATTGTTATTTTGACAACATGGATGGATCTTGAGGGTATTACACTAAGTGAGCTAAGTCAGGTGGAAAAGGACAGGAACCATATGATTTCACTAACGTGTGGGATATAAAGCAAAACGCAATCAATGAACAAACCAAACAAACAAAAAAATAAACTTATAGATGCAGACAACAGAATGGTGGTCACCAGAGGAGAAGGGAGCTGGGGGAGGGCAGGGAGGGTAAAGGAGGTCAAATATATGGTGACAGACATCATCTGGTGAGCACACAATGGAGTACGCAGATGCCATATTATAAATTGTACATCTGAAGTTTATAAAATGTTATTAACCAATGTAACCCCAATACATTTTTTAAATCTAATCTAAAAATCTTCTTGTTAAAAAATCCTTACATGTTTATGAATAAAATGTCGAATATATGTATATGAACACATATTGATGTATACCTGTGAATATAGCTTCGTATACATATAAGTGTGTATATAGTCACTTATTTTGCAAACTCTGTAATAAATCAAGGGGTTCAAACCTTTTATTAAAATCCGTATATCTGTATATTTAAGGTCTTATAAATTCAGCTTTAGGGTGCCAGCTGTGTCATTTTATCAGACAGAATGTTCTGAAAGATTCATTTTATTTATAAAGTAAATGTGGCCCCAAGGCCACAGTTATTGCTTCTCATTTATTTAGTGCTTTCCACACTTGCTTGTCTAGTTCTAGTCAGATGAAAGGAGAGCCGAGAAAAAATGTTTAGATAAGATCATTATAGAGATAGGATAAAAAAGAAAGTGGAAAAGTAAGATAAATATTGTTTCTCCTAAGAGACCTGAATTCTCTTCCCTCTCCCTATCCACCTTGAGGAAACTGTTTTGGATTTTTAAACCCCAATTACCTTTTAAAGAAAGAGGTCAATACTTATCATTTAGTGCTATGTACCAGGCACTGTGCTTGGCATGTCCATGAATTATCACATTTGATCTGCCCAACAGCCCCACACGTGGGAGATGCTTACTGATACACACATTTTATGGACAATGAAACTGAGTCTCAGAGAAATTATTTCTACAGGGCCACATTGCAGCAGATGCCCAGGAACCAGCTCGCATAGGCTTGTGGTAGCCATTGAGTTCAGCAATGTCCCCTTGGTACCTTGAAGTCTGCCACAGCAAGCAGGAAGCTAAGGCAATCCCCCCTAGGGGTAGGAGGATGGAAGTATGTCCATGTAAAATTCTCACCCCATGCCAGAGGGAAGGAACAGGAATGGCTGGGTCCCCTCACATGATAATTATTCCCACTCTCATCACATTGGTGTTGAAGGACGAAATCTCCATACGATGAAGATACCAGGTCTTGGGTCTCTATTAACATCCTTAGACCAGATTTACTTACTTATTTCAGAATGTTCCTTATTCTTTCCCTCCTTCCTCCTGATTGCAACCTGCTATCTATGTAATAAAAATATAAGTTGGGTGTTTTTATTTTTGGAAACCCAATGATAATCTTTACTCTTATGGAAAACCCTATTTTCAAGGACTATTTTCACAAAGTGACTTCTAGAGGCAATTTTCTGGCCAAGAGAGATGCTTCAATAACAGTAGTACGATCCGGGGTCCTGGGTCTCTACGGTGAAATTGCTGGGGAAAGTGTCTAGGCTGAGCTGCTGTTATCCCGACCTTGTAAACATTCTCTGCAGGTGCCTGTCTCATCAGCCATCTCGAGCTGCCAGGGAAGGAGGCGGTGACAGTTTGGTTTCACCCCGTCCCTTCAGTTACGAGTAATTTTGCTAGACTCTTGTCACTTTCTGGCAGATTTCATGCAGATTTCTGCTGAATTTGCAAACAAAGGGAACGGAAAACAATGGCTTAAACTGCTTTGAGATTGCCTCATTAAACTGCAGCCTGCCACACGCTTTCTGCTTATAGCAAGGAGCCTATATCTGGGTTCTACAATGATGTCACCATCTAAAACTCTGCTTGCATTGCTCTTGGGCAAGAAAACTGCCCTGTGTGCAAACAACTAGAAAATAATAATTAATTAAATTGTTAGGGAAGGAAAAAGGAAAGAGCTGAAAACTACGCAACTTACCATGAAAGCAGATTTTCAGTTCTATGGCTGATAGGTAAGCGTGGTCACCAATGAGCAGCTTCCTGGATGTCTTCAAGCCTCAGTTTACCACTCTAAAACTTGAATACACTGATCCCCTTTCTGATTGGGGATTCCACTGAGCTCTGCCAGTATCTCCTGTCCAGAAATGGGATTGTGTGGCATCCGCTTCAAAATCTTTTTAATTTTGGAAGTATGCATTTGTGAGATGATGCAAAATTCCAGAAAAACTACCAAGTATGGCCTAGCCAATGTGGCTCAGTGGTTGAGCATCGACCTACAAACCAAGAGGTCACCAGATCCATTTCCAGGCAGGGCACATGCCTGGGTTGCAGGCTTGATCCCCAGTAAGGGGTGTGCAGGAGAGAGATGTTTCTCTCTCTCATTGATGCTTCTATCTTTATCCTTATCCCTTCTTCTCTCTCTAAAATCAATAAAAAACTTAAAAAACAACAACTACAAAATCCAGAACATGTGGAATAAGCTCCTCATAAATTTTCCAGTTCAGTAATCCATCATAACCCACAAAAAAGAGCAGCGCAAAGGACAAAGAATGTCACACTAAGATGTAAGAGAGAATCTCCAAAGCTCACTGTTTCATTAACTGGAGTTCAGTCATTTACTCTCGACAACTTGGCTTCCTTATACATAAATTATGATAAAATGGACCAACTTATGCTCACAAAGAGATTACAATAATTTTTCTTTTCAATAATAGATAAAAATTAAGTAAATAAATAATAAAATATATTTGATTTTAAAGAGATCATTTAAGAAAGCTTGAAGTTCATGGAATTAGTTGTCCCAAGGGAAAAAGAGCATTGGAAGAGTCTGTCCCAAACAAGCACTGTCTGAATTCATAACCCTTGACATTGAGAAGATAAGCCTATGATCAACATACTTAACCTATAAAATGGCGCAGTAAGACCTAACTCACAGGATTAATGTGAAACTTGATGAGTCATGGAGAATATGTCTGACACATTGTATTTAATTCATAAATAACTGTTTTCTTTTTTACTCTTCTAGGACATGGAATTTCATATGCTTGTGGATATAGAAATGACATTAAAATATTACATTTTGACAAAGAGCAATAATTACAACTCAGGGAATGAATGTCATTCCCATCCCATAGCCTAGGAAGAGTAAGTCACACCCAGAGATATGAGTGTCAAATGTAGGGGAAGCCACTTCATGCCACTTCAACCCCCTGAAATACTCACTACAATGCATACCTCTTGGGAAAACCATTAGGCTTTCAAAATATGCTGTCCTATGTAATTTGGGAGAGCATTTGAGGAGAAATAACTAGAAAACGTGTCTTGTTTGTATGGTGAACCAAAGTTTTATTTGCTATGAAAGTTATGGCCTACCATTGAGGTCTCTAAACTTCAGGCTATGATTTCTAGCATCTCACTTCTTGGAACACACTTTCCAGTCAGTCTTTGTCTCTTGGTCTCAGTTAATCAGCAAGGTTGCAAGGTGTGAGAATTTCTTTCCAGCCACGTTTAATAGGAAGAAGCCACAGATCTCAGTGAAAATGAACTTGAAGACACACCTCTGGTCTTATAATGCCTTTCCCTTCAGTAAACCTTTTTTCCACATCATGTTTCCTATGTCCCACTTTTCATACAATTCATGGAATGTTGAGTCTGTGTCTATTTCACTACTGATTATTCAAAGACGGTTATGGTGGCTTATTAATGAGTTGGACAAGTGGTGTTTGTTTTCAAAAAAACACAAAAGAACCATTTAGTGTGAATCCTTGCTTCCTGCTGTATCCACTCATTTCTTATTCACACAAGGGAAATCATCAATAATGGAAATTAAGAATGAAGAGAGCATCTCAAGAGGAAACACAAGCTTTGGGTCACTCCAATTCAGTCGATAGAGAAAAACAAGCTAGATAGCTAGACCTAAACTGTGAGCCCTGTGTAACAGCACATCCCAGCCTTGAGTCTGGAGGATGGGAATCCAGTTCTTGAAGAAAAATTATAATCTTTTCCCTGGGATGTATTAATTCAACGTACAGACTATTAAAATGAAATTGGGGTCATATTGCTGAGTCAAATTTCTCTACTACACACATAAACATTCCTCTACTCCTAGGAGGACAGGGCTTGGGTTTATTTGTATTTATAACTTGAAATCGCAATGCAAAGTGGGCACACATTAAGGATTGGTAGATAATTGAGTAAAGGAATAAGTGATGAAAATCAGTAGTTGAGTACAGAGTACCTCATGGAGGTATCCAAACTAGAAATTAGAAAATCATGAGCACACAACAGCGTTCAACCCAGGGAAATGTCTAAAGCTTTAGTCAAGAGTGAATGTTAGGAACAACACAAGGGAAACCGACCAGTTATGGGAATTAAGAATGATGAGGAGCCCTAGCCGGTTTGGCTCAGTGAATAGGGCATTGTTCTGCGGAACAAAGGGTCCCAGGTTTGATTCTGGTCAAGGGCACGTACCTTGGTTTCAGGCTCTCCCAGGCCCGTGTAGGAGGCAACCAATTGATGAGTTTCTCTCACATCAAGTTTCTGTCTGTCTTTCCCTCTCTCTTCCACTCTCTCTAAAAGATCAATGGAAAAATATCCTTGGGTGAGGATTTAAAAAAAGAAGAATTAAGAGGACATTTCAAGAAGAAACACTAGCATTGGGTGAGTTCAAACCAGTTACTATCCCAGTAACCTTTATAAATGGCATGACCTTGGTAGGTTTATTTACTCTTTTTAAAATTAATCTCTATATGGTTAAGTTAATTTCCTCATCTAAAATTGGTAATAAATAGCAGTGATTGTCAGAATAAATTGAGATGATGTGTTATTGTAATACAATGGATGATAAATAATAAGTTTTCAAATATATATTAACTAGAGGCCCGGTGCACAAAAATTTGTGCACTTGGGAGGGGGGGTCCCTCAGCCCAGCTGTGCCCTCCTTGCAGTCTGGGACCCCTCAGGAGATAACGACCTGTTGGCTTAGGCCTGCTCCTGGGTGGCAGAGGGCAGGCCCAATCCCTAGGTGCAGCCCCTGGTCGGGCTCAGAGCAGGGCTGATTGGGGAGTTGGGGCGCCGCCCCCTGTCATGCACAGAGCAGGGCGGATTGGGAGGTTGCAATGCCACCCTCAGTCACGCTCAGGGTGGGGCCGATTGGGGGGTTGGGGCACTGCCCCCTGTC
>NW_005370024.1:3626051-3631828 GCF_000412655.1 Myotis brandtii | reverse complement strand
GTTGGAGTCTGCAGTCACTGAAGCAAGGAAGCCTCATGTTCGCTTCCAGCTGCCTGGCTGCCGGCCGCCATCTTGGCTGACAGTTAATTTGCATAAGGATATGCTGATTAGCCAATGGGAAGGGTAGCGGTCGTACGCCAATTACCATGTTTCTCTTTTATTAGTGTAGATATTCTTTTTATTATTAATCCCATCTATTAAATAGCAACAATGTGTCAGTTGTGATGATGGGTCTTTTACTCCTCTGAAAATACATATTTTCCCCTCCCAATATATTTTCAATAAGATAACCACACACATATGCTGGCTTAGACCATAGGTAATGGACATGCCACAATTTATCCAGGACTTTCTGATTTGACACGGAAAGTCCAATGTCCCTGGAAACACCTCTCTTCTGTCAAGCTAGGATAGTTGGTATTAGTTTCTAGAGCTGCCCTAACAAAATACCACAGACTGGGTGTCTAAAACACTGAAATTTATTTTCCTACTGTTCTGGAGGTCAGAACTCCAAGATCAGAGTGTTGATAAGTTTGGATTCTTTTGAAGCCCCTCTCCTTTGCTTGTAAATGGCCACTCTTTCCTGCTGTCCTCACATAACCTTCCCATGTCAATGCACATCCTGGGGATTCACTATGTTCAAATTTTTTATTCCAAATTTCTAGTTAATTCTATTAAGCCCTCACCTAAGGGAAGGGGGGGCTGATTTTAACTTAATCACCTCTTTAAACATTCTATCTTGTTCTAAGGACTAGGGTTAAGGCTTCACCATATAAATTCTGGAGAGACACAATTCAGCTCATGGCACTTTGTCTCCTTAGACATGGCCCATAGAGTCTCTATTGCTCAGCAAACATCCTTTAAGCAGTTACTCTGAGCCAGGAGGCATGCTTAAGTATTTCACCCAACATCTGAAGCCAGCCATCCATACAGATCCTACTCCCATTGCTCCAGGAGAAATGGGGATGTAGGTCCTTGAGGACAAAGTAGAAATTAAATAGACAGTTTTACTGTAAAAGCCTGAAGGTTACATGTGGAATTGTTGAATCACTTTAGGTGGCAACATCTTTGAAGATATGAGAGAAGAGGACGTAGGTGTGGTGAGAGCTAATAAGTCAATACGTTTAGATTACAAAACATGAAATAGATGTTACCATATCATTTTGGCCTGTACAAACAGAAATTTCATCTATGTCATATAGTCTTCTTTCAGTGACTGCTCGGTTCATAATAATTCTTCCTTCTCTGTGAGTGGTCTCCACTTCTCAGTGACCATGTCACTATTTAAACAAACACACCCTTCATAGCTATAGCTGGTGAATGGAGGTTAATCATGTAATTCAGTCTGATCCACTCAGAAACCTATGGAAGGGTGGGGAGGGACAGAGAGATGGAAAGTCATCAAGACTGAGTCATGTCAATGATAGCCTTTCAGGTAGAAGATCCAAGTCCTTCAGCTGTTCCAAGTCCAGGAATCTCTTCTTTTATAAATTGTTGACCCCTCCCTCCTATTCCACCAGATACTTGAATGCCTTTCTTTCTTTCTTAAGCTAACCAGGGTTAGATTTTATCACTCAAAATAGAGTCACACAAATGAATACTAGTTGCTGCTACTATAACAGGCTTCCCACTTGAGTTCTTTGAAATTAAGAATCCTTTGGGCTTGTTCTCCATTATATCACCAGTGATAGTGAAGTCCTAGTCAGAGAACCAGAGTTCAATAAACATTGAAAGGATGGATAAATAAATGAATGATTGACAGAATAAAAGACACACACATACACTAAATGCAAAATTCGCTTTTACTTTATCTTCATTTGGGAATTTTTAGTTGATTCTAAAATTGAGTCCTCTCCCCCCAAAACGGGCAAGCACTGGCTTAGAGAGTAATCAGAAAAGCATGGATTCAGTGTCCCAAAATCAACTGCAAACCACCTCGGATAGAGGAGATATCTGTAAACTCAGCCTTACTCTTGAAAGCTTTGAAGTTGAAAGCTTAGTGGGGGTGCGGAGATTGGGGATGGGCCTTGAAAAAACCTGAACAAGGAATGTACAACACTAGCATCTTTTAAAAATCTCTTTCCACAGTTATTTGGCCTTCCACATGGCCAAGAAAATATATCTGTCTTTTGGCACCATTTTAAAAAGCCAGTGTTGACAATGACCTGTGAGATGACCCAATTAAATAAATATTTTTTTCTGTCAAAATTTGAAACCAACAGATAGAGAAGGTCAAGGAAAATAAAAATATTTAAATATTTTATCTGCTACTGTTAAAGCTGTTTAGGTGAATGTGGCTAATAGTATAGAAACTATGCCTAACAGCACTAGGCAGACCTTCCCAAACAACTATAATTCTTGTCCTAGGGTGAGGTGTTTCCAACTAGACTTGTTGCAGGGTCCCTGGAACAGCAGACCACACATATCTGATGATGGTCAGCTCCCTAAAAAGACAGAAGAGAAAAGGACTGAGCCAAAACTTCTCTCCCTTCTTTCCATAAGTCACCAATAATAGGAAAAGGTGTGCAAAGTGGGGAGTAGACAAGAAGGTCACACTAAAGGCTTTCCCTCCACATGGAAACAATAAGCATGAAAAAAGGAAGTTCCTCATTTAAGTACTTTACTGCTGTGCTAATATTTTTTTGAGGGGTTAAGACCTTTGGTGTAAAGAGTGTGTGAAGGACTTATAATAAAATAGATCTAGAATCAAATCCTTACCATGCCGCTGAAATCTTTGATAAGTAGCCTGACCTCTCTGACTGAGCACAGATCCAACATCTGTAGAAGCAGTCTGTATGTTCCCTTACAGAAATGTTGACAGCGTGACATGAGATATACCACATAACATATATTGTGCTGAACATGATTTCTGGCACAACATTCAATCATTGAAAAATAAAGAATAATGAAGTTATAGATTCAAAGTCTACAACATAGCAGTGTCCTAATCAATATTATATTAATAACAACTAACAATATGAATTAATTATGTGACAATCAGTATGTTACACAATTTATCTTCCTTGTCTTACTTCATGGAGACAATAACCACAGAATATAAGTATTGATATGTACCCCTTGGTACAGAAATAAAAACTAAGGGTTGGAATGACTTCATAACTGAAGATCAGGGAAGTGGCTGAGCTAGAAATTGGTACCCAGGTTGTCTGAGTTCAGAGATTATACCTTTAACTACATTGGCATATTGCTTCCCCATACTCCATTAGCAAAGCAATGATTGATAAATGAATGGAAAGGAGGACCCCCAGGAAGCAATGGGTCAGGGGTTTCAGCTCAGGGACTAAGGAACCTTCATCACCTTCATAGTCTTGCCCAAGGCTGACTCTATGTTTCTACTTGAAACTTTCCTTTTCTCTTTGACCCTGGCAAGGTGACACCTACAATGATGGATTAAACTTTGTACATAAAAAAAACACACAAAAAAAACCCTTCAACAAACAGCTTCAGGAATAACAGTTCAGGTGAGTAGAAAGACTGATTCATAATGGGAACTTTTAAAAGTAATTCATTTTAAAGGTATTTTAAATCTTGGCCAAGTGACTAGAAAAAGACCTGATTGTAAATTGTGCATATTTAAGAGCCTGGAAAAGGAAGAATGAGTGGAATATATAATATTAGTTCCTTTTTCTTCTCTTTGTTTTTTTTTAAAGTTACATTTAGGAAGCTGGGATAAATCGTGAAAGAGACCACAGAGGGACCCAAACTGAAAACTCCTTTAGATATTAAGGGCCAGACCCAGAGCTAAAATTTGGCAAGTCTCCCACTGAGAAAAAGAATAATGATTCAAAGGCTGGGAAAATATCCCTCAGTTTCCTCTTAAGGATTTTTTCATGTTCAAACTGGATAAAGAAGGCTAAGTTCTAAGTCAATAGCGGGCTTATGTAAATGGTTCACGGTTGGTATGGGTGAGCAGAGGAGAAAGGCTAAGGAACCCTGAAAGTTATTCCATTTCCACCGAGGGAACACATTTAAGTGACAGGAAGTGAGATTGAGTATAATACTGAGCTTGGGTAAACTGGTATGCATTCATTTCTATGGGAATCAGGGACATTTTAAAGTAAATGCTTCTCATGGGTGTATCTGGGGAAAGAGGAATGGGAAACCTCTAGCCACTAGATCCACATAGACTTAAGGGTCTGCATAATGTTGGGCATCCTATTATTTGTTCAAGAATCATAATAATCTTTTTATGTAAGATTATTCAATGTCTTCAGAGGGCATGAGAACTACATGAGAAATCTCAATGCAGAAAAGGCAAAGCAATGTTGTTAGCTCTGCAGACTTGTTGGTTTAGTGTTTGGTTTGTTTTCTAAGCCTGCCATTGTCAAATGGGTCGCCTGTCACTTACATGCAGAAAAATAAGCACTATACTTGGAATTAGGGGTTCTGAGTCTGAGTGGTGGTTTTACTATTGAATGTCTATGTGTAGTAGATTATATATTATTTTGTTCAAATATCCAGTTATTTTCATCTTGACCATTAGTATCCCTGCCTTGGTCCTTTCCCTCAGGAAGAGCAAAAATCCAGAAAAAGCCATTGTTTTTTGGGGGGAGGTGAGGGTCTCAAATACATATTACACTGTTTTCAATGGGTCACTGGGTGAAAACTCTGAACTCTAGAAGGTAATTGAGAAGCACTTTCCACCATAAGTTTTGTTTTTGTTCAAGATAAACATTAAACAATAAGATGTTAGCTTTTGCTTGTAATTCAGCCCTGATACATGATATTTTTCTTCTGAAATAATGTTAATGATTTAAGCAGGATTTGTATTCCCCAAACATTAAGAATATTTTTTGGGGGGAGGTTCATTATCTACAGGCAAACATAATGCACAACACCTGGTCACTTCTAACTGTTGAGGTCACCCTTCCTCAAACCCCAGTTTATACCTGAGATAACCAACAATGACGAAGTTCCATTACAGTTGCTCCTCTCTCACTTAGAGCACTGACAATTGGGCTTTGATAGTCCCTAACAGAAATCACGTACACCATAGAGCAAGCAAAACTTCCGAAGTTACAGGGTAAGGCACAGAGATAGCCCTTCACTTATTATAAAATTCTCAGGGGAATAGAGTGGGCCTTTGTATTGTTATGGTATGCACAATTCAAGACATATTCCCACCTGTTTTTGTTCACAGGTGAGGGAGGAAAGTGTACCTTGATAAGTGCCCTAGAAGCAGAATTATCTCAAATACCTTCCAGCATCCATTGTAAATAAGAACAATTGATCATCATTGGAAACCAAGAAAGTTGCATCGAAATGCTAATTTTATAAATGATACTTATTATATCAGCCAGAAAGGCATTAGCGATGCTGTCATAACAAATAACCAGAGAATTTCAGCAACAAAACAGCTTCTTGTTCTGTTGTGGGCTGGCAGGGATACAATCCTACTATGTTTCTGACTTGAATTCAGAGTCTCACCATTTAGATCACCTGATTCCATAGCACAGAAAATGTCAGTATGGAGAATTATATCCCAGATCTTAAATACTTCTATTCGGAGGAGGCCCAGGTATTTCACTGACCTAGACAAGCTATCTAGCCATGTCTAATCTTGAATGCATGAAGGAACTAAGATTTGACCATGTGTTCAGAGGAAGAGACAGAAATACTAGCAAGATAACCAGCATCCTCCTTACTGAAAGCATGTTACCCAACAATTTGAGGGCAGCTACTCTTTATTTACATGTATGTGTATGTATGTGTGTGTGTGTGTGTGTGTGTGTGTATATATGTGTAAGTATATATAT
>NW_005370024.1:3567488-3625886 GCF_000412655.1 Myotis brandtii | reverse complement strand
AAAATTTGTGCACTCAGGGGGGTCCCTCAGCCTGGCCTGTGCCCTCTCGCAGTCTCCCCAGGTCACAGATCAGAGGCTCGGACCCCGTGGGTGGTGTCTGGAGCTGCCTGTCCCGCCTCCCCGGGTCACAGATCAGAGGCCTGGATCCCGCAGGCAACGTCTCGCGCTGCCCACCCCACCTGCAGTATGCAAATTTAACGGCCATCTTTGTTGGGTTAATTTGCATACTCTTCTGATTGGCTGATGGGCTTAGCGAAGGTACGGTCAATTAGTATCTTTGTCTTTTATTAGTGTAGATAAGCATCTTCTTACTTTATATTCAATGTGAGGAACTAGAGATTTAAATATAAAGTCCATGCTGTAAATTTGCTCATTTGCTTTAGGTAAACTCAGAGTTCTCTGTAAAAACAAAATTATTCCACTCAGGCTGGGAGGAAAGGTAACCTTGGCAGGTTTTCTGAGGGACGTCACATCCGAGCAAACTTTTACAGCATGGGAAGGTGTTTCAAAGGCACCTGGATGGAGAAATGACAGAAGCATTCATGTTCCACACCAGAAAAGTCTATTTCCAAGATGCTTGTGGTCAGCAGATTTTGGGGAGGTATTGATTAAAAACTCACACTCTTTGTCTCCATTAAAACTTGAAAATTTTAGGAAAAAGAATTGCAATGCTGTATTTACTATTTTAGCAGCCAGAGATCTGACCTTGCCACAAGCGTGCACAAGGAAGTAGAGGTGAACACTCACTAACCTACACACCTGACAGGACTGTGCATGGTGTCCTGCAAGAGGATTTGACATGCACAGAGCTTACCACAGGAAGGTGAACCAAGTCCATCTGGGGAGCTTTGAGCTCGCCCTGAGGCCTTGAAAGAATTTCTCCTGTTTATAATACCTCCTGCTTCCCTGGGAACCACTGGCTGTCAAAATGTTGAAAAGCCAGACTGCACTTGTTGCAGAAAGAAAATGCACATGAGGGAGAGTGTGAGGCAGTCAATTTGATGAGGATTTACTGGAATAATTATCTCTCTATATAAAAGCCTACGCAACCTAAGGGCCAGTTGACCAATTGCTATGATGCACATTGACCACCAGGGGACAGACATTCAATGCACAGGATCGGCCTCCCTCCTGTCTGGATCAGGCCTGCAGGGATTGGGCCAAAACTGGCTATCCAACATCCCCCGAAGGGTCCGGGATTGCGAGAGGGCACAGGCCAGGCCAAGGGACCCCACCAGTGCACGAATCCGTGCACTGGGCCTCTAGTTTTACAATATAATCTCTGAACACTGGTATGTACCCTTTCTCCTCATAGGACCATTGCCCTGAAATAGGTGAGCTCTCAGGAGTGCCCCCAGCACTGATGCATGGTCTTACCACCCTGGACTTGCACACTATTGACAATAAATGGAGAGTCATCCAAACAACATGGCTTTAAGAGACACTTTTTATTTCCTCAACTACACAATGGAATTCATACCTGCATCAGAAATATGTGAGAATTAAATTCATCAATGTAGGATATTTTGTGTTGGCAACAAGCCCCCCATGATACTTTGACATGATGCTTTCTGAAATCCTGTAGAGGAGATAGTTGATTCCACCTAATTTAACATGCCATTACATATACTTGGTGGCATTGCTATCCAAAAAAGAATGTCATGGACATTTACAAGTAACAGAATGTTGCCTGCATTGTCTTATTTGCATGGCCTGGATGCTTCCACTGTCTATGAACAAGCTGCTGTCATCATTAGCTCTGTCTACAGTTACACAAATGTGCCAAGCTCATAGTGACTAAAAGTGACAGAGTCAAATTCATCAGAAAAACTGGAATTAACCTCCATTCTGACATAGCTGTCATTTGCCCACTGTGTCACACATTGTGAGTGTGTATTCTGCTGTCACTTCACCCCTCACTCACTGTCTCCAGCATGAACTTACAGGTAAAACTGGCCCGAGAACAACTGCATAAGACTCTGTGTTACAGATAGAACTCACCTCTCTTCTACTGTCCCTCTCAGGGCTGGAGACCATGTGCAGTGGCCCAGGACCAAATGAGCACAGTGTCTGAATCAGAGTGAAACTGAACACAAATCTATGGACTGACAGCCAGAACTTGAACTAGCCTTGTGCAGACACCCATCATCTTCCCCGAGTTCCCTCTCACTCCATCCAAATTGCTCCCATTTCATGTTTCCCCCAAACCCAGACAAAGAATCTGGTCCCTGCCTTCCCCAGCATCCTCAAATAGACATATTGATGTGGATGGAATTGTATACCTACAATATGTTGAAGTCCTAACTCAGTTCTCTGTAAATGTGATTTTATTTGGAAATAGGATCTTGCCCTAGCCAGTTTTGCTCAGTATATATATAGAGTGTCGGCCTACAGACCAAAAGGTCCCAGGTTCAATTCTGGTCAAGGGCACATACCTTGGTTGCAGGCTCATGCAGGAGGCGACCAATCAATGTGTTCCTCTCACATCGATGTTTCTCTCTGTCTTTCCCTCGCTTTTCCATTCTCCTTAAAAGTCCATGGGAAAATATCCTTGGGTGAGGATTAACAAAAAAAGAAAAGAAATAGGGTCTTTATAGAGGTGGTTATATAGGATTAGAGTATGCCTTAATCCAATGACTGGTGTCCTTATAAGAAAAGAAACATTTGAACACAGACTAAGGAAAGACATCCTTAGCATCAGGTAGAGGCAGATATTGGAGTAGTGCTGCACAGCCAGATGACAGGGACTGCGGAGCCCACCAGGAGAGAGGCACTGGGAGGAAGGCTTGGGGCAGTGTCTCCCTCGGAGCCTCCAGAGAGGACCAGCCCCACCGCACTAATCCAATGACTGGTGTCCTTATAAGAAAAGAAACATTTGAACACAGACTAAGGAAAGACATCCTTAGCATCAGGTAGAGGCAGATATTGGAGTAGTGCTGCACAGCCAGAAAATGACAGGGACTGCGGAGCCCACCAGGGGAGAGGCACTGGGAGGGAGGCCTGGGGCAGTGTCTCCCACGGAGCCTCCAGAGAGGACCAGCCCCACCGCACCTTGATTCCATACTTCTGGCCTCTATACTATGAGAAGATACACATCTGCTGTTTTAAGCCCCCAGATTGTGGTGATTTGTTACAGAAGCCATAAGAAACTAATACACGTGGCTGGGGTTCAGCCAGGAGTTCTGGGATGCATGTATACCTGCATCCAGTCATCCATGGCTCTGTAATATACCACACCCACCCATGGGCGGCACAAGCCATTGCACTTTTCTTGGTCTGTGTTGACAAAGATGGGTCTATTTTTGCTATCCCAGCAGGAGGGGGATAGTCTGCACACTTCCCTGCCTGGCACAGTCCCCACTGGGGCAACCTGCTCTTGTTGAAATCATTTGGTTTAAAGAGAAATTCAATGTGTCAGCACCGCGGTGTTCCTGTTAACTACTGATTTGTTTTCTCATTTGTGTAAACATGAACTGAACTGTGGGCAAAGTCAGGGAAAGGGAACCTCGTCAAGGAGTTTAGAGGTTGCATAAGTGTTTCCGACACCTGCACCACGTGGTACATACAGAATCCTACATCTGAGCTGCTCATTTTCTTCTGTAAACAAAAGTTCAAAATTCTTAGCACACAGCATTCATTTTAATCCCTCAGGAAAATAGATGTTGTGCATTAAAAAAATAGAAACAGCTACCACCAACTCAGGGACCCCGTTCATAGTGCTGCCTGAGTCTGACTAGAGCAACAGGGTATTCTATGCTCACCCAGAAATGACTATGAAATAATACTGAATGTTAATTATAATAAAAAGGAAATTTTATGTCCACACAAAAACCTACACTCAGATGTTTATAGAAGCTCTACGCATAATTGCTAAAACGTGGAAGTACCAAGATGTCCTTCAAGTGATAAGTGAATAAATTGTGATGTGCGCAAATAATGAAATATCATCCATCACTAAAAAGAAATTCCCATTATACATATGTTAGTACACTCAATGACATCTCCCATTTCCCTGAACCTCTGTTCACTTTTTTTTTTCTCATTTTCTCTCTCTATTCTTCAGATTGTATAATCGTTATTGCTTTACATTCAGGTTAGATGAGTCTTTCTTCTGCCAGTTCACATCTATTTATACCTTCTATCATTTTTTTCATGTTGGTTATGGAGCTTTTAAATTCCAGAATATTTATTTGCTTATTTTTTACTAGAGGCCTGATGCATGAAATTCGTGCACTGGGGGGGAGGGGTGACTCAGCCCCGCCTGCACCCTCTCCCAGTCTGGGAGCCCTCGGGGGATGTCTGTCTGCCAGGTAAGCTGTCAGTTGGACATCCTTAGTGCTGCTGCGGTGGGAGAGGCTCCTGCCATCTCCGCTGCCCTTGCCAGCTGTGAGCCTGGCTTCTGGCTGAGTGGCACTTACCCTGGGGAGTGCACTGACCACCCAGGGGACAGCTCCTGAGTTGGGCGTCTTCCCCCTAGTGGTCAGTGTGTGTCATAGCGACTGGTTGTTCTGTTGTTTGGTTGATTTGCATATTAGCCTTTTATTATATAGGATGATTTCTATCTCTATATTGATATTTTGTATTTGATTAAATGTTGTCATAATACTTTATTTCTTAAGCATGGTTACTTTTAGATTGTTTTCTGAACATATTTATAATGGCTCTTTCGAAGCCTTTACTAATTTTGACAGTATGGCCCCTCCCAAGTCAGTTTTATTGCTTGATTTTGTAAAATGTATTTTGGTCACACTTTTATGTTTCTTTCATGTCTCAGAATTTTGTTGTAAACAGTACATTTTGATAATATCTTGTCATAGCTCTGGTTATTGATTTTATTCACCCACCACTGGGGGTGGCTGTTATTGTTTGCTTGGTCATTTGTTTATTTACTTAGCAACTGACTGTACTAATTCTACGAAGTCTATTTTCCCCATAGCCTATAATGGTAAACAGCCTTACCCAGATATTTTTTTTTATCCTGGATACTTAGGGGTCATTCCTGAATTGACATAAAGATTGTTTGGCTAAAGGTCGTTTAACCCATATAACAAGTCAAATTTTTACGCTTTACTGTTAATATGTGTGTGGTTTCAAGACTGTTACTACAGTTTAGAGGTTAATATTTTTGTCCCACATTAAACCAGAGACTAGTAGCTTGGCTTCCTTTACCAGTCACTGCTAACAAGGTAAACCTTGCATGAACAGAGTCTTCCAGACTCTCAGGTGTAGTGTGAGCTCATTGTCATGCTTGGGCCCCTATGAGTCATCCCTGGGCCAGAGTAGCTTACAGCTCACTCAGTGTTTGGTCACAGGTTGTGTGTAAGCTTGTTGTGCCTTTGTTACTTCTGCCCTGGTTGATGAGGGTTTGTGCATTGCTTGTGGATGCTTTCAGGTATGTCCCACATCTTTCAATGACTCTCCCTGGGTAGGTACAACCTAACACCTGTGCACAGACTCTCTGTCCTCGGCCCCTGCCAAGTGTTGGTTCTGAATTACAAAGGCCCCTTCATTGCAGCCTCTTTCCTTAGTTCTCTCGATCCAATTTGGGGCTGATCTGCTATTTTTTTCAGACTGTAGAGCCACCAGTCCCCATTTAATTATTCTCCACCAAGTCCTCATTGTTTTTGACAGTGCGGTTAGGCATGGAGTCCTTCAGGCTATGTTCTAAATAAAGTTAATCTCCTGGGGCAGAGCTGTGAATTCCTGCAGGAGTTTTACTCAACTGCAAATTTAGAGACAGCCCCGTCCACGCCAGGCAACCCTTACATCTGACACCAATTGCAAGTTCTGTGGCTCCCAAAACCACCCTCAGTTTCTATAATTTACTAGGAAGACACACAGAGATCACTCAGAATTATGATATTCAGAGTTATAGTTTATTACAGAGAAAAGATACAAAATGAAGTCACTCCATAGAGATGCATGGGGCAGAGTCTAGGAGAGCTGTCCAGTGTGGAGTATCCATTGTTCTTTGGCCCTGGAGTCACAGACATTGCTCCAGTGCCTGGCAACACACACTGAAGTTGGAGTGAAAACTACAGCAATACAGACTTTATTGATTCTATTGTCATTTTCTGGCTAGTTCTCAAAGAGTAACTTCAGGGTCAGCAAGTCTGAGATCCTCATGTTACACATAATAAAATTGAGTCTTCAATAGATGTCATCACTTGTCCATGGCCACCCAAACCATTGAGGCAAGCTATGATTAAAGTTTAATTCCCCTGGGTCCCTGTGAGCACTGGAGTATAGGAGGTTGAAATAGAGCATTTTATATATTTTAAAGAAAATGTGTTTTTATGGTAATATAATACCACCTTCTTAAGGACCCTTGGGAATTTCGAGATAGCTTCCTCATTTATGACTACACTCTCTCTATCTATATATATATATAAAGCCAGTGACTGGAACACCATAACGACCAGAATGACAGGTTGCTATGATGCCCATTGCAGTGAGCAAACCAGCCCAATCAGGGGGTAGAGCCAGCCGGCCAACCTCCCACAGACCCTCCCCCAAGCCGGCCCGCCTCTGATCAACCCCCCACCCCAATAAGGGGCGGGGCCAGCTGGCCAACCTCCTGAAGCCCCTCCCCCCAGCTGGCCCTGCCCCCAATGGGCCCCCACCACCTCACTCGGCCCACAGCACCTCCCCCTAGCCAGCTCCACCCCCAATCGGCCCTCTCACTCCAATCAGGGGCTGGGCCATCCAGCCAACCACCCATGGTCCTCGATCAAACCCCCCACCTCATTTGGGGCAGGGCAGCTGGCCCACCACCCAGAGCCCCTCCCAACAGCCGGCCCCACCCCGATCAGCCCACGGACCCACTCCCCAGCCTGTTCCGGCCCCTTTAGCCCCCAACCCATTCAGGGGTGGGGCCAGCCAGCCCACAGTCCACAGCCCCTCCCCATGGCTGGCCCCACCCCCAATCTGCCCCCTTGCCCCAATCAAGGGCAGGGCCCACAGGCCAATTGCCCATGGCCCCTCTCCACAACTGGCCTGGGCCTGATCGAGCCCCAGTAGTAGCAGGCCAGCCAGCCAACCTCTGGCCATCTCCTCCTCCCGACAGGCCCAGCCCCGATCTGTCAATTGGGCCTGGCCAGACCCCACCCATGCACAAATTTGTGCACTGGGCCTCTAGTTTTTTATGTGATATCAGTGTATATATTTTCAGTGTTTATGACCTCAGATTTTATTTCCATTAACTTTATACAGTCAAAACTCCATTTTAGCCTTGGCTGGTTTGGCTCAGTGGATAGAACATTGGCCTGAGGACTGAGGGGTCCCAGGCTCAATCTGGTCAAGGGCACATGCCCAGGTTGCAGGCTCAATCCCCAGTAGGGGGCATGCAAAATGCACCCAATCAGTGATTCTCTTTCATCATTGATGTTTCTAGCACTCTCTCCTTCCCTTCCTCTCTGAAATCAATAAAACTATATTTAAAAAATAAAAACCCCATTTCATATGAGAGTTTTAAAGCAAAAAGAGGGTGGTGACATTCCCACTTGTAACCTAGCTTGTCACACATTTCAGACTAAAAGCTACAATTTCTGACTTTCAGTTCAGGCCTCTTTCCAATAGGCCTCATTTTGCTGACTGTCCTCTATATCAGAATCAAAAGAGCTTTCCTTCCCTCCTGTCTGAAGCATCAGCATCTGAAAGCACAGCCCCTCTAGCTAGTTCTTCCTCCTTTAGGTTGCCAGCTTGAAGCAGCATCAGAGCTTTCTGTCATCCTTTATTTTCTTATGCATCAAATAGAGACATGCAGTGGTAACCCGACTTCTGTTTGTTTTAGAAAATCATTCCTTCACTTTTTCTCTAGTTGGTATTTAGTATGCATATCATCTTGGAATTTTTCTGCTCTATGAATTCTGGAAGTGAGAGAAAGGTTAAGTGCTATCTCTGGTGCCAAGCTGCTAAGAAGAGCCCAGAGAGTCTCTTTAAAAAAAAAATATCTTTATTGTTGAAGGTATTACACGAGTCCTCCTTTTTCCCCCATTAACCTCTTCTAGACTGTTCCTGTCCTCCCCCCACTCCCCAGGCCCTCACTGTCCCATTGTCTGTGTCCATGGGCTATGCATATACTATGTATACAAGTTCATTGATTGATCTCTTCCCACCCACCCTCCCCTGCCTTCCCTCTGAGGTTCAACAATCTGTTCATGCTTCTGTGATTCTGGATCTATTTTTGATTTTTAGTTTATTTGGTTCATTAGATTCTACATATGAGTGAGATCATGTGACACTTATCTTTCTTTGACTGACTTATGTCACTCAGCATAATACTCTCCAGGTCCATCCATGCTGTTTCAAATGGTAAGAGTTCTTTCTTTTATAGTCTCATGTTGATAAGCAGGTGCAAAAGATCAAAATAGGCCAAAAATATATGTGGCCTGTAAATCAAAGTCAACTAGGTATTCCATTACTGAAAATAATTTATTCAGAAAAAAGGAAGGATTGTGATCCAGTCCACACCCTGTGAAAGAAGGAACAGGAAGCCTGTTTACTGAGAGGAAGAGGAAGTTAAGGGGTGGGCCATTACAACTGTGTAGAGAGCTTTGTTTCAAACAGTATTCTTCTGGTGGGACTTTCCAGATGACATAGGTTGTCACAGCTCCTCTCTCAGGTTCTTCCAGTTCTGATCTAGGTCAAGGTCTCTGTCATAAAAGTCAACAAAACATGCCTGAACTAGGGATAAAGGCTGAAATAATAGGCTGATTCCTTCCCCAAACATCCCACCATGGGATGAAAAGTGGCTCACACTTGTAAAACTTTATATAACCTTTCAGAGGAAGAGGGGATATTTTGTTTTGTTTTGTTTGTGTCATATGACTGTTGTTTAAATGCATGCATTGGAACAAGAATGAATATATCCTCTGCCTTGCTTATATGAGACTAGAGGCCCGGTGCACAAAAATTTGTGCACTCAGGGGGGGTCCCTCAGTCCGGCCTGTGCTCTCTCACAATCTGGGACCCCTCGGGGGATGACCACCTGCTGGCTTAGGCCCGCTCCCCAGGGGATTGGGCCTAAGCTGGCAATAAGACATCCCTCTGGCAGCCCGGGAGCCCTCGAGGGATGTCCACTTGCCAGCGGGGAGCAGGCCTAAGCTGCAGTCGGACATCCTTAGTGCTGCTGAGGAGGTGGGAGAGGTTTCTACCCCCACCGCTGTACTGGCAGCCGTCAGTCTGGCTTGTGGCTGAGCAGAGCTCCCCCTGCGGGAGCACACCGACCACCAAGGGGCAGCTCCTGCATCGAGCGTCTGCCCCCTGGTGTTCAGTGTGTGTCATAGTGACTAGTGATTCCCAGTGGTTCTGCTGTTAGGGTCAATTTGCATATTACCCTTTTATTATATAGGATGGCAGATATGACATCAATATAACTTATTAAGCCTGTGAGATGGAGCATAAAGCTTCCTTCTTAATGTTTCAATTTTTGCCTCAGAGGCCACATTCACTAAAAGGGTTTAATATTTATATTGTTCCAATGTCAATGTGGCCCTATCAACTGAGATAAATTTCATATGGATAGAGGCACATGTAGCACAAAGATGCATGGATTTCTTAAAACATCCTGGGAGGGGCCTTGTCCATAGGATCACATGATTGTGTATTTCTAGAATTGTTTTCAAAATAAATACTTTTGATTGTGGAGGATTAAGTAAGACAAATATCTCTTTCTACTTTGACTTCCTTCTGTCATACTTTTCCTCATACTGGATGAATTAAAGTAACCATGAATTAAAGTAATCATTTTTTTGTTCTATATAAGGGCAACTCTAGCTAGAAATGTATCAATTTTTATATAAGTTGAGTCTATTATGTCACTCTCAAGCAATTCTGTGATATTGATGAAGAAACAACTTTTAGAAATATCACTATTACCCCAGTGCCAATCACTCCAACTGGTGATATGCCTATTCAGGACCAGAGATTCATATCATGACCAATGGATCTTACAGTGTCCAGAACCAGAAGTGCATGGTTAGAACAGGAGAAACAAAATGAAATATATGAGGCTAGGAAAATTCTAATCATCAGATAAGTAAAATGTAGGTAGAAGATTCAGTCTTCATTGATGCCTAGTCAAATCAGATGTACTACTACTACAAGAGATATATTCAATAATGCAGCTTACATAATTAAACATCCATCTTGAATTTTTTATCTTTTTATTGAAATAACATGACAAAATGTATCAGAATGTCTGTGCTTAAGGCATGAATCTATAGTAGGACTACAAACTATTATGTCTGCAAATAGTTCATGGATAAAAGAAACAGTGTTCCCAAATTTTACAATAATCCTAAATATTTATACAGCAATACCTCTAGTATAATGTTAAGTTGAAATGTTTCTAAAGAATCATTAATGGAGATAATGAATGTAGAACAACCATGGTAGAAAAAATGCAATTGTCTTTTTACCCCATCCATAAAAATTATATTACAAAATTTTTGTAATATCAAGTGGTGATGAATATGCAGCCAAAACTAGGGGGAAAAATAATTGTATATTATTTTCCTATACTTTGTGATATTGGTAGTATTTGTTAGCTTGTTAAAAAGTGGCATTTGTTGTGATGTTTGTCCCTTTAATTAATACTTTTTGGACCTCATTGTGTATTCATAATCTTTATATTTATTCTTGAAATATTCCTCCAAGTTTTATTATCTTTAGATCCCTAAACTCTCAATCTGCCCTTAGAAATGAACATTATATACCATTGCTACCCTCATTGCTCAGAGCCAGACAAAAATCAGGTTTACAAAAGCATTGTGGATAGGTTAGAGTAGAACTTAGCAAATTTCTCAGTGCATTATAAGTACCCAGAGGGCTTGTTAAAATACACAACGCTGGGTTCTATCCCCCAAAATTCAGGTCCAATAAGACTTGGATGGGACTGAGCATTGGCTTTTCCATAAGCTCAGAGGAGATGCTGCTGCTGCTGGGACCACACCTTGAGTAGTGGTGGCCTGTCTAGAGGAAAATAAGTCACTAAAGAGTACTCTGGGAGGTAGACAGGAGGTAAGGGGTTCAAACTCCTGCTTTGCTGATAGTGGGGGTACTTGCTGGTTCATTAATAATAAAATAGTTGGACAAAACAAAATAATGAGAAGCAAAAATAAGGATTATGCTAAAAGTCCATCTCAGCAAAAGTATTAGACTAAGATTTAGGAAGAAACCAGGAACAAAATGTGAGTTAAATAGAAGTGCATGGAACTATCATGGTAAATTGGAGGTAAGGGGCAAGAGAAAAAAATAGAAAAGAGGAAGAACTCAGAAGAGAGATGTCTAGGAAGATGAGCCTACAGAGAAGGGTGACCCATGAGAAATTTCTGATGGGGAAAGGGTAGGGAATTTCCAAGGGCAAGCATGTCTATCATTCCATTTTAATCTGTCACAAATGTCTCCTATTGCCTTGGATATTCAGTAGAATTCTACTTTATATGTACAGCCAAGCTTGTGATATAGAGAATGAAAGGATGGGGAAGCCAACAAATAAAAAATAAAAAGCTCTGGCCAGTGAGGCTGAGTTGGTTGAGCATTAACCCATGCACCCAGAGGTCACCAGTTTGATTCCCGGTCAGGGCACATGCCTGGGTTGTGGGCTCCATCCCTAGTACGGGGTGTGCAGGAGGCAGCTGACTGATGCTTCTCTCTCATCACAATATTTTATCGTGCTTCTTTCCAATTTTTACACACATCATCAAAATGTTTAAAATGGCTGCATTTTAATCTATCATATAGATATATCATAATTTAACTATTTCTCTAAAAAGAAAAATTAAAATCATTTCTAATTTTTCACTATTACAGTTAGTATTGCTGTGGTGATCATCTTTATCTGTGCTTTGGCTCTTTGTTTTAGCTTGCTTACCCCCGAGAAGTGCTTTTAAAGAGTATTTTTTTTTTAAAAAAAAAAAGCCAAATGTTTATCATTTGAGAGTGATCAAATGATAGAAGTTTTCTTTTTAAAATAGAAATTGGCCCAGTTGCTTTGGGACCAAATCCTGAAGTGAAAAATTTAAAAGGTAAAGACAGGTGATAGTGGTTTCATTCCAAAATCATGTGTGCTGTTTCAGAAAAAAAAGAAACTTTGTCTTGTGCAAGCCGAATGCACCATCCTTACTGCCTTCTGAATAAAGCCGTATGACTTTATCTGTCAGGGAAGCCCTCGCCTGCATTCCCTCATACACTGGGACCCAGGCATATCTGAGCCGGTTCTATACTTTCTCACTGCTGCTTTTCCTTTTGTTTTCCTCTGCAGTTTGCCATTTTCTTACCCACTTTACATTGACCAGCCTTATTGCACTCAGCCCAGAATCCCACCCTCTCATTCTCAGTCTTGACTTCAGGACCTTCCTTTCATACCCTTCAAGTTTCAGTCAAATTTCACTGTCACAACTGATCATTGTAGCTAAAATTAATCCCTCTGCTTATAAAGAAGCTGAAAACATTTCTACAGAAAACAATTGAAGCACTCATTATAATTTAACTACAAGCTTTCTTGCATTACAGTATGTGCACATTCATCTTCCCTGGTGGAGTCTCTCTGAGATTGTGATTTATGCCTTTACTAGAGGCCTGGTGTATGAAATTCGTGCACTGGGGTAAGGGGTGGGTCCCTCAGCCCAGCCTGCTCCCTCTCACAATCCGGGAGCCCTCAGGGGATGTCCTACTGATGGCTTAGGCCCGTCCGGGCCTAAAGCTGCAGTCTGGCTTCCCTCTGCGGGAGGTGACCGGGCTGATCAGGGGAAGGGGACACCCCCATAACCCCACTGATGCTGCCACTGCCGGCTGCCGCAACCGCCAAGGTTCATCAACACAGACTCCAGTCCCTTCACCACGAAAAAATGACAACTTTCATTAGGCATTTTCAAGATGTCTCTTTCATAGGATATGACATTTCTTTCTTTCTTTTTTTTTTTTTTTTATCCTCACCTGAGGATATTTTCCATTGATTTTTAGAGGGAAAGACAGAGAGAAACATCAATGTGAGAGGGACACTTTGATTGGTTGCCTCCTGCATGATCCCTGACCTGGGCTCCGGCCAGGGAAGAGAACTGCAACCTAGGTACATGCCCTTGATCAGAATTGAACCTGGACCCTGTGGTCGGCAGGCTGAGGCTCTATCCACTGAGCCAAACCAGCTAGGGCAGGATATGACATTTCTTAGCCCCTCCAGCAGTGGACCTTCTTTTTTTCCTCCAGGAGTGAGGTGGAAAAACCCTAGGTCACCTTCTTGGATTCTTATTACCCAAGTTACCAAGAACACTTCAAGTGGCATACAGAGAGCTTAGCCAATGAGCCGTCAGAAAAGGTGTTTCCTCTGCAACTAACATGCAGAGGCCTCCCTGTGTGTGTCCACTGGGGGCCTGCTCCCTGAGCCATGCAGCAGCCACTCGGAGCAGGCCCCCACCCTTATGTGTGTCCACTGGGGTGGGGGCGTGCTCTGAGCCATGCTGGTGGTGACTGTTAAGGCTTGGAGCCAGTCCTGACTGTTAAGGCATCCCGGATAAATTTGCATATTACCTCTTTATATATATAGATACTTAGTCTTAATGAAAACCAATAGAATTCTACACAAGTGATATGTGCCCTAAATATGGTCACAAAGACACATTTAAAAGCTCTTTTTTTTCCATGAGTTATGTATGTAATCAATTCTCCCAGCCTCTTTCCTGCTATTCTTTGCATCACTCCCCATGTGTCTATTAACGCCTACTAACCCAAGTCAGCATAACTAGTTTTTAAGTCCTGCTATAACCATCTTCTAACTAATCCTATAACCATCTTTAAGCCTGTTCTGACCACTGCATGGAGAAGCTTAGAAGGAAAATTTGTGCAAATAGACAACACCATAATGATCCTGGTGCTGTCTACCTCTAAATGCTTTTGTGATGAGATCATATACAACAGCCCACGTGAAAGTAGGATGCTCACGTCTGTCGAAGGCAGCCCTTCTTCATGGAGATAGAATGTTTGTGCCCACCCAAAATTTATATGTTGAAACTGTAACCCCAATGTAGTGATATTTGGAGGTAGGGTCTTTGATGTGTAGTTTGGTCAAAAAGGTGAAGTCCTCATTTGGGGATTAGTGCCCTTGTAAGAAGAGACAGGAGAGAACTTGCTTCCTTTCTGTCTCTAGGCTACCTGAGGATACAATTAGCAGATGGCTGTCTGCCAACAAGGACAAGCCCTCATTAGAAGGAGAGCTACTGGCACCATGATTTTGGATTTCCTAGCCCACAGAACTGTGAGAAACAAATTTCTGTTGTTTAAGTCACCCCTCTATGGTATTTTGTTATAGAAGCCAGGAGTGACTAAGATATGAGCCAAACTACAACTTAACATCATTTAAACAAGAAACTGGTATCTCACACAAAACTACTTAAAATTCTGTGAACTTGAACAAAATACATTTCTATCCTCCACTTGTATCAAATTTTATCAAACCAGTCAAGACAGCTGCTGCATATTGCCTGAAGGGAGATGTCTACTGCTCAGGCAAAATTTAACATCATTTGGGCAAGATGTTATCAGTCTGTAGCAACTGCATGTGCTGAGGAAGAGATAAATATTAACATATTGCATATAGGACACCTGGAAAAAAGATATGGCAGTAAGAGAAAAGGCACTGGACTAGTTATTAAGAGCTTTAAAGTTTCTCAGACCTAGCTTTAAATTCTAGTTTCGTCACTGGTCAGCTATTTGACCTTAGGATGGACACTCAAAATCTCTTTTCTCGTTCTAAAATACGAATAATTATACTAAATACAATTAAGTATACAAAATAATCCATATAAATGTCTAATATCGATTGAATTGTGTTCCACCAAAATTCATATGCTAAATTCCTAACCCTTGGTACATCTAAATGTATCTGTATTTGTAAAAGGTCTTTAAACAGGTGTTTCAGTTAAAATGAGGCCATTAGAAAGGGTTCTAAGCCAATTTGACAAGGGTCCTTATCAGAAGGGACTAGGATTCCCACACATTTAGGGAAAGACCATGTAAAGACACAAAGGGAACATGACCATCACCAAGCCAAGGAGAGAGACTGCAGGAGAAACCAACCCTGCCAACACTTTGATCGCAGACTTCCAGCCTCCAGAATTATGAGACAATATCTTTCTGTTGTTTAAGCCATTCGATCTTTGGTACTTTGTTATGGTAGCCCTGGGAAACTACTATACTATCTTCAGCACAGAGTCTGCATATAGTATGTTTCTAATACATGTCAGTTACTTTTGTTTATATATTGTTTATAATATAGCATGAAATATACAATTTTAAAATATTAGTTATATAATAAATAGCTAGATATGACTTTTTGCTTAAAATGCTCTAGGTGAAATTCTTGTCAAATTAACCATTTAAAGAAGAACACATACATCTGTATTCAATACTCAGTTAAAATATTGCCATGGTGATAGAACATATTTTATTGAGTCTTTTTTTCCCCATAAAAATCTTGGGAAGGTCTGCAAAGCCAAGAGCCCCAGCCAGGTATGAGGGTGAAAGTGGTGCCAAGATCTTCCTGTCAGGAGAAGCCAGAGCTGCTGCTCTGTCAGCAAAAGTGATGGATGGAGCGGCCAGGGCAGTGCTTGGAGGAGCAAAGGTGCCATCTGGATAGGTCCAAAGACATGTCAAAAGGAAAACACTGCCTCAGACAAGAACAATTCAGAAGAGACCACCCTTGCTAGGAGACAGCTTCTACCACACTCTTGGCTAAACCAATGTTTTTCATGTCTTGTTTCCCATTTGATCTTAGACTTTAGTCAACACTTCAGCTCTGTGGCTCATCACTCTGGCCCACAGCCAGTTTGAGCCTCTCTGGGTCCCGGTCATGTCATTTAAAATGTGTGTTCTGAAAGCACCCATAGTGTGCCAGGAACTATGTCATACACCCCTAAATCTCAGAGAGGAACAACTGGAGGCAGAACTGAGACTCATGCACAGGTCTTCTCATTGCAAACCCTGCCCTCTTTTAAGGCAGGTTACTATGAGGATGATGAGACATATAAATGTATATTGAGAATGCGTTGGTTTGAGGGTAATAAAAAAATGAGTATGAAAGTATCCTTCTTGCAGCCTTAGCTGGTTTGGCTCAGTGGATAGAGCATCAGCCTGAGGACTGAAGGGTCCTGAGTTCTATTCTGGGCAAGGGCACATGACTGAGTTGTGGGCTTGATCCCAAGTAGGAGGCAACCAATCAATGATCCTCTCTCATTATTGATGTTTCTATCTCTCTCTCACTTTCCCTTCCTCTGAAATCAATAAAAATAAAAAATGAAAAAGAATGTATCATTCTTAAAGAAGAATAAGAGAGTTTTATTCCCTTTTCTTTCAATTTAGGGAATATAATAATGGACCCTTCCCATTTCCACAAGATTCTTATAAGGCTTAAATGAGAATATGCATGCAGAAGGACACCACTTTATTTTAGTAAATACTGGAATTGAATGACCTGGCTGGGCAGCTGAGCCCAACAACCTACTAAATTTGCAATTAAGGGCACATTTTTAGGTTCTCTCAGCCTCAGTTTTCTCATCTGTGAAGTAAAATTTATCACCGCTTTCTTTGCAGGGTTTTGCAAGGATAAAATGAAGGAATTGGCTTTCAGTGTCTGGGATATAGATGATGCTCAGTTGTTCCAATGTTCTATCTCATCTATAAAATTGTTTGGTGGATTTGCATTTCTGGACCCACCCCATCTTTTACAAGAAAGTACACATCTCCACAACCATTTTGGTTTTTATTGTTGTCCTTCTCTATCTACTCTGGAGGGGACTCAAAAATACCGCACTGATCACTAATATTCTTTGGGGTGAATATTAGAAAATATTAACAGCCATTTGATGGATCTGAAATTGACCTCAAGAGGTGTCCAGTATTTTCTTGTGTAATTTGGCTGCAGAGGTTTCCCGCTGCTTTTCCCTGCCTTCCATGTTGGCGTGTGATATGAATAAGGAAATAAGGAAAAAATAAATCTGGGGCCAAAGCATATTCTGGAGTCTGGCTTCATCTCAGGGAGCCTGAGGCTGCATCTCCTATGTGCCAAAACAACCCATCGATCCAGAAAGAAAATATGTCAAGCTGCTCATTTGCCAACAGTATCGAACAATTAACCTGAAACAATGAAGAATGGCTTTCATTTCTTTATGACCCCCTCTTTATCTGTTCCTGGATTGTTTATGGTGATGACAAGCTCTGTTGAGTCATAGAAAGGAGAGATTTAACTGAAAATTTGATTTCCATTATCTATGTTTTTAACTGGATGGGCTTAGGAGAACCCAACCATTTCACGTGAGTGTGTGTGTGTGTGTGTGTGTGTGTGTGTGTGTGTGTGTGTAGTAATGATTTAATACGGAGCCACAGTCTATTCATTCCCAACACAAATTCAGCTATGTTATGGTAAATCAGGGAAATGAAGCATGCTTCATAAATTCCATCACTATTAAAATAAAGGTCATGTTCAAAGGAGGGGCCCATGAACTGGAAATTAATGCCTAGTTTTAAATGTTTAGGGATTAAAAATTTTAATTGTGCAGCTCAAGTCTGTTAATATGGAAATGCATAATTTGAAGTACTGGCAGACTCAATAAAGAGGATTCCAATGGAGGAGGAAAAGTTTTAAAGATTTCTCTGACTGACTGTGAGTGCAAATCACTTGGGAAGCTCTTTAATAATGTAGATTCCTGCTCCTCAGCTGGAAGATTTAGAGTCAGCAATCTGAGTGGGGCCATTGATTAAAGCTCCCAGGGGTTTCTGAGGAACACAACTGCAAATGAAATTGCTGTATATCATCTGACTTGCTTCCTGTCCTCTCCTCCAGCTACCACCAACATCTCTGGAGCTTAGATGTTCCCTGCCTCAGAATCTTGTCACAATCCCTGCCCTTCATCATAGGGAGTAAAAGGCTCTCGTATCTGTAACTGCTATTACTGAATATCCAATCATCTGTGTGCTTAGTGTCCAATGCAAATAATTTAGACTGTGTAAAGAGGAACTTCACTTAAACAAACTGTTGTAAGAGGGCAGAAAAGAAACACAGAGTGGGGGGACTTCTTTAATTATGACTATTTTCTAGGATTATAAAGCTTATGTAAAGTTCATCACTCATTAGCCAGTCTTTGACCTTGTAACCCACTTAATAATTATTGAACACCTACTATGTTCCTGAAGCTGCCTGCGATTCAGGAGATGCAAATGTCCCTGCCATCAAGAATAGTGTAGTCTAGTAGGAGATACAGGTAGGTGAACAAAGCTGCCCCCAAAAATGCAAGAAATTGTTTAATTTAAGAATGTGCAGGATGTCCTGTTGGGCAGGAAGGAAGGGAAACTATTTTTCTTTTCTTCCCTTACCTAGGTGAAATAAGGAATATCCATTTGTTAAAATTTTTGGTATCTTATCTCTCAGTCTTCACTCCTCCCCAAAAGTTGTGACTGGTTGAAGAGCTTAAGAAATACTGGGATATTTTTTTCTCACTAAAAGAGACCATGTTCTCTGTTCTGCTTGTGAACTTGTGATGATTTACTTGGTAAGGTCTGGGACTTGCCAGGGAGGTCTATGATCTTCCCTGTGAATGGAAGCATCGCACCCCAACTATTATATCCTGTTTCTCTGGCACTGACCATCCACCTCCCTTGAGCTCTGCCAGTTGACTATACTTCCACTGGCTCTGTTTGGCTGCCTCAGAACCCTCACACCCAACCCAACACTGCTCTTTGCTCCCCAACACATCAGACTCTGGATGGTGTCTTCTGGTTGCCTGACTGCACTTCTACATCCGTCTCACTGTTTACTGGGTGAATATCATAGTCTTCCAAATTATTATTGTGCCAACAGAAAACCTCTAGATATGTGGCAGAGAAAAGAGGACAACTTGGGGATCTGGAGACTTGAGATCCATTGCAGCTGGATCTCCGTGCTATTGTGTAAGAAGACAAGCCAGTTATCCCCTTTATTAAAGAAAAAAGAACACCTGGCATGACATTAGGTGATAGGTTATGGGACTCATAAGTCTCCCCCACAGATAAGTTCTATCTCACCTACAATAGGGTTTCTGGGCAATCAGCCATCTTAGTCTGCAATCATCTGGTTGCATTATTATTGTATTACTTTTAGTCAAAAACACTTTCAAAAATCATTTAAAAAGCATGGACTTTGGATTGAGACCACTGATTTAGCCTAACTTTTTTCATCTATAGATAGGATGCATATCTTCCTTGTAGGGATATCACAAATACAGCAGAAATTAATTTAAAGCATCTGGTGTATTTATTGTGACTTCTAGTTGCAATAGACAGAAACACAGTTCAAACAACGTCCACAAAAGGGAATTTTTTGGAAGAATACATGAGTATCTCCCAGATGAGCCAAACAACTAAACTTCCCAAATGCAGGAGTCAGAGCAAGCTAGAGACAGATGACTGAAAATAGTTAGGACTCTCTCTTTCACTGTCACCATACCGTTTTGGGGGGGTATGTTGTCTCCACATGTTCCTACCACATTCTGACTTTTCCAAGTAGTAAGGTATATGTGGTCACAGGCAGCTTGGGGCTACAGCAGCATAAAGTCCTCAAGCCAATGGAAATGTCTTCTCTCTCTCAGCCCCAAAGTGAAACATTCTGAAGAAGCTTTCTCATTGACCTATTTTGAATCAGATCCAGTCATGCCAGATAGGGAGGTGAGACAGGCCAGATCTTTTTTGAAATATGTTTGGAAGAAACAGTTCACTGAAGTAGATGCAATTCAAGAAAGACAAATCGATAATGGTTCACCACAACTGGAACAAATTTTGGATACTCAGCAATCGGTGCCATAATATATGCAATGTCATGTCCTTATTAAATTATTAAGACCCTGATTAATGGTCCTCGCTCTAATGTAAGTACATTTATCATAAGTAAGTTGATTACATATCAACAGGTATCTTTATTAATAAAAGATTATCGATAGTCTATCTTAAGACCAGCGTTGGAAATTTTAGATGGAAACAGGCTAAGCTTACCCTTGTTTCCCACTGAAATCCTGACCTATAAGAAAAGATAGACATCACTGTCAAGTGGAGCTCGAGGTCTCAGGTTTATTAATGGTTGAACCAGAATGAAATTACTCCCGAATGTATAGTTTCTGATAAACTTTATCAGAGGACAAACCTTTAACATGAAAACAAATAGGTGTTTTCACTCTCAGCTCTGAAGCCCCGAGGGGCATTGTGCAGGTCTTACAGAATTCCTACACCAGTAAAATAGTTAGGAAAAGCTGCAGAGACTCAGGATGTACTTACTGACAGAGGCCTGATCAATATAACAAACAGAGAAAAAAATGTAAGGTCAAGAGAGAAGGCAAGAAAGTGCAGACACCCAGAGAGTATGAGTCCAGGCTGGGATGAAAGGTCAGGAGGCTGGGAGCATGGCCTTTCCACACTATCTCTGCTCTTTATTGAAATGCATCTCAGTGCAGGCAAGATATTTACTCCTCCTGCCTTGGGGAGCAAAGAGAGGCAATGAGTCTTCCACAGCCTATCCCTGAGGGCAGATGGAGGCCAGGCATGCCTACTGTGTTGCAGAGATACAAGGAGAGGAGATGGATTTCCTCCTAAACATGTTTTTGACATTCACTTTTATCCTAAAAGATTGAAGAATGCCTGACCCCACCTCTCTATCAACTTCTTTCCAACCAGTTCTGGATGTTTACATCAGTGTCTCTCCAGCTCCCTCCAGAGCAGGTGACCTGTATTACTGCATCACATGCCAAAGAGAGAAATGCCCTTTGTTACCTCGTCTCTTCCCCTGGACTGATTGGGTTCACCTCACAGTGCAGGCCAGTGCCAACTATTCCTATGGCGTAGCCCAGTGTGCCCCAAAGATCATCCAGTAAAGGCAGGCCCATTTCCTCACTCATCACATTGCCACCGGAGCAATATTGCCTTTTGTTCCTAAGGCATGTACCAGTTCTCTACCACCAAAGAAAGAGATGGGACTATGACCTTTTTTAGAAAAACATTCCAGCTGAATCTTGAGGACAGCTGTAAGAGCTCACGTGACCATCGCTTACTTTGGGTTTTTAACAATGGTAAATTCCACCTCCCTGGTGATTATGTTCTGCTTTTAAAAATTGCCATTCCAACTTAGTCTGAAGTTTAAACCAAGATTCTAAAGAGCCCAACCAGCGTGGCTCAGTGGTTGAGCATCATCCTATAAACCAGGAGGTCACGGTTCTATTCCAGGTCAGGCAGGGCACATGCCTGGGTTGCAGGCTCAGTATGGCACATGCAAGAGGCAGCTGATCAGTGATTCTCTCTCATCATTAATGTTTCTATATCTTTCTCCCTCTCCCTTTCTCTCTGAAGTCAATGAAAATTAAATAAAAAAAAGATTTTAAAGAGATGATCCTAAATGCATGTCTTAGTCCATTTGGGCTGCTATAACAAAATACCATGGACTGGGTGATTTATAAACAACAGAGGTTTCTCACAGGTGTGGGCAGCCTCAGTGTCTGGTGAGGGCTTGCTTCCTGCTCTGTAGGTGCTGTCTTTGCTTTGTGACCTCACATGGTGGAAGGAGGGTGGGAACCCTCCGGGCCTCTTTCCTAAAAGCACCACTTCTATTCATGGGGCTCTGTCCTCATGACCTAATCACCTCCCAAGGGCCCAACCTCTGAATGCTATAACTCTGGGGGTTAGGATTTTAACGTATGAATTTTGGAGACACAAATATTTAGTCATTAGCAATTCATTTATTTGAATTCTGCATATATATAAATATATATATATACACACACACATATATATGCATTTAGGATAACCTTTCATACATATATGAATATTTATGTATTTTCCTCAAGCTTTATGACAATTGTGCATATCTGAAGGATTTTTTCCAATGTTTAGAAAATTTAAATTTTTTAAATGAATTAAGAATAAGTTATGCTTTTGGGATTCTTAAGATATGATCTTATTCTGTAAAACAGCAGCATAAATAAATACGAGAAATCCTGAGAGGGTCACAACAAGCTCTGCAGGGCAATGGGGAAGTGAAATAATTTCCATGAAGAGTATGTTTTCACTTGAATAGTTAATCAAATGTTATTCAGAGTTAGTTCAAAATATGAATTACTTTTAAATATTTTTTCAAAGTGTTTTAAACAGAATTTCCTTAGCTCAGTGCTAAGAATTTGAAGAATATAAAAAGAGACAAACAGCATGAGAATTCCACATTACTATTTTCACACACAGCACCAGGAAATAACCACAGCAACATTTTATAAAGATTATGATATAGTTTTTGGGTTTTATAGAATCTGTGTTTTTTCTTGCCTTTGTTTGTGCTTCATATTGTAGTGATTTAATAAGTACACGGTCGTTTTTTTTCTTCTACTGGTGGATATGCTTAGCTTTGAAAAGGGCCTCATACAACTGAAAGCAACTGAAACCAACTAATGATATAAGCAAAAACAAGGGGATCTCAAAATATTTGGGGAGTGAGAGAAGTCTTCAACAGAATACAAACTTTGTGCTTCCATTGATATGAAATTATAGAACAGGCAAAAGTCAGGTTGAAATAATCAGAACAGTAGGTGCCTCAGGGAGGGAAGGTAGGGTAGGGTTAGGGTTAAATAGGTACCTGGCTTTGTAGAGTAACATTGGTTTATTTTATCAAACATAAATTGTGTATCTAAAGATAAAACCACTCTAAGCAAATATTAAACACTAGTTAATAAAATGCATTATTATATCTAGGGGAAGTGCACAAATGTCTATAATTTACTCTAAAATGCTTCAAAAATAAGCTAGATTGATGGATGCATAGAGAAATGAATTGGGTAAGGAATTATAGCAATAATCAAGTGGTAATTTCAAAATGATATGTATTTGGTATTCACTGTAAAGTTTTATAAATTGTTGTATATGTTAGAAATTTTTTTACAATAAATATTGGAAAAAATCTACATGTTCTTTGTAGGTGTTTACTTATTTAATTTTTTTTGGCAAGGTAAGATTTTTGCTAAATAAGTGCAAGTATTCTGAGTTCAGGAAAGGTTGCTGTATTTATACCTTAATTGTTATTACTCCATGTGTTTTTCTATACTTTCTCACTGCTGCTTTTCCTTTTGTTTTCCTCTGCAGTTTGCCATTTTCTTACCCACTTTACATTGACCAGCCTTATTGCACTCAGCCCAGAATCCCACCCTCTCATTCTCAGTCTTGACTTCAGGACCTTCCTTTCATACCCTTCAAGTTTCAGTCAAATTTCACTGTCACAACTGATCATTGTAGCTAAAATTAATCCCTCTGCTTATAAAGAAGCTGAAAACATTTCTACAGAAAACAATTGAAGCACTCATTATAATTTAACTACAAGCTTTCTTGCATTACAGTATGTGCACATTCATCTTCCCTGGTGGAGTCTCTCTGAGATTGTGATTTATGCCTTTACTAGAGGCCTGGTGTATGAAATTCGTGCACTGGGGTAAGGGGTGGGTCCCTCAGCCCAGCCTGCTCCCTCTCACAATCCGGGAGCCCTCAGGGGATGTCCTACTGATGGCTTAGGCCCGTTCCGGGCCTAAGCTGCAGTCTGGCTTCCCTCTGCGGGAGGTGACCGGGCTGATCAGGGGAAGGGGACACCCCCATAACCCCACTGATGCTGCCACTGCCGGCTGCCGCAACCGCCAAGGTTCATCAACACAGACTCCAGTCCCTTCACCACGAAAAAATGACAACTTTCATTAGGCATTTTCAAGATGTCTCTTTCATAGGATATGACATTTCTTTCTTTCTTTTTTTTTTTTTTTCTCACCTGAGTGAGGATATTTTCCATTGATTTTTAGAGGGAAAGACAGAGAGAAACATCAATGTGAGAGGGACACTTTGATTGGTTGCCTCCTGCATGATCCCTGACCTGGGCTCCGGCCAGGGAAGAGAACTGCAACCTAGGTACATGCCCTTGATCAGAATTGAACCTGGACCCTGTGGTCGGCAGGCTGAGGCTCTATCCACTGAGCCAAACCAGCTAGGGCAGGATATGACATTTCTTAGCCCCTCCAGCAGTGGACCTTCTTTTTTTCCTCCAGGAGTGAGGTGGAAAAACCCTAGGTCACCTTCTTGGATTCTTATTACCCAAGTTACCAAGAACACTTCAAGTGGCATACAGAGAGCTTAGCCAATGAGCCGTCAGAAAAGGTGTTTCCTCTGCAACTAACATGCAGAGGCCTCCCTGTGTGTGTCCACTGGGGGCCTGCTCCCTGAGCCATGCAGCAGCCACTCGGAGCAGGCCCCCACCCTTATGTGTGTCCACTGGGGTGGGGGCGTGCTCTGAGCCATGCTGGTGGTGACTGTTAAGGCTTGGAGCCAGTCCTGACTGTTAAGGCATCCCGGATAAATTTGCATATTACCTCTTTATATATATAGATACTTAGTCTTAATGAAAACCAATAGAATTCTACACAAGTGATATGTGCCCTAAATATGGTCACAAAGACACATTTAAAAGCTCTTTTTTTCCATGAGTTATGTATGTAATCAATTCTCCCAGCCTCTTTCCTGCTATTCTTTGCATCACTCCCCATGTGTCTATTAACGCCTACTAACCCAAGTCAGCATAACTAGTTTTTAAGTCCTGCTATAACCATCTTCTAACTAATCCTATAACCATCTTTAAGCCTGTTCTGACCACTGCATGGAGAAGTGTAGAAGGAAAATTTGTGCAAATAGACAACACCATAATGATCCTGGTGCTGTCTACCTCTAAATGCTTTTGTGATGAGATCATATACAACAGCCCACGTGAAAGTAGGATGCTCACGTCTGTCGAAGGCAGCCCTTCTTCATGGAGATAGAATGTTTGTGCCCACCCAAAATTTATATGTTGAAACTGTAACCCCAATGTAGTGATATTTGGAGGTAGGGTCTTTGATGTGTAGTTTGGTCAAAAAGGTGAAGTCCTCATTTGGGGATTAGTGCCCTTGTAAGAAGAGACAGGAGAGAACTTGCTTCCTTTCTGTCTCTAGGCTACCTGAGGATACAATTAGCAGATGGCTGTCTGCCAACAAGGACAAGCCCTCATTAGAAGGAGAGCTACTGGCACCATGATTTTGGATTTCCTAGCCCACAGAACTGTGAGAAACAAATTTCTGTTGTTTAAGTCACCCCTCTATGGTATTTTGTTATAGAAGCCAGGAGTGACTAAGATATGAGCCAAACTACAACTTAACATCATTTAAACAAGAAACTGGTATCTCACACAAAACTACTTAAAATTCTGTGAACTTGAACAAAATACATTTCTATCCTCCACTTGTATCAAATTTTATCAAACCAGTCAAGACAGCTGCTGCATATTGCCTGAAGGGAGATGTCTACTGCTCAGGCAAAATTTAACATCATTTGGGCAAGATGTTATCAGTCTGTAGCAACTGCATGTGCTGAGGAAGAGATAAATATTAACATATTGCATATAGGACACCTGGAAAAAAGATATGGCAGTAAGAGAAAAGGCACTGGACTAGTTATTAAGAGCTTTAAAGTTTCTCAGACCTAGCTTTAAATTCTAGTTTCGTCACTGGTCAGCTATTTGACCTTAGGATGGACACTCAAAATCTCTTTTCTCGTTCTAAAATACGAATAATTATACTAAATACAATTAAGTATACAAAATAATCCATATAAATGTCTAATATCGATTGAATTGTGTTCCACCAAAATTCATATGCTAAATTCCTAACCCTTGGTACATCTAAATGTATCTGTATTTGTAAAAGGTCTTTAAACAGGTGTTTCAGTTAAAATGAGGCCATTAGAAAGGGTTCTAAGCCAATTTGACAAGGGTCCTTATCAGAAGGGACTAGGATTCCCACACATTTAGGGAAAGACCGTGTAAAGACACAAAGGGAACATGACCATCACCAAGCCAAGGAGAGAGACTGCAGGAGAAACCAACCCTGCCAACACTTTGATCGCAGACTTCCAGCCTCCAGAATTATGAGACAATATCTTTCTGTTGTTTAAGCCATTCGATCTTTGGTACTTTGTTATGGTAGCCCTGGGAAACTACTATACTATCTTCAGCACAGAGTCTGCATATAGTATGTTTCTAATACATGTCAGTTACTTTTGTTTATATATTGTTTATAATATAGCATGAAATATACAATTTTAAAATATTAGTTATATAATAAATAGCTAGATATGACTTTTTGCTTAAAATGCTCTAGGTGAAATTCTTGTCAAATTAACCATTTAAAGAAGAACACATACATCTGTATTCAATACTCAGTCAAAATATTGCCATGGTGATAGAACATATTTTATTGAGTCTTTTTTTCCCCATAAAAATCTTGGGAAGGTCTGCAAAGCCAAGAGCCCCAGCCAGGTATGAGGGTGAAAGTGGTGCCAAGATCTTCCTGTCAGGAGAAGCCAGAGCTGCTGCTCTGTCAGCAAAAGTGATGGATGGAGCAGCCAGGGCAGTGCTTGGAGGAGCAAAGGTGCCATCTGGATAGGTCCAAAGACATGTCAAAAGGAAAACACTGCCTCAGACAAGAACAATTCAGAAGAGACCACCCTTGCTAGGAGACAGCTTCTACCACACTCTTGGCTAAACCAGTGTTTTTCATGTCTTGTTTCCCATTTGATCTTAGACTTTAGTCAACACTTCAGCTCTGTGGCTCATCACTCTGGCCCACAGCCAGTTTGAGCCTCTCTGGGTCCCGGTCATGTCATTTAAAATGTGTGTTCTGAAAGCACCCATAGTGTGCCAGGAACTATGTCATATACCCCTAAATCTCAGAGAGGAACAACTGGAGGCAGAACTGAGACTCATGCACAGGTCTTCTCATTGCAAACCCTGCCCTCTTTTAAGGCAGGTTACTATGAGGATGATGAGACATATAAATGTATATTGAGAATGCGTTGGTTTGAGGGTAATAAAAAAATGAGTATGAAAGTATCCTTCTATATTGAGAATGCGTTGGTTTGAGGGTAATAAAAAAAATGAGTATGAAAGTATCCTCTTGCAGCCCTAGCTGGTTTGGCTCAGTGGATAGAGCATCAGCCTGAGGACTGAAGGGTCCTGAGTTCTATTCTGGGCAAGGGCACATGACTGAGTTGTGGGCTTGATCCCAATGAAGGGTCCTGAGTTCTATTCTGGTCAAGGGCACATGACTAAGTTGTGGGCTTGATCCCAAGTAGGGGATGTCCAATCAATGATCCTCTCTCATTATTGATGTTTCTATCTCTCTCTCACTTTCCCTTCCTCTGAAATCAATAAAAATAAAAAATGAAAAAGAATGTATCATTCTTAAAGAAGAATAAGAGAGTTTTATTCCCTTTTCTTTCAATTTAGGGAATATAATAATGGACCCTTCCCATTTCCACAAGATTCTTATAAGGCTTAAATGAGAATATGCATGCAGAAGGACACCACTTTATTTTAGTAAATACTGGAATTGAATGACCTGGCTGGGCAGCTGAGCCCAACAACCTACTAAATTTGCAATTAAGGGCACATTTTTAGGTTCTCTCAGCCTCAGTTTTCTCATCTGTGAAGTAAAATTTATCACCGCTTTCTTTGCAGGGTTTTGCAAGGATAAAATGAAGGAATTGGCTTTCAGTGTCTGGGATATAGATGATGCTCAGTTGTTCCAATGTTCTATCTCATCTATAAAATTGTTTGGTGGATTTGCATTTCTGGACCCACCCCATCTTTTACAAGAAAGTACACATCTCCACAACGATTTTGGTTTTTATTGTTGTCCTTCTCTATCTACTCTGGAGGGGACTCAAAAATACCGCACTGATCACTAATATTCTTTGGGGTGAATATTAGAAAATATTAACAGCCATTTGATGGATCTGAAATTGACCTCAAGAGGTGTCCAGTATTTTCTTGTGTAATTTGGCTGCAGAGGTTTCCCGCTGCTTTTCCCTGCCTTCCATGTTGGCGTGTGATATGAATAAGGAAATAAGGAAAAAATAAATCTGGGGCCAAAGCATATTCTGGAGTCTGGCTTCATCTCAGGGAGCCTGAGGCTGCATCTCCTATGTGCCAAAACAACCCATCGATCCAGAAAGAAAATATGTCAAGCTGCTCATTTGCCAACAGTATCGAACAATTAACCTGAAACAATAAAGAATGGCTTTCATTTCTTTAAGACCCCCTCTTTATCTGTTCCTGGATTGTTTATGGTGATGACAAGCTCTGTTGAGTCATAGAAAGGAGAGATTTAACTGAAAATTTGATTTCCATTATCTATGTTTTTAACTGGATGGGCTTAGGAGAACCCAACCATTTCACGTGAGTGTGTGTGTGTGTGTGTGTGTGTGTGTGTGTGTGTGTGTGTAGTAATGATTTAATACGGAGCCACAGTCTATTCATTCCCAACACAAATTCAGCTATGTTATAGTAAATCAGGGAAATGAAGCATGCTTCATAAATTCCATCACTATTCAAATAAAGGTCATGTTCAAAGGAGGGGCCCATGAACTGGAAATTAATGCCTAGTTTTAAATGTTTAGGGATTAAAAATTTTAATTGTGCAGCTCAAGTCTGTTAATATGGAAATGCATAATTTGAAGTACTGGCAGACTCAATAAAGAGGATTCCAATGGAGGAGGAAAAGTTTTAAAGATTTCTCTGACTGACTGTGAGTGCAAATCACTTGGGAAGCTCTTTAATAATGTAGATTCCTGCTCCTCAGCTGGAAGATTTAGAGTCAGCAATCTGAGTGGGGCCATTGATTAAAGCTCCCAGGGGTTTCTGAGGAACACAACTGCAAATGAAATTGCTGTATATCATCTGACTTGCTTCCTGTCCTCTCCTCCAGCTACCACCAACATCTCTGGAGCTTAGATGTTCCCTGCCTCAGAATCTTGTCACAATCCCTGCCCTTCATCATAGGGAGTAAAAGGCTCTCGTATCTGTAACTGCTATTACTGAATATCCAATCATCTGTGTGCTTAGTGTCCAATGCAAATAATTTAGACTGTGTAAAGAGGAACTTCACTTAAACAAACTGTTGTAAGAGGGCAGAAAAGAAACACAGAGTGGGGGTACTTCTTTAATTATGACTATTTTCTAGGATTATAAGGCTTATGTAAAGTTCATCACTCATTAGCCAGTCTTTGACCTTGTAACCCACTTAATAATTATTGAACACCTACTATGTTCCTGAAGCTGCCTGCGATTCAGGAGATGCAAATGTCCCTGCCATCAAGAATAGTGTAGTCTAGTAGGAGATACAGGTAGGTGAACAAAGCTGCCCCCAAAAATGCAAGAAATTGTTTAATTTAAGAATGTGCAGGATGTCCTGTTGGGCAGGAAGGAAGGGAAACTATTTTTCTTTTCTTCCCTTACCTAGGTGAAATAAGGAATATCCATTTGTTAAAATTTTTGGTATCTTATCTCTCAGTCTTCACTCCTCCCCAAAAGTTGTGACTGGTTGAAGAGCTTAAGAAATACTGGGATATTTTTTTCTCACTAAAAGAGACCATGTTCTCTGTTCTGCTTGTGAACTTGTGATGATTTACTTGGTAAGGTCTGGGACTTGCCAGGGAGGTCTATGATCTTCCCTGTGAATGGAAGCATCGCACCCCAACTATTATATCCTGTTTCTCTGGCACTGACCATCCACCTCCCTTGAGCTCTGCCAGTTGACTATACTTCCACTGGCTCTGTTTGGCTGCCTCAGAACCCTCACACCCAACCCAACACTGCTCTTTGCTCCCCAACACATCAGACTCTGGATGGTGTCTTCTGGTTGCCTGACTGCACTTCTACATCCGTCTCACTGTTTACTGGGTGAATATCATAGTCTTCCAAATTATTATTGTGCCAACAGAAAACCTCTAGATATGTGGCAGAGAAAAGAGGACAACTTGGGGATCTGGAGACTTGAGATCCATTGCAGCTGGATCTCCGTGCTATTGTGTAAGAAGACAAGCCAGTTATCCCCTTTATTAAAGAAAAAAGAACACCTGGCATGACATTAGGTGATAGGTTATGGGACTCATAAGTCTCCCCAACAGATAAGTTCTATCTCACCTACAATAGGGTTTCTGGGCAATCAGCCATCTTAGTCTGCAATCATCTGGTTGCATTATTATTGTATTACTTTTAGTCAAAAACACTTTCAAAAATCATTTAAAAAGCATGGACTTTGGATTGAGACCACTGATTTAGCCTAACTTTTTTCATCTATAGATAGGATGCATATCTTCCTTGTAGGGATATCACAAATACAGCAGAAATTAATTTAAAGCATCTGGTGTATTTATTGTGACTTCTAGTTGCAATAGACAGAAACACAGTTCAAACAACGTCCACAAAAGGGAATTTTTTGGAAGAATACATGAGTATCTCCCAGATGAGCCAAACAACTAAACTTCCCAAATGCAGGAGTCAGAGCAAGCTAGAGACAGATGACTGAAAATAGTTAGGACTCTCTCTTTCACTGTCACCATACCGTTTTGGGGGGGTATGTTGTCTCCACATGTTCCTACCACATTCTGACTTTTCCAAGTAGTAAGGTATATGTGGTCACAGGCAGCTTGGGGCTACAGCAGCATAAAGTCCTCAAGCCAATGGAAATGTCTTCTCTCTCTCAGCCCCAAAGTGAAACATTCTGAAGAAGCTTTCTCATTGACCTATTTTGAATCAGATCCAGTCATGCCAGATAGGGAGGTGAGACAGGCCAGATCTTTTTTGAAATATGTTTGGAAGAAACAGTTCACTGAAGTAGATGCAATTCAAGAAAGACAAATCGATAATGGTTCACCACAACTGGAACAAATTTTGGATACTCAGCAATCGGTGCCATAATATATGCAATGTCATGTCCTTATTAAATTATTAAGACCCTGATTAATGGTCCTCGCTCTAATGTAAGTACATTTATCATAAGTAAGTTGATTACATATCAACAGGTATCTTTATTAATAAAAGATTATCGATAGTCTATCTTAAGACCAGCGTTGGAAATTTTAGATGGAAACAGGCTAAGCTTACCCTTGTTTCCCACTGAAATCCTGACCTATAAGAAAAGATAGACATCACTGTCAAGTGGAGCTCGAGGTCTCAGGTTTATTAATGGTTGAACCAGAATGAAATTACTCCCGAATGTATAGTTTCTGATAAACTTTATCAGAGGACAAACCTTTAACATGAAAACAAATAGGTGTTTTCACTCTCAGCTCTGAAGCCCCGAGGGGCATTGTGCAGGTCTTACAGAATTCCTACACCAGTAAAATAGTTAGGAAAAGCTGCAGAGACTCAGGATGTACTTACTGACAGAGGCCTGATCAATATAACAAACAGAGAAAAAAATGTAAGGTCAAGAGAGAAGGCAAGAAAGTGCAGACACCCAGAGAGTATGAGTCCAGGCTGGGATGAAAGGTCAGGAGGCTGGGAGCATGGCCTTTCCACACTATCTCTGCTCTTTATTGAAATGCATCTCAGTGCAGGCAAGATATTTACTCCTCCTGCCTTGGGGAGCAAAGAGAGGCAATGAGTCTTCCACAGCCTATCCCTGAGGGCAGATGGAGGCCAGGCATGCCTACTGTGTTGCAGAGATACAAGGAGAGGAGATGGATTTCCTCCTAAACATGTTTTTGACATTCACTTTTATCCTAAAAGATTGAAGAATGCCTGACCCCACCTCCCTATCAACTTCTTTCCAACCGGTTCTGGATGTTTACATCAGTGTCTCTCCAGCTCCCTCCAGAGCAGGTGACCTGTATTACTGCATCACATGCCAAAGAGAGAAATGCCCTTTGTTACCTCGTCTCTTCCCCTGGACTGATTGGGTTCACCGCACAGTGCAGGCCAGTGCCAACTATTCCTATGGCGTAGCCCAGTGTGCCCCAAAGATCATCCAGTAAAGGCGGCCCTTTTCCTCACTCATTACATTGCCACTGGAGCAATATAGACTTTTGTTCCTAAGGCATGTACCAGTTCTCTACCACCAAAGAAAGAGATGGGACTATGACCTTTTTTAGAAAAACATTCCAGCTGAATCTTGAGGACAGCTGTAAGAGCTCACGTGACCATCACTTACTTTGGGTTTTTAACAATGGTAAATTCCACCTCCCTGGTGATTATGTTCTGCTTTTAAAAATTGCCATTCCAACTTAGTCTGAAGTTTAAACCAAGATTCTAAAGAGCCCAACCAGCGTGGCTCAGTGGTTGAGCATCATCCTATAAACCAGGAGGTCACGGTTCTATTCCAGGTCAGGCAGGGCACATGCCTGGGTTGCAGGCTCAGTATGGCACATGCAAGAGGCAGCTGATCAGTGATTCTCTCTCATCATTAATGTTTCTATATCTTTCTCCCTCTCCCTTTCTCTCTGAAGTCAATGAAAATTAAATTTAAAAAAATATTTTTAAAGAGATGATCCTAAATGCATGTCTTAGTCCATTTGGGCTGCTATAACAAAATACCATGGACTGGGTGATTTATAAACAACAGAGGTTTCTCACAGGTGAGGGAAGCCTCAGTGTCTGGTGAGGGCTTGCTTCCTGCTCTGTAGGTGCTGTCTTTGCTTTGTGACCTCACATGGTGGAAGGAGGGTGGGAACCCTCCGGGCCTCTTTCCTAAAAGCACCACTTCTATTCATGGGGCTCTGTCCTCATGACCTAATCACCTCCCAAGGGCACCACCTCTGAATGCTATAACCCTGGGGGTTAGGATTTTAACATATGAATTTTGGAGACACAAATATTTAGTCATTAGCAATTCATTTATTTGAATTCTGCATATATATAAATATATATATATACACACACACATATATATGCATTTAGGATAACCTTTCATACATATATGAATATTTATGTATTTTCCTCAAGCTTTATGACAATTGTGCATATCTGAAGGATTTTTTCCAATGTTTAGAAAATTTAAATTTTTTAAATGAATTAAGAATAAGTTATGCTTTTGGGATTCTTAAGATATGATCTTATTCTGTAAAACAGCAGCATAAATAAATACGAGAAATCCTGAGAGGGTCACAACAAGCTCTGCAGGGCAATGGGGAAGTGAAATAATTTCCATGAAGAGTATGTTTTCACTTGAATAGTTAATCAAATGTTATTCAGAGTTAGTTCAAAATATGAATTACTTTTAAATATTTTTTCAAAGTGTTTTAAACAGAATTTCCTTAGCTCAGTGCTAAGAATTTGAAGAATATAAAAAGAGACAAACAGCATGAGAATTCCACATTACTATTTTCACACACAGCACCAGGAAATAACCACAGCAACATTTTATAAAGATTATGATATAGTTTTTGGGTTTTATAGAATCTGTGTTTTTTCTTGCCTTTGTTTGTGCTTCATATTGTAGTGATTTAATAAGTACACGGTCGTTTTTTTTCTTCTACTGGTGGATATGCTTAGCTTTGAAAAGGGCCTCATACAACTGAAAGCAACTGAAACCAACTAATGATATAAGCAAAAACAAGGGGATCTCAAAATATTTGGGGAGTGAGAGAAGTCTTCAACAGAATACAAACTTTGTGCTTCCATTGATATGAAATTATAGAACAGGCAAAAGTCAGGTTGAAATAATCAGAACAGTAGGTGCCTCAGGGAGGGAAGGTAGGGTAGGGTTAGGGTTAAATAGGTACCTGGCCTTGTAGAGTAACATTTGTTTATTTTATCGAACATAAATTGTGTATCTAAAGATAAAACCACTCTAAGCAAATATTAAACACTAGTTAATAAAATGCATTATTATATCTAGGGGAAGTGCACAAATGTCTATAATTTACTCTAAAATGCTTCAAAAATAGAGGGTCACAACAAGCTCTGCAGGGCAATGGGGAAGTGAAATAATTTCCATGAAGAGTATGTTTTCACTTGAATAGTTAATCAAATGTTATTCAGAGTTAGTTCAAAATATGAATTACTTTTAAATATTTTTTCAAAGTGTTTTAAACAGAATTTCCTTAGCTCAGTGCTAAGAATTTGAAGAATATAAAAAGAGACAAACAGCATGAGAATTCCACATTACTATTTTCACACACAGCACCAGGAAATAACCACAGCAACATTTTATAAAGATTATAATATAGTTTTCGGGTCTTATAGAATCTGTGTTTTTTCTTGCCTTTGTTTGTGCTCCTTATTGTAGTGATTTAATAAGTACACAGTCGTTTGTTTTTTCTTCTATTGGTGGATATGCTTAGCTTTGAAAAGGGCCTTATACAACTGAAAGCAACAAATGAACAAACAAGGAAAACAAACAAAAACTCAACAGACAACAGTATGGTGGTTACCAGAGGGAAGAGGGGTGGAGGGACAGTACTGGGTAAAGGGGGTCAAACACATGGTGACCAAAGATTATTTGACTTTGGGTGGTGACCACACATTGCAATACACAGATGATGGGTCATAGAACTGTACACTTGAAACCTATATGATTTTATCAACCAATGTTACCCAATAAATTTAATAAAATGAAATTACTTTCTTTTCTAAAAAAAAAAAAAATCCTTTCTTTTTTTTAAATTTTTTTATTCTTTAAATTTTTAAAATTTTGCCTTCTACATCCATCACCTTTTCGTCATTACTTCCATCTCCTTACCCATTTTCCTCTAGCCAACTACTTTATCTATAAATGATTATCTTTCTGCATTAGCAGTTCTTATTCCTGCTGTTCCCAATGCCAATGTGCACTTACCTACTCAGTTTTTAATTTCAAGCTTTTTTTGTTTTGCTCACTCAGCTCCCTTTCCATGCAGCCTCTTACCAACCACCTGTCCCTTCAGTGCAGTGTTTTTGCTTTCTCCTATAATGTTTTAAAGTCTTATTTCAGAGTTACTCTTCTCTTGCTCTTAACTCAGGGCTTATTTCACTTAGCATAATGCTCTCCAGTTCCATCCATGCTGTTGAAAATGGTAAGAAATCCTTCTTTTTTACAGCAGCATAGTATTCCATTGTGTTATTTGTCTGATTTTCAAGAACAGATTAAATTCCCTCAGAACCCAATCTAATCTTGGTTTCCAAGATTGATAAGGAACTCCAAAATTCAATATTAAGAAGTCAAACAACCCAATTTCAAAACCACAAAATATTTTAGCAGCCCCTATACACACACCGATATATATAATTGGCAAATAAGCACATGAAAACTGCTTAACATCTACCATAGTAAAATTTAAATGAATGCCACTATAAGATACCACTATATATGTACCAAACTGTCTAAATTTAAAAATAGAGGTAACACCAAACTTTGGCACACATGAGGAGACACCAGAACTCTAAAATACATTATTATCAGGAATGTGAAGTGTGTTGTTTTTTATAAACACTTTAGAGAAGATTCTGGTAACCTTTCATAAAAGCAAACATACAACTGTTCTATGACCTACGCATTTCTTTCCTAGGCATTTACTTAAGAGAAACATAAACATATTTTCATAAAAACAGGCAAAAATTGTGCACAGATGTTTGCTGCAGCTTTAGTTGGTACAGAGCAAAAGTGGAATTAGAAAAATGGACACACAAACTACTTCACTTGTGCAACGGAATGCCACTCCGCAATGAAAAGAAACCAACTAATGATAAAAGCAAAAACAAGGGGATCTCAAAATATTTTGGGAGTGAAAGAAGTCTTCAACAGAATACAAACTTTGTGCTTCCACTGATATGAAATTATAGAACAGGCAAAAGTTAGGTTGAAATAATCAGAACAGTAGGTGCCTCAGGGAGGGAAGGTAGGGTAGGGTTAGGGTTAAATAGGTACCTGGCTTTGTAGAGTAACATTGGTTTATTTTATCAAACATAAATTGTGTATCTAAAGATAAAACCACTCAAAGCAAATATTAAACACTAGTTAATAATATGCATTATTATATCTAGGGGAAGTGCACAAATGTCTATAATTTACTCTAAAATGCTTCAAAAATAAGCTAGATTGATGGATGCATAGAGAAATGAATTGGGTAAGGAATTATAGCAATAATCAAGTGGTAATATCAAAATGATATGTATTTGGTATTCACTGTAAAGTTTGATAAATTGTTGTATATGTTAGAATTTTTTTATAATAAATATTGGAAAAAATCTACACGTTCTTTGTAGGTGTTTACTTATTTAATTTTTTTTTTGGCAAGGTAAGATTTTTGCTAAATAAGTGCAAGTATTCTGAGTTCAGGAAAGGTTGCTGTATTTATACCTTAATTGTTATTACTCATCCATGTGTTTTGATTAGATCTTCAACTCTGTAGATTTCATCTGATTATTTGCCTTCTACATCCATCACCTTTTCGTCATTACTTCCATCTCCTTACCCATTTTCCTCTAGCCAACTACTTTATCTATAAATGATTACTTTATCTTTCTGCATTATCAGTTCTTATTCCTGCTGTTCCCAATGCCAATGTACACTTACCTACTGTTTTTAATTTCAAGCTTTTTTTCTTTTGCTCACTCAGCTCCCTTTCCATGCAGCCTCTTACCAGCCACCTGTCCCTTCAGTGCAGTGTTTTTTCTTTCTCCTATAATGTTTTAAAGTCGTATTTCAGAGTTACTCTTCTCTTGCTCTTAAATCAAAATACAAAGAAGATGCTTTCAAATTTTACTTTTGTTTCATTTGTGGAGTCTTTTTAAAGTTCTATTTCTCTTCCATCATGAGTATAGTAACAAATTCCTTTTTCCATTCAATGTGTTTTAAGACCACTGCCAGATGCCTTAAAAGGAATTATACAAATTTTAATGAGAGTTATATCAAGAGCTAGTGTGTGCCAATACCAAAAAGTGCCATAACCAGCCCAGTGACCAACATAATCCTTGCTGTGTGCACACAAATATCCTCTCTGACACTGACCATGGGGTTCACACACATACATTATTGCATATGAGATGCCAGGGAACATGGAGATCTTGAGTGCAAACATCACCTGACACATTGTTCAAAACATACGGTCCCAGACATACCTTGGAGAGTCTGATGCAATCATCTGAGGACAAGCTCAAGAATCCATTGTGTTTTTTAAAGTGATTGTTGTCCCAAGTGATTCTCATGGTCAGACAAATTTGTAGTTAAAGTGAATTGTCTGTGGTTACCTAGAAACATCCTCTCCTAAGAACAAAAGCCCAGCTCCCCAGGCTCCCAGGCCAGACTTCTTTCAATGCATTATCTCCTTGAAAGAAATGTTCAAGCGGTGAGCACAGGTTATTGTGCTGCCCCGATTGGAAATGGGTAAGGGGGGTGTCGAGTTCTTCCTGCAGCAATGTCAGGTGTCCTGGCTCATTCTCAGGGCAGCCGTTTAAACCTCAACCCCAAGCACTGCCTGCATAGAAATTCTAGAACAGAAGGATTGCGTGTCGAGCCTGATGAGGGGTAAAGACAAATCCGTGGAAACTGTTGTCACAGTCACCAAAACCGCTTAGCCAGCTGCAGGAAGCAAACAAATCCACTGACACATTAACTCTTCTGGGCAGAAGGTTCCAGCCCATTGGCGGTGGGCTCACTTGTTTTCCCATTAGGGCTCACCAGCCTCTACCTAGGCTGTGCTCACAGGTTCCCACAGCGTCAGGACACCATGGAGATGCTGATGGATTTATGACATTCGGCCCTGGAGATGACTCAGTTACCAAGCCTTGCGTTCAGGATTCCAGAAGCAGGGGGCTGGAGGCCTGGAGAGGAGAGGCCTGCTTATAAAAATAGAAGTCTCTCCTGAAGTTCATGTTTAGGCAGCAGCACCTCTTACAGATGGTTTCAGAGATTGGAGAGTGTCCTGTGGGTGTCCGGAGCAGGGGCCACGCCTTCTCACCCTGGTGCTTCCTGTCTATCCAGCCAGGAGGAAGCCACATGGTGCCTCTGAGCCTCAGTTTCCACAGGATTGTTGAGATATGGCATGTCACAGAACAATCCTATCTAATAAAGACGGAATATGCTAATTTACCCTCATGCTGTCACAAAGATGGCAGCGCCCACAGCCAATAAGAAGAGAATATGCTAATTGACTGCAACGCCCTCAAAGATAGTGGGGCCCACAGCCACAAGATGGCGGCACTCAGTCCCCTCAGCCCTGCCGGGGCAGCAGGCGCTTGGCAAGGCTGGGCCTGCCCCCAGGCGGGCCCGGCCACTCCGCTTGTCTGCCTCTAGAGTCCCCCTGTCCCCTCACCTCCCCAGCCTCCCAGGGCTGGCCTGAGGTGCAGTCAAGCCTTGGATGGTGACTGCCCAGCCACCGAGGGCTGGCCCGAGGCACAGGTAACCAGGTCCAGCCAAGGCTTGCACTGCTGGCAGTGGCAGCAGCAGAGATGTGATGGGGCATCACCTTCCCCTGATCACCGGGTCACCTCCTGCCCCTGAGGGCTCCCAGACTGTGAGAGGGGGCAGGTCAGGCTGAAGGACACCCCCTCCAGTGCATGAATTTTCATGCACCGGGCCTCTAGTAAGCAGATATTGTTTCATATTGTAGTATGAAAAAGAACATTTATATATCCCAGGAGCCAAAATTAGGCTATTTTTGAGCAATCATTTCCTTGCTTCTGATTTTCTTTTACCTGGAGCATAGAAAACCTCATAGTGCTGAGGAGGAAAGGCATTATGGTTTTGATTGATTTATTTTTTTGTCAGAAGGGCAAGGAAGAAGGAAAGCAAATACTATGCTGAGAGTTTTGTATAATTCGTCACATTCAATGTTAGAGATGATCACCTCCATTTTACAGATGAGAAGTTGAGACTCAGAGAAATTAAGTACTTTATTTAAATCACAGCTTATTAGAAGAGCCAGGATTTGAGCTGTGCCTGACACATAGTACATATTCAAGGAATATATACAGAATAAATATATATTTATATAGTAAATATAGAAAGAAAGAAAAAGAGAAAGAAAGAAAGAGAGAGAGAAAGAAAGACTCTAAAGCAGTGGTTCTCAACCTTTCTAATGCCGCGACCCTTTAATACAGTTCCTCATGTTGTAGTGACCCCCAATTTCATTGTTACAAATTGAACATAATTAAAGCATAGTGATTAATCACAAAAACAATATGTAATTATATATGTGTTTTCCGATGGTCTTAGGCGACCCCTGTGAAATGGTCATTCGACCCCCAAAGGGATTGCGACCCACAGGTTGAGAACCGCTGCTCTAAAGCCAGAATTTTTCCCCTACTCTGGTGCACATTTATGCAGTAGTCCAAGTAGCTATTTATGCTCATTTATCCATTCAGCAGGCTCTCTTTTAACAATTGCTAGGTTCAAGACTCTGTTGGAAATATAAAGGTAAATCAGATAAAATCTCTTCCCTTGAGAGTTTGATAGCTCAAATAAGGGAGTGGACATGCATAGAAATCATCATGATGAGCTTGAAGGTGCTGAGCCAGTGGGACATCCAGCGGGAGATAGGGAAGAATCTTGGGCATCTTCAGCCCAGTCAGTGGGGATGTTTAAACCTTGTCTGTTTAAGAATGTAAAGGAGATGTATGGGCATCAGGATCACCCTCAACAAGGGCCTGAGGCAACATTGAATGCATGTCCAGTGGACGGGGTGGTTTAAAGGAACAGTGGTAAGTTTGGTGAGGTAGACAGGCTAAACCCACAAGTTTCTGCACCCATTTGATAGCCACAGCTTCTGTACTGCACCCCTAGGAGCCTTCACCTTAGAGATCTCCTCAGTATCTTGCTACAGGTGTGTCCTGCTGCTAGGTGTCATGGGAAGGGAGCCTACAAAGTCTTCACTCTCTCACAGCATCCAGAGATGCTGGGATGCTACTTTGTGATCTCAACACATTCGGAGACATGCCTGGTTTTCTCTACCATTTGAGCTCATGAGATGTCTATGTTGTATTTCGACATGCCAATATTCAGCAGGCGCTGAAACACTTCAAAAGTTTCAATATAAAGATAAAGGAATAAAGTCTTAGCCTGCTGCTACAAATTTTCTCTGGCCTGTCACCCCCATTTTATTATAAGAGGTGTGTAGGTAAGGTGAAAATGCAATAATGACAGTAATGCACTTGAGAAACCAAAATTAAATTTCACCCCTGGAAAAATATTCATTTCCTGCCTCCCATTTGTGCAAACATTAACGTCAAGACTATCACATTACGCATGAATGCGATTAGCATAACTCTGCCTAATGAATTAATTCCTTCTGTGAAACTAAAGGTAGAAATGTTTTCCTTTCCCCTTAATCTGCTCTAATAGATGCAGATTTGCTAATAGAAGTTATTTTTTTCTACATTATGATGCACTGATTAGGTGGATTCTCATCTTGTGCATAGATGAGTGAATAGAGAATATATTTAATTTCAGTCTGTGAAAATATGGACTTTTCATTTAAGAACCAGAGAGAGTAAAACTTGTATTTTTGGTTTGCTTTCAGGAAATTTATGGTCACATTAGGATGATCAGTTACTCTGAGATGTTTGACCCAAAGAAATAACTTCTTTCTTCTGTGCCCTCATGGGCCTAAGTAATGGACAAAATTTCACTTTGCTCTTAAAAGTGCAAAATAGTACAAGTATTTTGGAGAGCAACCTGTTGGTATGCATCACATTACAATGTTTAATTCTTTGACCCATAATTTTTTCTCTGAAATGTGTCATATGGAAATAATCCTAAATATAGGATACATTTAGCCAGCACCACATTTTTTACAATAATAAATAAAAGACTTAAATGTTTAACAATATAAGGCTGGCTAAACAAACCATGTGTTATCTTTGATGGAAGAGTATACAGATATTTTAAGATATTTATAAAACACGATAAAATAGAAAATAAAATGGAAATTCTCATGGTATGGCAGCTAATATTCGTTGATCACTATGAGTCCATGCTTTAATTGCAATATTGACTCCTTACAAGATCCCAGTGAGCCAAGCACTGTTCCTGTTACCCGACCTAGTAGGTTATATCACTAAACCTATAGATCAGTGGTTCTCAACCTTCTGGCCCTTTAAATACAGTTCCTCATGTTGTGACCCAACTATAAAATTATTTTCGTTGCTACTTCATAACTGTAATGTTGCTACTGTTATGAATCGTAATGTAAATATCTGATATGCAGGATGGTCTTAGGCGACCCCCGTGAAAGGATCGTTCGACCGCCAAAGGGGGCGCGACCCACAGGTTGAGAACCGCTGCTATAGATCTTACCTGTCAATGGTCACACAATTAATCAGTTTTGAAATCAGATTCAGTGCCAGGCTGAGTCCCTAAGACTACTCTAAAGTCAACAATTTGCTACAAGGACTCACAGAGCTCTAAAGAACTGTTATACTCAGAGTTACCGTTTATTACAGCAACAGAATAGAGATTAAGTAAGCAAAGGCAAATAGGCAAAGTTCAGGAGAGACTAGGCATAGCCTTCCCGTGTCCTCTCCCGGTGGAGTGGTACAGACAGCGCTTAATTCTCCCTGAACAATGTGCACCACATGGATGGATTACCGCCACCCAGGGAAGCTCACCTGAGCCTTGGTGGCCAAGGTTTCCATTGGTGGTCAGTCATGTAGGCATGAACACCCACTGAGCTGACCTCAGTTTCTCAGCATCCAGTCCCTTCAGATATCAAAGGATACAGCTTGGCCTGAGGCCTCCAGATAAATAACGCTGTTAGCATAACCCATCCAGAGTGGCCCCAGGCCCCAGGTATAGAAAAACACTCCTGAGACAGGACTTTCTAAAGGCATAAGCCTGCTGAAGCTCAGTTCTTTCTCTGGAGTGTGCAGATTTTGAACACGCCAGAGGGGTGTGTGAAGGTGAGGCTGTGTACACACTGAGGGGGGAGGAGAAAGGAATTCCTACTGAAGATAATAGTTGAAACAAGGATTAAGTTTGTCAGGGAGTCAGATAGAAAAGTCCTCTGGAAGGTTGTGGAAAAGGTGGAGGCAGGATGGATTTCAGAAGTTAAATGTGATGAGAGTGTTATTTCTGACAACAACCTGTGAATGTACAATTATGTCAAAATAAAATGTTTAATTTTACAAGGTTGTTGCTGTTGGCTGGAGGAAAGAATGGGGAAAACAAGAGAGGCAAAAGGTAAAACTATATGGGCAGTAGGGGTTGATCAATAAGGGGGCTTTGTGTTTCTGACAAATTTAATGCTTATCCTATAAGACACACAGAGGGAGTGAAAGTTTTAAAGCCTCGGCGAAAGATGGTCATATTTTTGCTTCATTAAAACAAGTGTAACAGCAGAGTGGACCTTAGATAGATAAAGGTCTTGAGAGTAGGAAGGCAGACCAGGGAGGTGGTAACTGAAAAAACTCCTGTAAGGAAAAAAATGAGTAGCTAAACTAAGACAGTGATTGCCATAGTAGAAAAACAAAGAACTTACTGTAAAGAGATGTCCCTGGGACAGGACTTCGTGAAATAGTGGATATGGAAGCCTTAGCTTACTCCTTGGTCTTTGTCTCTGCGGCCAAGTACAAAAAATGTGGGAAGGAAACCATTTTGGAGGCTGTGATAGAGACAGCGCTATACATTCAGCACATCTGTTTACTTTTCCTCCTAGCCCGACAGGAAAACTGTATTGTAGACCCATGTGATGGAGGTTAGCCAATGAAATGTGGCCCTAAATTACATATGCCACTGCCAGTCCCAGCCCCTGAAGTCTCCCATGATCCCTCATGTTTTCTTGCCTGGCTGCCCAGTGGGGATTTCAGGGTGATTTTGGAGCCACAGAAAGGAAGCAGCTGGGGATTGTGAGTCACTGCTGAAAGGCAACCACTATACAGACTTCAGACCATCAAGTGAGTGAAGAATAGTCTTAGGCAATACTAAGCCAGTAAGATTTGCTGTTATTGCTCACAGAAGTTAGTGTGTCTTGACTAAATCAGAAATTGATACTTCGAAGTATGGAGTTGCTGTAAAATCAAAACCAAGCAAACAACAGAAACCAAATCAAATAAATGAAACTAAACTTGGGTTTCATTGCTCTAGTTCAGCGGTTCTCAACCTGTGGGTCGCGGACAATGAAAATACATCCTGTCTATCAGATATTTACATTACGATTCATAACAGTAGCAAAATTACAGTTATGAAGTAGCAACGAAAATAATTTTATGGTTGGGGGTCACCACAACATGAGGAACTGTATTAAAGGGTCGCGGCATTAGGAAGGTTGAGTTGATTGGCAGGTGACCGACAGAGGGTGGCTGCTGCATGGCTGGAGAGCCATGCTATACAGTAGCAAGTCCCTTGGTAAACTTGTTGTAATTACTTGGAAGGCAGGTCATGCTCCTCTTGAGCTGAAAAAGAGGCTGTACACAGATTTTACTAGTGTGTAGTAGTTGTTATTGGGTGCATTTGGCAAAGATTAAATAAAAGGAAAAAAATAGCTCAGGACAGAATTGGCTCATTGGCAAGCAGAAAAGATAGAGAATACCAAATTTCAGAAGTTCAGAATTGGCCAGGGTTGGAAAAGCTAACTATGCCTAGGCTCCACATGTAAAAGAATCAATTTTAAAAAGCTGTATGTGAAAGCCCCAACTTCCAAATTGAGCAAAAGGACTCAGCTGTGGCAAAGATCAGAATAAAGGGAGCCTTCCCTGGAAATGGTTTCAGAATACTCAAGCTAGGAGCACCTCTTCACTCCAGAAAGGAGGAGACCTCACAGCAAGGAAGTGAAGAAATAGATTCATGGACCATGACTTACAAAAATAACTTTGGGTACCTTAACGACGGCATGAGACTGACTAATAAGAAATAAATCAGAAGCTTAAAGTTTGTAAGAAAATTGTTTTTCCAAAGAAAATATAACACTGGAACAAAAATAATAGAATAGGGAAAAAAATTGTTCAAGACTCAGAATAACTCTGCAATCACCAATCTTCCGTGGACAGGAATGAGGCTGAAATAGCCAAGTAGGAAACAGATGTCCCCATCTTACCTCAGATGTGGCCATGGGAGATTACAGACATGGAGGGACCCACTCAAAGGTGGAGCCAACAACCTTAGAAAACAATAAGAGCAGAATGGGGTTCAAGTCAGAATTTCTCCCTCCCCCAGTAGAAAACTTCCAAAATGTCCATCCATGAATGACTGTGGCCTAGGAGCTGATGTGTCTTCTTTGCCCATGTCCAAGTGGAAGTTCTATTGCATTTACCCTGCATCTTCTCTATTGGCTGGCAGGGAAACCTGTGAGTAAAGATAACTTGCAGTTGCATTCCTGGGTCACTGAACCACAAAGGAGCAGTATCTGGTCTGCTGGAGAGGATGTTCATCACCTTCAGACCTGGGCTTCATGATGGATGCAATATCTGAATGGGGTTTTGAGTCAGCTCCCTTAGGAAGAAGGTAACATTGGTCTTAAGTGTGGGAGGAAAGGGTCCAGGCCCTGAAAACTCCCAGTTGATCTCCATGCTCCTTTCCTTTTTCTGCCAGCCAGTGTGGATTAAAGGGGACGTGAAGCCTTGGAGGCACCAGTAAAGGTAAGCAGAGCCTGGGTGCCCGAGTGCCTGCCTGGAGCACAGCTCTTCTGGTGATCACACTGAACAGAGTGAGCCGTTAACTTTTTAGGATTTGTATGTTATAGCATCTGACAGGATATTTTCTCATAAACACAAGGAGAAAGAACACAAATTCCATTTTGAATGAGGTGTGTCAGAGATGCCTATGACACATTGAGGCAGAATATTCATGTGTGTGTATGTGTGTGTGTGTGTGTGTGTGTGTCTCTACCATCTAGAAAACATGACTAAGATAGTCACTAACCATTTATTGCTTCTTTCATTGAGAGATGAAGTCTAATTCCTTTGGATCTGGGCATTGGGGCTAGACATAGGGACTTGACTGACAAATGAATGTGCATGTGAAGCAAAGTCATAAAAAGCCTTGCAGGTTCTGCCTGGGTTCTTGCAACATGGCTTTGAGTGGCCATATAAAAAAAATCTTCCCAGCCTGAGACCACCACGCTGAAGATGCTGCTATCAGCAGGTGGTCAGCTAGGCAATCCCAGCTGAACCTTCCAGTCATCCCTCCTGAGGTACCAGATGTGTGAGTGAACCAACCTAAAAGTGGTCAGAGGAAAAGCATCTTCACTGGGAATTGCACTGAAGTTGTGTTTGACCCTGGGCTTTCAACTAGCATTTGTAACCTGTGGGGATGGGGGTAGAGGATAGGGGAAGGGGTAGTCTTGTAGGACTGAGCCCTTAACCTGTGGGATCTGATGATGTCTCCAGGTAAACAGTGTCAGAATGGAGTTGCAGTGTAGGATACCTAGCTGGTGTCTGGAGACTTTGTTTTGATATGGAAGTGATACACACTGAAATTGGTCTCAGAACACCAAAATAATCAGGCAATATAAACTTTTTTTTCTAAGAACAATACTTTATGGTCAGATATTGTGAAGCCCTCTCTTACTAAAGCATAACCTTTTGCTCACATCCTCATCCTTTTATCATTAACCGTCATCTCTTGTGGGGAATGCTTGCCGATATCCCTGCTGGAGACGGTCTGGAGACTTTGTTTTGATATGGAAGTGATACACACTGAAATTGGTCTCAGAACACCAAAATAATCAGGCAATATAAACTTTTTTTTCTAAGAACAATACTTTATGGTCAGATATTGTGAAGCCCTCTCTTACTAAAGCATAACCTTTTGCTCATGTCCTGGTCCCTTTATCATTAACCATCATCTCTTGCGGGGAATTGCTTGCCGATATCCCTGCTGGAGACATTTGACTCTGAATATATTTAAGGAGGCTTTATTTCCCTTGCTGTCTTTGTCTGTGCACCGTCAATGTTCACTTGAGGCCCAGCAGGTGTCTGCGAATTGATGGAGGGCTCACAAACGCATTTTCCAGACCCCGGGGGACCAGCAGATGTGTGCTCCGTCCCTTTACTGATGTTGTCCCTTTTCTTCCCAGTTGCAGCTCACCAGAGGACAGTGGTATTTCAATCGATCCTTACTGTTTGAGCTGACTTCTCACTCCCACAGGACATGGTGTAGTCACAAAACATGACACATTCTCTTGGGCATAGTCAACAAATTTATCTTCAGTGCCTTCTCTAGGCAAGCATTGAATGATGCACCTAACATCCCCACCTTAACGGAGCCCAGGATCCTGTTGAGAGTTAAAGTGCAGTGTGATGAAGGCCATGAGAAATGCCTCTGCAAAGGTATTATGGGATCTCGGAGGAGGGGGGCCTTGTCCAAGGGCCCCGGGGAAGGAGCTGGGAAAGCTGTGCCTGGATGTCATTGCAGAGGCACCACAGAGCATGAGTTTGGGTCTGCAGATGAAAGAGATGAGGAAGCAGGTTTAAGGGCACCCTAGTGAAGTGTGTGGACCCCTTTGGTTACTCCTCATGCATTTAACAAATGTTGTCTGGCTCCACACTTGTTCTGTGCCATGCACTATACCAGGCGCCCAGAATTCAGCTTTGCATAATAGAATCCAGGTCCACCCCTCAGAGATGGTATTGCCACGTGATTAGGTGTGAGAATGTGATGAACACAATCAGGTGCAGAGCACAGAGCAGAGCGGAACGTGGGCAGGACGGGCATAGTGGTGGGGTTCTGGCTGCCCCACAAGAGCTCCAGGAGGATCAGAAGCCAGGAAAGGAGCAAGACAACAAGCAAATGGAGCAGCGGGCAAAGCCAGGCCCAGCAGAGGACCTCTGTCAGCCAGGATGGTCTGTCTGGTTGTTGCTTTATAAATTTCCCTCTGCCAGAGCTGGGAAAACCTGGGCACAAAGAGACCAACCACTTTGTCTCCATTCACCTCAACACAGTTTTAAACAACCCACTGTGTGGAAGCCCAGGAAGAGGAGGCCATGTCCTATGGCTTTCAGGAACATATTGTCAGCAGAGGAGAAATTTACACACAAAGCTCAATTCTAGAAGGTTCTCTAGAAATTAAATGCCCCCCCCCCCCCCAGCCCTGGTTTGGGTCAGTGGACAGAGCGTGGCCTGCAGACTAAAGGGTTTTGGGTTCGATTCCTGGTCAAGCGCGCATACTTTGGTTGCAGGTTCTATCCCTGGCAACTAATTGATGTGTCTCTCTCACATAGATCTTTCTCCCTCTCTCTGTCTCTCCCCGTCCCTTCCATTCTCTCTAAAAACAAACAAACAACAACAACAATGAAAAATATCCTCTGGCAATGCTTAAAAAAGCCTACTGCCTGCTTCCCCCTTTCAGGAGAAAGAGCTGGTTTGGACTGAGGCCGCTTGAATGGTATACGTGAAAGCTAAAGAGGATTGATATTCACTAAACCTCCAGGTCTGGATAACATCTCATCCAGAAGAGAAAAGGCAAACCTTGTGGAAAGAACAAGGGTTTGGGGGTTAAATGATGATCAAAATGACTGCAAAATCAGCCTGACTCAAAATAAAGAACACGTGACCCTCAGAAGTCACCAGCTGCTGAACCGTGCAGAGGTGGACAATGATGGTCTGGCATACACCTTCTGATTACAATGGCCTCTGACACACATTACAACTTTTATCTGATGCTGTGGCAGGGATCTGGGATTATCTCTCAGGCAAAAAGATTGTCCTTGTCTCCCAACGGCAAAATGGTATTTTTGGAAAGAGGGAAGATTTCCAAGGGGCTAATTAAAAAGAGTTATTGAGCACAGGGCGAGAATCCAAAAGCTGAGCAGTCAGAATTTCCCACAACGTCTTCATCACCAGAATCAAAAGTGTTGCCTCTCAGAAGGCTGCACGCCCAGGTCTTCGGGGAACACCCCTCAAAGGTCTAAGAGCTGGCCCTTTCTTCATTAAAGGTCACTTGAATATAAAACAAGATGGCCACGTGATTTAATTATTCCTCCAAAAGTGAACTGAATTCCTTCCACACAGAATCTAGTTTTAGATCAGATCAGATCACAACACAATGTCCTAAATCTAAGAGATTGTTTAATGCTTCATTTTAACAAATTCTTGTCTTTTGTGGGAAACAAACACAAAGGGGGTCTGAGTTTCTGTTCTTGTGAGGTTTTTCATTAAGTAGAAAGAATGTGTTCATGTGTTTAATTATGACTCACTGACCCTGGCTCTGGCCGAGGGTTGCTGGCCAGAGGTGAGTGAAGAAACACAGGTCCTCTGTGCAGGGGATGCTGACTCCTGGGAGAGTGATGGAGACACAGCAGGTGGTTGCAATATGGTGTGGTGAAGCAGCATAAGCATTAGGAGCAATACAAGATGCATACCCTGGGAATGGGGAAGGACCTGGCAGGGGCAGAGTCTTAAAGGAGGTGAGGCTGCATTTCAGTGTAAAGGGTGAGACATAAGCAAGGACAGATAGGGAGTGAGGAGCCTTCCAACCTTTGTGATGTCGCTCACAGAAATCACCCAGAGGACGGGAGCTTGGCCAGCAGGCCAGCGTGTGTGGTGGTGAAAGATGAGACAGGACAGGGGGAAAGCGCCATACCAATGGGGTCTTCTGTGCTTGCTAAGGTATGTGGACTTTATCCGTAAGCAGTAGGGCAACATTGAAGCATGGAACACAGGAATTCGAGTGTTTGGGACCAAAGGGAGCGTGGCCCAAAGCAGAGAGCCTGGGTAGGGCTGCAGAGCCCTGAGCCAAAGTGGGATGTCACCCAGAACGGCCTCCTTATCCTGGTTCCTACTTACCAGCGGGCCTTATCACTTCCCCTCCCTTCCTCTAGTTTCTCTCCTGGAAAACAGAGATAATCAGACCACAGATGTTGCTGTAATGACTGGGTTAGAAACACATAGACTGTTCAGTCGGACACTGTGGGAAGGGCCTTACAGTAGGAGCAGTGTATCGTAAGGACCAAGTCAGAGTTGGAGACAGTGGTACAGTCCCCAAGGGATGTGGGAAGTGGCGTGAAATTAGGTGGGACTTCATATTTTTCTAATGTTAATGTTTATGTGTTCATTGCATACTAAAAATTATGACTAGCATATGAAATGTTTTCATTTACATTAGGGCTCAGCAAACATTCAGCTAAGTTTAGAAAGAAGGTCACAGTCTGTTCTTAATCACTGCAATCACAGTGCAGGTATTTATGCCTCGCCCAGGATGAAGCTCTGCAGTGAGTCCCAGCCATGAGAGCCAGCGCCAGTGAAGCGAGCTCTGGTATAGAGTTCGGGATGAAACTGGGAGAACAGTTAAAGGGTGTGAGGTAAAATGTGTGAAGTGAAAGTAGCCACGGATTACAGATGGACCTGGATGTGACCACCTACAAGGCATGGGCCTCTGAGGAGGCTGAGAGGATGGAGTAGAAGTACAAGAACAATCAAGAGCCATGGGTGCCTTAGAAGCCAGGGTGGCTGAGAGCTTTAAGGAGGAGCGGGGAGGCACACTGTGACACGTAGGTGAAGATGGCCGATAAAATGAGGCCATTTTGGACTTGGAAGAGTTTTCCCAAAGTAACTTTGATTCAGAGGGGAATGAGTGGAGGTTGGGGTCACAACTCCAGTGCCCCATCCCCAATCCCCACCCTGACCAGGGGTTGCGGGAGAGGGTACGGGAGAGCGTTTGCAGTCCTCATGTCCCTGGGACTTTGGATGCTTTGACTACTCTCTGAGTCTCAGCTTTCTTATCTAGAAAACAGGCCTAACATAATTTCCTTTTTGTAAAAAAATCTGTATTGTTGAAAGTATTGCATAAGTCCCCCTTTTTTCCCATTGACCTCTTCTAGCCTACCCCCAACCCCTACCCTAGGCCCTCACCACCCCATTGTCTGTGTCCCTGGGTTATGCAAATATGCATACAAGTTCATTGGTTGATCTCTTCCCACCCACCCTTCCGTGCCTTACCTCTGAGGTTTCATAGTCTGTTCCATGCTTCTATTTCTCTGGGTCTATTTTTGTTCATTAGTTTATTTTGTTCATTAGATTCCACATATGAGAGAGATCATGTAATATCATTTTCTTAATACCAGGAACAATATGAGCAATACATAAAGAAAGGAAAATGATGAATGGAGAGAAGTAAAAGGAAGTGAGATTGGATATGTTTGTTGCCTGGCATGTAGTCGGTGACAAATAAATGTTGACTTCCCCTCCTTTTTCCTCCATCATGTTTGTGTAAGTGGTACACAGAAGTGTGAAGGTTGGGAACCTGAAATGAACAGACTGTCAGTAACAAATTTTCCTGTGATGTTCAAGGGCACAGAGAACACTTCCCTCTTCTGGGGTCCCCCAGCAGTTAATAAACACCTCGATTACAATACTGATCACACTGGAGAGCAGTTGTTTTTAATGCACTTGATTTCCACCCAAGAAAGGCTGCTTTTTCCTGAAGATGCTGCCTTGAGTTTGCATTCTAACCCCAACCATTTGAAACACGTAATCTTCCATTGCAATAAAAATCTACTGTATGTAATTGTAGATTAATGATCCCCATGGAAACAGCATTATTTCAGATGGTTTTACAGTGAAAACCTGATGTAGCTCAGAGAAATGATGTCATTTGCCCAAGGTCTTCTAGTTCATTCTTCGAAGAGCTGGGACTAAGCCTCTGTCCTTTGAGATTAAGTAGCATGCTCCTCTCAGCCAGCATCCTGAGAGATGACAGCATGGTAGAGAGATGCGGTCAGACAGACAGACAGCAGCAGAGGGTTCTGGGCGCAGGGAGGGAGCAAGGCTAAGTGAGCACCAAATGAGTCCACCTCTGCCGGTCTCATTCCCTACATTTCCAAGGCAGAAAAAGTAGGCCCCCTGCTCAGAATTACCTTCACAGCCATTCTATAAATAAGCAGCCAAAGAAATGAAATGTGCACGCTGAGATACCTACCAATTTCCTGGGGAACAGTTCTCTCTGGGGAGAGAAAGGAGGAAATAGGATTGCGGGTGGCGACTTTAGCTGTCTGCAATTTTTTTTCCAAAAAGCTGAAATAAAGATGATAAATGATAACATTTGTGAGATGTAGGTGGTGAGAACACAGGTGTTGTATTGCATACTTTTCTAAATGCTTTAACTATTTCAATTTTTTTTTTTTAAAGAAGCTCTCCTCCATTTCCCCCTCAGCCCACAGGTACCTGAAGCCCTGTCTGCTCAGAACCTGGAGAAGTAGCCAAACTAGGTGACTGTCTGTCGAGAGGCTGGTCAGGGGGCCCCACCAGGTAGTGGAACAGAGTTTATGAGGTGGCGGGGTTCTTGTGGGGAGAGGACAGGGCTTTCAAGGAAAGTCTTTAGAGATTGAGAGAAGGTGCCCTCGTGGGAGGTGCCTGGAAGTTGAGGACAAAGGATGACCGTGCCTTAGGGGCTACACCTACTCGTGCATGTTGTTCAGCTGCCCGGAAAGCAGAGTAAGTTCTTCTAGTCCAGTGGTTCTCAACCTTCTGGCCCTTTAAATACAGTTCCTCATGTTGTGACCCAACCATAAAATTATTTTCATTGCTACTTCATAACTGTAATGTTGCTACTGTTACGAATCATAATGTAAATATCTGATATACAGGATGGTATTAGGCGACCCCTGTGAAAGGGTCATTCGACTGCCAAAGGGGTCGTGACCCATAGGTTGAGAACCGCTGTTCTAGTCTAGTCTCTCAGGGCCCAGCCCTCATGGGAAGAGTCTGTGCTCTATCAAGGAAGGTGAAACTTTTCTTTTCTCTACCTGAAATCCTGATAAACAGGTCTGGGCTTAGAAACTAAAAAGTATCCATTTCCATCACTTCATAATACTGATGATGGTGATGTTAATAATAACTATGTTAACGATAAATTTGTTCGGAAGTATTAGAAAGAGATACCCATGAAAAGATACAGCACATAGCTCTTCATGTTATAACACAGAGATCTCATGGTATTTAGCAAATATCTATGTTGTGATCACACTGGATAAATATACATTTTTAGACTTTCAGAATTGAGATTTTCCACTTCCTTTCAGGAAAAATGGTTTATATTGACTCGATGGTGCCACCTTGTGGTCATAAGCCATGTGAACCAGACCTTTTTTTTTTTTTCCTTATCTCAGGTGAGGCTGTGATTACTAGAGGAATCTAATTTTTATAAAGAATAACTAGTGTCTATTGAGAAATGTATTAACTGTGTTTCTAATTAAATCTCAGGTATTTTCAGTGCTTTCATCTATTTAATTTTTACAACAACTCAGTGAAATAGCCCCCATTTTCTGCTTCCAGGGGAGTGGGAAAGGGGCTAGGAAAGGATGGAAATCTCGCAGAAGGTCTATATAGCTGGTCCCATGGAGTTGAGATTTAGACTCAGAACTTCTGGTTACGCAGCCTCTTCTCTTCCGCCGCACATCATAGCCTCAACACTACTTGGCTATCTGTCTACAAAGATACAAGTCAGTAAATTGCCATTTCTGAAAATTAGATAGATATTTAAAATGCATGTACTTATTCATTCACTCACTTCTAAAGCACATATTTGGCATCATCTACATGCTGCCAAAACAGTTGTCTAGGATGTCATTTTGGGTACAGACACTAATCGCCAAATGTCAACTATTCAGCATCTACCAGCCTCTTACCCATGACCTCATTCAGAACTAAAGCATCCTAGGAAGAGGCAAAGAGATGATTATGAACACTGTGGAAATTCACATTATACAAACAATCTCTTGGAAATAATTAAGCAGTATATTTGGATAATCTAGGCAGCAGCTGTGTCTCTCTGATTTGATGTGCAAAATTCTGGCAAGACATGCAGAGATGTCCCTGGCCCAAACCACCTGGGCATCAGAACCTGCTTTGCTGCAAAGCTTTATTAGCAGGGTTAATTAGTGCCACCTCGTGCAACAGAGAAGCTCTGAAATCTCAGAGGCTGACACAATAAAAGTTCATTTTTTCACTCACATCATAGTTTGGTGTGGGTCCCACAGCTATCTTTTATCTGGTATCTCTTTCCATCTTGAATCGCCATCTGGAAAGCCTGACCTCCAGGTCACAGCAGCGGGGGTGTAGGGGGTGCGGGCCTGGCTTAACGGTCACGTCTATCCTCAGCTTATTGGCCAAAAGTATAAAAGTGTCGCTTGGCCCAACCTAACTGCAAGGGGTCCTGGGAAGTAAGAGCAGCAAACAGAAATGTAGGAGCTTAATTATCTCTGCATCAATGGCCAAAAGCAACATGAGTGACAGTCGGCCAATGAATTTGTGTGGATGACAAAAAAAAAAACAACTAAAAGGAAACTCAACTTCCTGAAAGGCATTTGTGAGACATTCCTTCTCTAAACACTGGCAAAATAATGTTGAAAGTCAACAAATGGAAAGAAATGGATTAGTGTCTCACCAGGCAAAGCTAGTTGTGAGTGGCAAGTCTCAACTTTATTCATTCTCCCTTACCCTCTAGATTGTGCTGTGTCCATGAGCAAGAGAAAGATGTAAGGCAAGATGTTATTAGATGGCCGCCACCTTGCTGTCACTTTTAAGACCAGATAGTGTTGCATGTTGCTTTCATCAATGGTTTCTTAACTCTGTTTTCTCACTTTATAACAATATTCACTGGTATGCCCCACTTAATTGCGTCTACTGGTTTGTGGTTACAGGAAAGTGCAAGGTAGGTTTTATTTCCTACCCTCTCATACTTGCTGAGATCAGAGACAAAGAGATACCCTATATAATAAAGAGCTAATATGAAAATGGTCATCACACCCTCACACCATCACGCTGTAACAGCTCAGACACTCAACACTGGGGAGAGAGGAATGGGGACCAGCTGGGCACAAATGTGCTTGCACCTGCAGCCTAGGAGAAGGACAAGCCACACACCCCATGGTCCTGGGTGCCAACAGCTCACCTGCACCTATGGCTTGGGAGAAGGACAAACCGCCAGCCCCACTGTCCCAGGTGCCAGCGGCTGTGCCTGAGCCTGCGGCCCAGGAGAGGGACAAGTCGCCTGCCCCGCGATCCTGGACCGCCCTCCCACGGTCCCCTGCAGCTGCGGAGGGCCCGAGCTAAGCTGGCCCGGGTCCCGGGTGCCTGCGACCAGCTGGAGGAGGGAATCCTGGGTCCCGGGTACGGGGTGAGGCAGAGGCGGTTAGGGGCAATCAGGCCAGCAGGGGAGCAGTTAGGGGTTATCAGGCAGGCAGGCAGAGGTGGTTAGGGGTGATCAGGCAGGCAGGCAGGCAAGCAGTTAGGAGCCAACGGTCCCAGATTGTGAGAGGCAGTCAGACATCCCCTGAGGGGTCCAGGATTGGAGAGGGTGCAGGCCAGGCTGAGGGACACTCCCTAGCCCCCACCCTCACCCCCTGTGCATGAATTTCATTCACTGGGCCTCTAGTTCTGTATATAATAATGCCCCAGATTCCACCAGCAGAGTAAAAGTCCTGGTTTCTTAATTGTTTCTAAAGCCATGTACCTTGGCTTACCTCTATTTTCTTCACAGTCCTCACAATTCTGAGGTTATCTCTAGCTCAGAGCAGAAAACCAGATGGAATTAAATGGCCATCAGACCTGGAATGAAAAGGTATGGGACCTCAACTGAGAGAGGAACAGGGAGTCTACAATGAGAGCAGAAAGATGGCCTTCATGGTGGAGAGTTTCTGAGATCCCAAGGAAAGCTCACCGAGGCTCCCAGCCTTTTCAAGTTTAAGGGCATAGCAAGAGCCTCACAGAAAGTAGCATAAGATGACAACAACCCAATGGCGTTGTGATATGCCACATGTGTGCTCTCATGACTCCCTGTATGCAGTGCTCACTTTAAGGTAAGCCAAACAGGTGTCGCCACACCTGATCTCAAAGACCCTGACAATTACTGTGAAGAAGGTGTGAAAGGAGCAGGACTGGGTGAGCCAGTCATAGTATCCAAGTCAACAGCACCCTCTTTCAGGCTTGCTCACCTGGGGCTTGAAAAGCTGGACAAGAGGTTTTTACACCTCAGTGTGGAATTGCAAGCACTGTTTCAGGGCATCTCAGTCTCTACCATTACAAAGGTATTTATTATTAAAGAAAAACACCATGGTGGATTTGTTTTTAAACTTTATATTTTCTGGGTGAGGATTACAAAATTATTAAAAAATAATCAGCCTAAATATACTTGTAATGGTTTGTGAAAAAGGTAAGTAAAAAAAAATCTTGGAATACAAAACTACAGGGTCATGATGGATATGCCTATGAGATACGGTATGCCTAATAAAATCTTAGGTAGGACCCTTGGCTGGTGTGGCTCAGCTGGTTGGGCACCATCCCATACACCAAGAGGTTGACGGTTTGTTTCCAGGTCAGGGTACATGCCTGGGCTGCAGGTTCAATCCCCAGTAGGGGGCATGCAGGAGGCAGCCTATCGATGATGAGAGTGGTGTTTCTCTCATCTATGTTCCTATCTCCATCTCCCTTCTTCTCACTCTAAAAATCAATAAAAACATATTTTTAAAAATATGATAGGAAATAAAATCTAACACTTACTATGATTATGTTAAAATGATAGAGTAGGAAATCATTTTTTCCTCTTCTTCTCCAAATTGCTATAATACCATGACTCTGTAACCTTCAGAATAACTTTTAGAAAAATAACATCATCAGTTTTAATATATTAATAGATAATTCTATGATATTTTATATTAATATGTAGCATTATATTTGTTATTTTTATTATTATCATTAGAAACCCAATTTCCCATGTGGCTGGTTGGAAGTAAGGAGGGGCTACCAATGTGTTTATCATTGTTGACTGTGGTTCAAAGCACTCAACTATAACATAGTTTGATTAAAGTTATTATTGTAATATATATATACCTATTATCCACTTTAAGGTTTGAATTTAGAGAAAACATCCTCAGCATGGCATTCAGACATTTTCCTAGATTCTCCAACCTTATACTTAGAATCTAAATGATACAAATTTGAAAATTCAGAAAGACAGATGCCATCACTCCTGACAGTGCCTTCATTCTCCTTCCTCCAGCACTTTCTGTTTCCCCAGAGAACGTGGAGAGCGAAGGCCCTGGTGATGCTCAGCTGAGGTTTGGGATGATCTCATTAGCAAAATGCTAGCCATGCAGGTTGGAAGCGCTGTGTTGAAGGTAATAAAACTCTCATCAGTTCGTGTACCCATGGATGGCCTCCGGTTTTGCTGATCTGGGTGATGAATTTGCAGACCCATCCAGGGCTGACAGAGCAGTGGGGAAATTGCCAGAGTCACTTCCAAAATCATTCTTCTGCGTTTGGATTTGGGTGAGATGAGGTGGAGAAGAGGTCAGGCATGTCTCTCGCTTGCTGCCACTTTCAGAAAAGTGGCACGTCCTTGAGAATGTCACAGATAGAGACAGTAAATGAGAGGAATTAGAAATCCCAAAGACCCAGGTGTTTTACATTGATTTTTGTTAAAAAAAAAAGAAAGAGAGGTAAAGAGCAAGGGAGACAAGGGAAGAAATGAGATAGAAAATTCCTAAAGCCCAAAGTGCACAAACTGTACATCAGTGTTTCAAGATGAGCTTACTTAAAAGTGTTGTTTCCACAATGTCCCTGCCTGGGAAGCAGCACTTCCTCTCACCATGACCATGACTTTTATTAACAAGGAAGTAGAGACAAAGGATCTCCATGTGACCATTCAAATATGGAAAAGCAACTGTTTGTCAACTAACTTGATTGTAGACACAAAAGAAGACTGAATCAGACTGTGGGATCATGACTCCATTGTAATTGCAGAAATATTCACATTGGCTGCTGGATTGGCTGACCAATTCATTCATTCACTCACCATTCGGGAAACATGGAGCACCAGTCTGCTGCCAGATGCCAAGCTGAATGCCTAGAGGCAATGCCCACTCTTGCTATTAAAATGTTGGCCCACAGACCAGCAGAATTAGTGTTGACTGGGAGCTTGCTACAACAGCACAGTTACAAGCCCCACTCCAAACCTAAGGACTCCAACCCTGCATTTTACTGAAACACCCAGGTGTCTGTCATGTGCACATTAATCTTGAGGTACACTGAGTGAGGCAGGGTCCTGGAATCGGCAAGCTCACCATCTAAGTGCTGTGGTACCTGCCTTTTTCAGAGGCTTCCTTTACTGGCTCCCAAGTGGGCACCTGGGGGCCACCACTTCTTAGTTCCTGAAACAAAGGTGACAGCCAAGTTTCAACCTCTAAGCTCTTTTTGAGCTGTGGTTTCTTCATCAGAAAACATTGCAGGAAATGTTTAGTATTTCTGAGACTTAGGTGAAACAATACTTACAAAGCACGATCAGAGTGACAGGCTCCTATGATGCTCTTCACAGTGAAGATGACTTCTGGTGTCTCTCTTTCCTGCAGCGCCTCACCCCCATCTACCCTGGCCCATGTTAGTCTTTAACAAACACAAACTCTCACTTCCTTTTTGTACTTCCTGGACAACATGTAACCCAATACTCATTTTAGGTTTCAGTGTCAGGGTCCTTACTTTGCTTTAGAAGCCAAGTTCAACTCAGGTATCTGGGTTGAAATACCTGGTGGCCACTCATTTGGCTGAAGTCTTGGTTGAGGTAGTTAATCTCATTGCCATTGCTCCCTTAATGGTAAAATGGTGGTAACAATAGTAATATATATAGTAATAATGGTGGCCCGGTGCACATTGAAAGGGAATTAATTAGAAGAAATAGTTTAATATCACTATTTGCCCTTTCTCTATAATAGAAGTGTCAGAGATTAAAGAAAATTAGAAAAATGTATATGAAAGTAATATATAAATTTATTAATAAATAAACAATAACAACATTATATAACAATAAATACATGATATAAAAACATGATATAAAAACAAAAACATGATGTAAAAACAACATTGATATAAACAATGACTGATAAATTGATTAAACTTATTGTAATATCTCCCTGTATACCACATTAAGAGTAAAAACACTTTCAGAGTGCTTGACTAATTTCCCTTGGGATGGGGCTCCCACCGCCCTGCTGTCTGGGTCCTAGGTGTGGGTAAATGGGATTCCTGGCTCTCAGGCTGCTGTCAGCAAGCTAACCAACAGCCGATTTCCCAAGGGACAATTCCGCTGGGGGGCGAGGCCAGCCTGGGCTTGGGATGAGGTCGGCCATGCCCCCCAATCGGGGTGCAGATACCTGTTGAGGGGCAAGGCCAGCCTGGGCTTGGGGTGAGGCTGGCCTGGGCTTGGGGCACCAGCGTTTTGCAGGGAAGCCACGCCCCCAATCAGGGTGCATGTCCCTGCTGGGCCCGTGGTGTTCTGGTCTCCTGGTGACCGGTTGTTTGCTCATTCCGTGTTATGGCCTTTTATTAATATAGATTATTAGTATAGATATATATTTTTTCTTCATGGCAGTAGTCTATTGAGGCTCCTGTGCCATTCTTTTTTCCATCACCTGCATTTTATATTCAACCTTACTCTTTAATTTTTGTGTGTTTTGCAATATTTACTGATGGTCTGTTTGTGTGACAGACGTTGTGTTAACTTTACAGCTTTGTCGGTGAGCACACACATTTCCTTGCAAATAATCACATATATATAAACTAATCGCACACATTATGAAGCATTCTTATATGAAACTAGAGGCCCGGTGCACAAAAATTTGTGCACTCGGGGGGCAGGGGGAGGGGGGTCCCCCAGCCC
>NW_005370024.1:3549878-3566170 GCF_000412655.1 Myotis brandtii | reverse complement strand
ACCCTTTCACAGGGGTCTCCTAAGACCATCAGAAAACACATATATAATTACATATTGTTTTTGTGATTAATCACTATGCTTTAATTATGTTCAATTTGTAACAATGAAATTGGGATCACCACAACATGAGGAACTGTATTAAAGGGTTGCAGCATTAGGAAGGTTGAGAACCACTGATCTAAACAGAAAGGTAGTATACTAAGCATTTTAAATGACCCATGTACTCTTAAAACATTAAAAGCAACCAGCAGAGGGCAGAGTGCCCTAACAAAAGGAAACAGATTGCTCTCAAAGCTAATCCTTCTCTCTGGATGGTAGGGCCTGGTTCCTGCTCTTCAGGATTAGAGCACCCTCAGGAAGCTTCTTGGGGTCCTGGGAACACACTTGGAGAACTCCTGAGCAGGTTCAGGCCTTGGGGGTCTCCTAAATGTTTGTCCATGCCTACAGAGCCAGTGCACTGGTTAGAAGCTCAGACTTGGCACAGACTTGGATTTGAATCCTAATATTTCCACTTATTGAAATGCAGACTAGGGTGAGTAATTGAACATCCTAAACCCCAGTTTTCCCTACTTCGATGCATTAATTATTTAGAGGCTAGTAAGGGACTAAGACGACGGACCTGTAAGTACTCAAAACCCCATTATATTTAGACATTATTGAGTGAATCTTTGATCCTGATTGGCCCATTGGCTTGCATTGACCTGTGCTTCTCACTGCAACAGAGAAAATGCTATACATATGTGTCTTTGAATTCCCTTCCACAGAGGGTTCCAAGTCAGGTGACCCATCAAAATGATGAGGGACTTTTCAACCACAAACTCCTTCACAGTTGTGCAAGCTATATATTTTCCCAATGCCCTGTGCTCAGAAGGGCCCTGATCATCAGTTGCCAGCATCTTGAAATTCTTAATAATTTTAACAAGTGGTTCCCCATGTCCATTTTTCACCGGGTCCCACAAATTATGGACCCCACAGAATCAAAGATTCTGATATGAAGTTCTGTGGTCAGGCCAGGGAATCCACATTTTATTCTATAATCACAGCCACAGGGTCTGACACAAAACGCATCTTCAGTACTTGTTTAAATAAATAAAAACGTTTAAAATAAGTTGATTTTTTTTTTTTTTTTTTTTTTTTACTTTGCTTGAGATAAACATTATTTTGGGGAGTGGAGTTAGTCCGTGAGAAACCTCACAGATTCGGATTCTGAGAAATAGAAGGATCTTTAGGAGAATCATTCCAACTGGTTCTCCAGGTTGGCTGCATGATAGAGGCCCCTGGGGCAGGTCAGAAATCACCAATGCCCCTATCCATGCCCACCCGCTACTGTTTGAATTCAATTGATCTGAGATGGGATTTGAGGATCATCATTTTTGTAAGTTCCCCAGGGCATTCCAAGGTTGAAGACCTCTGATGTAGGCTAATATTCTCATCTTACATTTGAGGAAATGAGGACCAGGAAAAGGAAGTGGCTTACACAAGGTCATACTAATACCACAGACAGCTCGAGAGCAACAGTAACTGGTGGCTGGGGAGTGAATGTCGAATCCGAAAGTGGACTTCGGAATCTCCTGCTCCTTTTCCATCCAGACACCTGGGAACAGAACTGGCAGCCTGTCCAATTCAATCAAGCCCACTGTCCTCACCAAGTGAGTTTGGTAAATATCGGTGACCAATTATGTTCTGACTTATTGTAAGGAAATTGTTAGACCAGAGACAATTCCTAGCCTTAGACAGTAAGACATATAATATTTTAATTGATGGGTTAGAGCAGAGGTCGGCAAACCGGGGCTCGAGAGCCACATGTGGCTCTTTGGCCCCTTGAGTGTGGCTCTTCCACAAAATACCACGTGCAGGTGTACACGTACAATGCGAAGTTGACTTAAAACTTTAAGTAAAGTTTATTAAGTTTAAAATTAATGCTGTGAAGTGAAAGAAGATGTAGTGTCGAGGATTGAGAAAGGTATGTTGAGATGGTTTGGTCATATAGAGAGGATGAACGAAAGGAGATAGACGAAACAAGTATACAAGACAAGACGAGTGTGGATGGGAGAGTTGGAAGGGGTCGACCTCAGCGAACATACCTCAATCAGATTGAGGACGTTTTTAGCAAAGGCCAGCTTAGGAGTACCGTAATTAAGTTAATAACAATGTACCTACCTATATAGTTTAAGTTTAAAAAATTTGTCTCTCAAAATAAATTTAAATGGTTGTACTGTTGATATTTGGCTCTGTTGACTAATGAGTTTGCCTACCACTGGGTTAAGAGTAAAACAGTTGCGTTAATGATTCCAAGTGTCCTAAAACAGAAGGTGCACAGAGAGAAGGTCACATTGCAGAAAGACACCCCTGGGACCCTCTCTTGATAAACACAGCTGAACCAGAGCTCTGTCTACACCAGTCTGTTCCTCCTGGCTGGGATTTAGCCTCAAGTTAGGTCATGAAAGGTCAGAGCAGGTCAATTCAGTTTCCCCAGTGGCAAGGTTAGTCATCTAGAGCTCTGAGATCACAGGTGCAGTCCTGAAGAGGAATCAAAACAAGTAACTGACCGGTCAGCTTTGCTGACTTCTAGCCTCTACCAGATGAATTTACAGGAAGCCAGGAATGGAAAGATTAAAAGAGGAGAGAATGATCACTCATAGTACGTATCAGGCTGTGTTACCACTATTAGTCAGCTATTGTTTCTAAGATTTCTGCACCTCTCAGATTGAATGGTCCTAGTATGTGTAACTGTGGGTGAAATATAGAATGGATAAGCAAGTGCTTGTTGAATTAATAATGTGAACCCATGGATTCATATCTGCATACATTGGTGGGCAACAGTAGGTTTATAGTTGGTCATAATACAATAATTAATAAATAACAATACAAGAATAAATTCTGTGTTTCACATACTCACAACTATAAGCCCACTCCTGTATTAACCCTGTGTAATAATGTTAAATATCCCTTTTAAATACTATCTAAAGTTTTAAATAGATTTTATTTATTAGAATAATTTTAAGTTCGCAAACAATTGGTAAAAAGTGCAGAGATTTTCCACATAATTCCTGTCCCCCGCATGTACAGGCCCCCCACTATCAACATCCCCCACCAGAGAGGTGCATCTGTTAGCATCAGTGAAACTACACTAACACTTCATTATCATCCCAAGTCCATATTTAACATTAAGCTTCACTCTTGGTGTTACACTTTCTGTGGATTTTGACAAATGACATGTATCCATCCTCATAGTGCCATGGAGAATAGATTCACTGCACTAAAAAATTCTCTCTTGCTCCCTCCTTCCTCACTGACCCCTGGCAACCACTGGTCTTATTCTGTCTCTATAGTTTTGTCTTCTCTAGAACGTCATATAATTGAAATCATACAATATGTAGCCTTTTCAAATTGGCTTCTTTATCTAAGTAATATTCATTTACATTTCCTCCATTTCTTTTTTATGGTGATAGCTCATTTCTTTTCAGTTGAATAATATTCCATTGTCTGCATGTATTGAAGCTTATTTATCTGTCCACCTGCTGAAGGACATCTCGGTTGTGTCTAAGTTTTGGCAATTATGTATAAAGTTTCAATAAACATCAATGTGCAGATTTTGTGTGGACAAGTCCCACATAATATTAAATCATATAACAAAGCTCAGAGAGTATAGTAATGGCACAACAGAAGAGAAGAAAGAAACTCAAATATATAGGATATTTTAGGATATGACAAATATGACATTGCACCTCAGTGGAGTAAACAGATCCTTTCTCACAGATGGTACTGGAACAATCTGGTAGCCATCGGGAACAAGCATGAAATTGGATCACAGCAAATTCCTTGTGTCACAGTAAACTCCATAGAATTTGATGGTTTTTGAATCCCCCAAATCATATTAACAATAATAGGAAAATAAATAATTTTACAAATCGGAGTGGAGAAGGTCTTTCTAATATTACTAAGAGCCCAGAGATTATAAAAGATCAATTTTAATAAATTTCTAACTGGAAAAATAAAATGCTGAGGATCATGTGGATGTGAAGAGAGAGAGAGAGAGAGAGAGAGAGCCAAGGTGACTCCAGTGCTTTGGTCTCAGCAGCCGGGTGGATGATGGTGACATTGTTTAAGATTGAAAATCTGGGAAGAAGCAGGTTTGGGGTATGTAGAATGTAACATTAATGTTTTTAAATTGCAAATGCCATTAAATAACCACATGGAGATAACAAGTAGGCAGTTCATCATCTGTTCATCGTTGGCGTCTAGACTTTAGAAGACAAGGCAGGATAGGAGATTGATTTTTGAGTTACTGGTGTATATATTACAATGAGTACTAAATTAATCTCATTATATATTATTTAAGTCTTTGCTGGCATTTTTATTGCTATTGAATAATAAACAAACTGAGGCAAGTAAAAGACTTGTCTACCTCACTGTCACTGACTACATCCCAGACAGTCACTGAGCGTGTTCCCAAAACGATACTCTGTGTGAGGGAAAGACAACTGAAGCACACAAAACCCTCGCCTCCCAGTTGCTCCAAGTCTAGAGAACGTGTCAGACAATGTTAACAAATAATGGCACTAAATATATTCTGGATTTTAACCTCAACCTCTAACTCAAATTCTACTTTTATGCGACATATTTTAAAAAGTAGAAGATAAAGAAGAGTGGTAGCCTACATTTTTTGGGGGGAGGTGGACAGGGGGCTCTTCACGACATTAGAACTCATCTCCATCTGACTGTCCTTAAAGAGAAGCCTTCCCTTTGCCACATCTCGGTCAGAGGACTCGTGTTCCTCTTTGCCGTCACTTCACAGGGAGCACAACCAGTAGACACGAAGGTGTGTGTGTTTTCATTTATCTTTATTGTTGAAAGTATTACAGATGTCCTCTTTTATCCCCCACTAACCCCCTCCACCCCCTTCTGACCCTCTCCAGGCCTTCATAGCACCATTGTCTGTTTCCATGGGTTATGCATATATGCATACAAGTTCTTTGGTTAATCTCTTCCTGCCCACCTCTCTCTCCTCTGAGAATCCTCAGCCTGTTGCATGCTTTCATGTCTCTGGATCTGTTTTGCTTGTCAGTTTGTTTTGTTCATTAGCGTCCACAGAGTGAGATCATGTGATACTTGTCTTTCTCTGATTGGCTTATTTCGCTCAGCATAATACTAAGGTTTTTAATCAGCTGGAAGCCTCTGGACTTTCCTTCATGACAACATCAAAATGCAGATGTGAAGTCAATCCACCCCTAAGGTCTTTTTCCTCTCCCAACCCCAAACATCATTAGTAATAACAAAGAGGAGTATATGAACAGCAAATACGAACAACACTGTAAGAGCAAATAGATAGTTTGCGGATCTCAGTCAGGCACTGTTAAGATCTGTCCACTGATTTTCCACCCAAAAGCCTGGCTCCTCAGTGTTTCCTCACCGAGGAATGTGCAAGGCTCACGGTGAGCCCAGGTGTTCCCAGCACCCCCAGGTGACTTGGGTGCTATCTCAATAGAGGACTGGACAAAAATAAAGAAGGCAGAAAAAGTACAACAGCTCCTGGTTTAAATCCCAGCAGCTAAGCCTCGGCAAGAATCCTTTAGCAAATCGCTTCCCCTCGCTGTGCTAAATGAGCTAAATGAGAATAACTCAAATGTGATTATGTATGTAAAAGTCCGGGTGTAACCTGTCCCCTACCCCCTACTTTCTCCAGGAGAAAAGGAATGAAAGTCATCTTTCTTGACAAGAATTCCAGCCCACCCGCTCACCAGGCCCTTCCGGACAGACCTCTTAGGTTTCAACTCTCAGAAGCAGGCTGACCACTGAGCTGACCATGGGCAACCCCACTTCAGAGACAGACCTGGCTGACAGAGAAAATAAACCGGCCGAGGAGTCCTCTCAAAGGCAGTTTTATAAATCAGGCCCTTGCTAACAGCCAGAGGAAAATATCAAGTCTTTCTCTCCCCACCCTCCCCACACCCACACTGTGAAATACGGTATATTTTCCAAAGTCAAGTGCGCGGGGTGCTCTATTGCCTTAAGAAGCAGGGGGCAGGGAGGGAAGGGGCCTTGGGGATGCAGAGGGGAGATCTGTGACACATTGTTCTGCTGAGAAGGTGGAGGCCCACAGAGGTGTGTGGTCCTGGGACGCCCAGGCCTGGCCGATGCCTCCCTCCCCCAGAAACTCATTTATCACCTTGATGGTTTCAGCTCATTTGCAGCCAAGTTATTGTCACCCCTAAAATAATGTGGCTTGACAGGGGGGAAAAATGAAATCCTTGTGAAAAGTTACATAGTCATCACACTCCAGAGTCAAAATACAGGCTGCAGTATCCAAACACGGCCCTGGGCACGGCGGGGGTGGTATTTCCTCTCTCCCGCAGGCTTTGGTTTTAGGACAGGACATTAACATTTATGTCATGTTAACGTGCACCTAAGCATGGCGTGTGGCCTCCTGCCATGGACACGGAGAAACACATGCTCCGGCATGACCGCCAGGCCTCGTGGTGTAAATGCAGACGTGTGTTTCCTTGTTCGGAGAGTTAATAGAGGGCGGCGAGACCTGAGCGTGTAGTCACCCCCCAGAGCATGGACTCCATTTCAGATGTCAGGGAAGTCCTAAATCTTGCCGAGCAACTGATTTTCATCCCCAGAACCAATGAAGCCAAAGCATTCTCAGCTTGGGACCCCCAAACATCGTGGCCACCCCAATGTTTAATGGGCATGTGTGACCTGGATACTTTGGTTAGCCTCAGGGTCCCCATCTGTAAAGTGAAGGAGGTTGTGTGAACCCTCCCTTTTGTTGCAAAGAAGACATGAGAAGCCCGGCCAGTGTGACTCAGTGGTTGAGCATCGACCTATGAACTAGGAGGTCACCATTTGATTCCCGGTCAGGGCACATGCCCGGATTGTGGGCTCCATCCCCAGTGTGGGGTGTGCAGGAGGCAGCAATCAATGTTTCTCTCTCATCATTGATGTTTCTATCACTCAATCCCTCTCCCTTCCTCTCTGAAATCAATAAAAATGTGTGTTTTTTTTAAAAAAAAGAAAGGAGATAATGTACACAAAAGGGTTTGTCCCAGTTCTTGGAATGCAACAGATGAGAAGTGCAGGAGGGTTTACTGTCATTCTTGTCTGTTGTTATTTGTTAATTTGCACACCCTTAAAACTGGGTTCCAACTGCATGACCTCAGAGCGCAGAACTAGTTTCCCAGCATCATGTGCTGGACAGAACCCGCGGGTCCTTCCAGGTGCCTTGCCCCCTATTCTGCACAAGCTGGAAGCAGACCACACCGGCAAGGAGAGGTCGTCCTCACTGGGGAGGTGAAATTTGCCCAAAGGGAGCTGACTAGAGGCCCTGCCGGCCCTGGGGTGTGGCTGTCCCTGGCTTCCCTCCTTACACCTTCTCTCATTTCGCATCCCACACAGATCTTAAAGGATCACAATACCATGTGTTCTCTGCCTGGACTTCATCCACCTGAAATCCTTCCTTTCCTGAATGATTCATCTTCCAGGACCAGTCAACGCACAGCGCCCCCTGCTGACTGGGAGGCCCCACTTCTGTCCTCTCAACATTCTCTGGGTTCCATCACTTCCCTTCACTTGGTCATCTGTTCCTAGTTCCATTCTTTCTTGCTGTTACACAAAGGCCCGGCTTTGTCCTTATCTCTGCGATATCTTCAGTATCCCTTCCAGTCACTAGCACCTGTGGGTGACACAGGAGATGTTTGGGAACATGCATTTAAATGTGCCCAGGACAGGTGGTTTTACTCAGGTTGTACCCAGAGCACCCATGAGGCCATCATCAAGCACCCTCAGGACCTGCAGACTCAGGGAGGAACGAACCTTGCTATTCCTTTAACTGCTATTTTCACTTATTTTGTGGACCCTATAATTTCGCCCTTTCATATTAACTCAGAAAGAGATTTAAACCTTTTTAAAATTAAATTTATTGTGGTGACATTGGTCAATAAAATTATATAGGATTCAGGTGTATAATTCTACAATACATCATCTGTATATTGCATTGCATGTTCACCAACACAAAGTCAGCTCTCCTTCCATCACCATATATTTAACCCCTTTCCCCTTTACTACCCTCCCCCCGCTTCCCTCTGGTAACCACCATACTGTTGTCTGTGTCTATGAGTTTTTGTTTGCCTATTGTCTTGTTTATTTGTTGCTTTCAGTTTTGTATTCCACATATGACATAAATCGATTCTTGACTTTTTCTGTCTTATTTACTGTTGTCTGTGTCTATGAGTTTTTGTTTGCCTATTTGTCTTGTTTGTTTATTTTTGCTTTCAGTTTTATATTCCACATATGACATAAATCAATTCCTGACTTTTTCTGTCTCATATATTTCACTTAGCATGATATTCTCAAGATCCATGTATGGTGTCACAAATGGCAGTATTCCTCTTTCCTTATGGCTGAGTAGCATTCCATAGTATTCCATTGTATATATGTACCACATCTTCTTTATCCAATCATTTATGGAAGGACACTTTAAAACATATTTTCAAAAGGAATATACATGTGGTTTTATTTTCAGTTGGGAGACATGTCCAAAGCATATAGTGTCCTTCACTGCCACAGGCAAAGACCTTCTGTGTTACTTACACACTCTCTTCCCTCACTGTAGTTAGATTGAGAGCCCAGTTTCTGTGGACTTTTCTCTCTACTCATGTCTTTTTGAAGTGATTCAGCAGTGGCCTCAACCCTGTTTGCTTGTGTTCAGCCCAGGAAAGAGCTATGGAAGGGGTTCAGTGTTCTTGCCTCACAGGGGAAGCTAAATTGCAGACTCCATGAAAATTTGTTTTTTAGCTTTTATTCCCCACTATGGATTTTCTCTTAGTCCATAAAGATGTTCTTCTCAATTTGTCATGGCTATCTATATGTTTAATAGTTTTTTTAAATAGTTATCTATTATGAAAAGTAAAGTGACTCATATGTTCATGTTATCATTAACAGAAAAGTAATATTCTTTCTTTACCTTCAAACAGTACTGATCTTTTCTTATCTCTCTGAATTCAGGGCTTAACTTTATTCACTCTTACTACTCAAATGCATGAGTATCATTGTTGAATATCTTTTACTGACAAAACTGTTTTAAAATTTAGTTTTTCTTGATTTGGTATAGATCATTAAATCCATGGCACTAATTTACCTCTTATATTGTGAAACTATCTTTTAAGAATAAAATGTTCTCTAGCCAAGCTCTCTACTATTATATAAATGCCTTTTGGGAGTATTTCAATTGAATTATATAGGAGTATGATATTTTTCCATGTTCATTTTTTCTCAGTAGTTTATCAGAACAATAATAATTATCACAGTTATTTAATATTTGTGGTCTGTTTTTTTAATGTTTTTAAATTTCATTTGGAATACATTTTTTGGAAGATAATATGGAAATGTATATCAAGATCTCTTTAAAACCCTAAAAAATTGTTTATATTAATTTATGCTAGATAACATCAAGTAGGCATTGAATTTTTGTTTACAAAGATATCAAAACTGTCCATTATAATATTTAAAACAAAACAAAACAATATTACTAACTGAAGTATAGAATTAGTTAAATAAATCATGATATCTATATGATAAAATATTCAGCCATTAAAGATAATGATTTCCAAGAATACAACATTTTCTTCTCTATATCTATCTATCTTCCCATCTACTTACATATTAATTTATCTCTATATCTGAGACAAAACATTTAAGAAGAGGTAAACTAAGAAATTAATTATAATTGTTCAACATGAAAGAATTCTGGTATTTTTCTTTATATTCCCTTTATTTTTCAAATTTTACATAATGAATTTATCATTGAATCCATAAGAATAGATAATTTATTTATTGTTATCACACAGCTATGTTTAAAATTGCTTGAGAAAGCATAGAATTAAGAGATGGAGAATTAAAGGGAAGGAAAAAAAGAAGGAAGGATGGAAGGAGGGAAAATGGGATGCTCTCTATCTTGACATTTTCTATATTATTTTTTGGTTTATACAGTAAATGCAAAACCGAAAGTCACAGACCAAGAAGGATCTGGTGTTGATCACCGCAGGCACTTAAAACTCATCAGCTCAGAGTCTGCTAACATTTAGGAAAGCAAACAGCCAACCAGGGGTTCCAAATAAAAGCACAGGGCAGAAGTCAGCAAAGATCATCCTGGCAATCTTCAAAGGCCAGCTCAGACCACACATTCAGGTGGCAGCTCACATGGTCACCATTCAAGAATTCAGAGGAGGAACCAGAAGGGCTGGAATTGGGGTGGGGGAGGGGTAGAAGAGCTGTTTCCTGTGCCAAAACCCTGTAAACCTATAAAAAAGGCTCAAGTGATGTCACATTTGAAAGAGACTGAAGTAAACATTTCTGAGTTATAGTGAGCAGTGCCAGTATATTTCTGCTATTTGGAATGAGTCATTTCTTTCCCCCTTTTGCCATTGAAATGTATCTGTGTCACTACTACACAGCTCTAGACATGAGATTTTTATTGAAGGAAAGAGAATGTGCTCAGACCAGCAAGTGAAGCAGGTTTTACTCTGAGGACAGTATTGGTCCATCTCACAAGTGCAAGTCAACCTCAGTTTTCTGAGAGTTATGTGGGTACTTCTCATGGATCTCTCCTTCTAGACCTCCATTCTCCTGCTTTGGTCTACAACTGCCTTTCTCTGTATCACTCATAGCTTCTCTTCTCTAAGACCTTTGATGCTTTAACTTGTCATATTGCCAACACTAGACCCAACTCTACATGACCTATTAGTTCAAGAGTCCACCATTCTCTTCAACTCATTCTCTCATCGTCATCATTCCTCATTCCTCCAAGAAAATCCCATTGGCCAAGTTGGGCCGGTGTCACACATGGTACAACCAATAGCAGTATACATTATATGTGTATTTAGGGTGATGCCTCCTAAGAGTTGTGGGTGAAGTAATTTCTCTGCTAGTGTTAGCAGTGGACATGTCTGCGGCATATACTTCTTATGGAAAAAAAGCCATGTGTGCTTGACAAGACTGTAGTATTTGGCCATAAAGTATCAAATATTAAGAAACATTAAAAGAGGAGAATATTTATTAAGCATCCAAACCTATGCACATGGCATCCCATTTAATTATGGGAGATATTATTCTTCTAACAGAAGTTAATAATTACTGAGCATTTACTACTGAGAATGAAATGCTTCCTTATATGTTGTATTATTTCAACCTCATACAAATGCTGCAGAATTATTGCCTTAGGTTACAAATGATAAAGTTAACAAGATTTCTGGTCATCAATTCTGATTTGTGTATAGAGGGCGGGAGGTTTCCCCCACATGATCAGGCAATATTTTGACACCAGTTGGGTTTTCTACAAATTCAACTCAATTCTGACACTGTCTATCGAGAGAGAGCATTAGATTTCACAGGTTAAGTGCTCAGTCCCACAAGATTATCCCCCTTGCACACTGCAGTTGCAGTCACAAGCTCAGGTCATCACCTGTGCTTCTGAAAGACCTGTTATAGATTGAAGGTTCTGATAGACCTTTTATAGATTGGATATCCTCCTTGTGTTCAAATAATTTGTTCAAGCAGCATACAGAGCTCAGAGAATCATTTTACTTACCAGTTTGATACTGTAGGTAGCTGGATATTAATAAAAGAAAAGGCAGCAAAACTGTGTAAGCTTAATTAGGTTGGAAGCTACAGCTTCACAGACTCCAGGGGAAAGCCACATCCCCTGCCAAGGGGATTAACATCCCTCCAGGACCAGCTTTCCAATCACCCCAGGGAACCACTGCAGATTAGGAGTGAAGGAAGAAACAATAAAGAGGAAATTCCTCTGCTAGGTGCATGCCCAGTAGAAGCTAAGATGGCACAGAGGGCAGTTCTTCTACTGAGGCATGCACCTAGCAGAGGAGGAATCTAGCCTGTGAAAAGGATCAGATTGGATAATGAAAGGGTCCCAAAAGCTCAGGATGAGCCAGGTAAGAGACTGATAATTTGAAGGAAAGTTGGATCTTTCTCAATTCCCACATAATATAATAAAGCTTAACAAAGGCCTCTCTCTGGGTAGCATGCATTCGTTGGTTCATGCATCCACGTGCTCACTACTCTCTCTCCATAGCAGCATTGCAGGCCCTGGAACCATGTGGGCCATGCAGGGAGGCAGTCCCTAGCACAGGCCTGGATATGGCAGCACAGTGCCAGCCAGGGTGCAGCCAGGAGCAGAGACTAAATCCATAAGAATAGATAATTTATTTATTGTTATCACACAGCTATGTTTAAAATTGCTTGAGAAAGCATAGAATTAAGAGATGGAGAATTAAAGGGAAGGAAAAAAAGAAGGAAGGATGGAAGGAGGGAAAATGGGATGCTCTCTATCTTGACATTTTCTATATTATTTTTTGGTTTATACAGTAAATGCAAAACCGAAAGTCACAGACCAAGAAGGATCTGGTGTTGATCACCGCAGGCACTTAAAACTCATCAGCTCAGAGTCTGCTAACATTTAGGAAAGCAAACAGCCAACCAGGGGTTCCAAATAAAAGCACAGGGCAGAAGTCAGCAAAGATCATCCTGGCAATCTTCAAAGGCCAGCTCAGACCACACATTCAGGTGGCAGCTCACATGGTCACCATTCAAGAATTCAGAGGAGGAACCAGAAGGGCTGGAATTGGGGTGGGGGAGGGGTAGAAGAGCTGTTTCCTGTGCCAAAACCCTGTAAACCTATAAAAAAGGCTCAAGTGATGTCACATTTGAAAGAGACTGAAGTAAACATTTCTGAGTTATAGTGAGCAGTGCCAGTATATTTCTGCTATTTGGAATGAGTCATTTCTTTCCCCCTTTTGCCATTGAAATGTATCTGTGTCACTACTACACAGCTCTAGACATGAGATTTTTATTGAAGGAAAGAGAATGTGCTCAGACCAGCAAGTGAAGCAGGTTTTACTCTGAGGACAGTATTGGTCCATCTCACAAGTGCAAGTCAACCTCAGTTTTCTGAGAGTTATGTGGGTACTTCTCATGGATCTCTCCTTCTAGACCTCCATTCTCCTGCTTTGGTCTACAACTGCCTTTCTCTGTATCACTCATAGCTTCTCTTCTCTAAGACCTTTGATGCTTTAACTTGTCATATTGCCAACACTAGACCCAACTCTACATGACCTATTAGTTCAAGAGTCCACCATTCTCTTCAACTCATTCTCTCATCGTCATCATTCCTCATTCCTCCAAGAAAATCCCATTGGCCAAGTTGGGCCGGTGTCACACATGGTACAACCAATAGCAGTATACATTATATGTGTATTTAGGGTGATGCCTCCTAAGAGTTGTGGGTGAAGTAATTTCTCTGCTAGTGTTAGCAGTGGACATGTCTGCGGCATATACTTCTTATGGAAAAAAAGCCATGTGTGCTTGACAAGACTGTAGTATTTGGCCATAAAGTATCAAATATTAAGAAACATTAAAAGAGGAGAATATTTATTAAGCATCCAAACCTATGCACATGGCATCCCATTTAATTATGGGAGATATTATTCTTCTAACAGAAGTTAATAATTACTGAGCATTTACTACTGAGAATGAAATGCTTCCTTATATGTTGTATTATTTCAACCTCATACAAATGCTGCAGAATTATTGCCTTAGGTTACAAATGATAAAGTTAACAAGATTTCTGGTCATCAATTCTGATTTGTGTATAGAGGGCGGGAGGTTTCCCCCACATGATCAGGCAATATTTTGACACCAGTTGGGTTTTCTACAAATTCAACTCAATTCTGACACTGTCTATCGAGAGAGAGCATTAGATTTCACAGGTTAAGTGCTCAGTCCCACAAGATTATCCCCCTTGCACACTGCAGTTGCAGTCACAAGCTCAGGTCATCACCTGTGCTTCTGAAAGACCTGTTATAGATTGAAGGTTCTGATAGACCTTTTATAGAGATAATATCCTCCTTGTGTTCAAATAATTTGTTCAAGCAGCATACAGAGCTCAGAGAATCATTTTACTTACCAGTTTGATACTGGTAGCTGGATGATATTAATAAAAGAAAAGGGAGCAAAACTGTGTAAGCTTAATTAGGTTGGAAGCTACAGCTTCACAGACTCCAGGGGAAAGCCACATCCCCTGCCAAGGGGATTAACATCCCTCCAGGACCAGCTTTCCAATCACCCCAGGGAACCACTGCAGATTAGGAGTGAAGGAAGAAACAATAAAGAGGAAATTCCTCTGCTAGGTGCATGCCCAGTAGAAGCTAAGATGGCACAGAGGGCAGTTCTTCTACTGAGGCATGCACCTAGCAGAGGAGGAATCTAGCCTGTGAAAAGGATCAGATTGGATAATGAAAGGGTCCCAAAAGCTCAGGATGAGCCAGGTAAGAGACGATGGCACAGAGGGCAGTTCTTCTACTGAGGCATGCACGGGGGGAAGAATCTAGCCTGTGAAAAGGATCAGACTGGAAAATGGAAGGGTCCCAAAAGCTCAGGAAGAGCCAGGTAAGAGATTGATAATTTGAAGGAAAGTTGGATCTTTCTCAATTCCCACATAATATAATAAAGCTTAACAAAGGCCTCTCTCTGGGTAGCATGCATTCGTTGGTTCATGCATCCACGTGCTCACTACTCTCTCTCCATAGCAGCATTGCAGGCCCTGGAACCATGTGGGCCATGCAGGGAGGCAGTCCCTAGCACAGGCCTGGATATGGCAGCACAGTGCCAGCCAGGGTGCAGCCAGGAGCAGAGACTAAGCCAGCTGGATGGGGACAGAGACTGAGCTGGACTAAGCACATGGACTAAACTAAATTACAGCAGCTTCAGGTGCCCTGCTGATGCCAGGTAATGGCACAACATCTCTGGACACTGGTCCTTCTTCTGGGCTTGGTGAAGACAAGACTGGACCTCTTCCACAGCAGGACGGACAGAGCTGAGCCATCCTGTCATGGATGAGGCACTGGGCACCTGGGGGCAGTCATTTATTCTACCCCAATAAATCTTACCACTACACCTCATCCTCCATGCATGGGTCCCCAGAAATGTTTCTCCCCTGACTCTGTGGAAGGACCTCATTCCCATCAGCAACAAGTCACCAATTTATCATTAAAGATAAAAGTAGAAACAGCCAGATGAAGAGATGCAGAGGACAAGATATGGGGAAAGCATGCAGAGCTCCCATGTTCTCTGCGACCACCACAATCTCCCTCAATCTCCATGTGTTTGTCAATTTGAAACTCTCCAAACCAGTCCTTTTATGTTTTTATGGGGGCCTCATTGCATAGGCAGACTTGATTAAATCATTGGCCATTGCCCGTCAGGCAGGTGGGGCTGAACATTCCAACCCGCTCATCACTGGCAACCAGCTCCCAACCTTAGTTGCCTTCCAAAAATCACCTCATTAACATAACAAGACATCTTTATTGCTCACATCACTTAGGAAATTCCAAGGGTTTTAGAAGCTCTGTGACAGAAAAGGAGGATAAAAACTAAATATATATTTCTTATTATGAATCACAATATCACAGTTAATCTTTGGGATTTTGAGTAATTGCCAAGGGATACACAATTGGAATGAAATTTCAAGAAAACCCACACCTGTCTGACTGCATTAGGTAATGCTTCTTTTAAAACCTCAGTTTAGCCTAGAGTCAATCACTGATTTACTGTGTGATCTGGCATAAGTCACTTATACTCCTGAAGCTTCATATGTCTCATATATGAAGTAAGATTAGTCTATAAAAAATCTCTAGGGCCCCTCTTAGTTCTCATTTTTATAAAACTTAGATAGAATATTACTTATTGTTTTATTTTATTCCATTTATCATCTGAGTTGCAGTAGTTCGATTTTTGTAGTAATTCTGAGCCCTACAAATAGACATTGGTAATAAAAGGGAAGTTGATTTTCATTAAAGTAATTAAAGCATAGTTGTAAATTCAACATTAATAATTTAATGTGTGTAAATATAATAGCATCAAAATTATAAACATAATGCAAATTGCTTTAATAAAATTCAGCAGAATAAATTGAATGCCTCCTTTCACCATGGTTGACCACTGGAAAGAACACTAAGAAGAATTAGATGTAGGATACTCTATGTAGCAAGTGCTTCAAGGACAGGCATGATAATGCAAATGAAATCAGGGGACTCTAGTAAGTGATCACTATCCTCTTTCAAGAAATCCAACAAGGGTTTAACTTAATTTGAAATCATTTGGTTCTCTCTTTGCAGTTTTTTCTATCAGTCCAAGTTCCTTAAAACAGCAGAGTGCTTATAAACATTAGCACAGAGAATCAAACCTGTAGAATTCTGCCTCCAGGAGCAAACCAAGAC
>NW_005370024.1:3429370-3549845 GCF_000412655.1 Myotis brandtii | reverse complement strand
GGGCGCATTCAGGACTTGAGCACAGCTGTAGGGCTTTTTCCCTTGACTTGTGTGGCATGGAGCTGAGTGTAAAGAATAGGAAGTGATGTGGAACGGGAATTCAGAATGATCCAGGTCCCTCTGCAGTAAAAGTCTGCCTGAGAAGCAGCTGAGTACATAAAAGCTCATAAAGAAAACCAAAACAATGATATTCCCCATTGTGACTGTTTAGTCTTTCTGTAGAGACTCCTGGGGTCTTGGTTATTATCTATTTTTAATATTACTTGACCTGAAAATTTATGCTACCATCTGGAAAAAGAGGGAAGCTTTTCCCTAATGTGAATATGGGTGAAGAAAAAAATAAGATGAGGGAAGAGTTGTAGAATGTTTAAGCCTTTTAAATCAGCAGATGTAACTCATTTCTTGACATTGTACAGATAGCTGAACACATTAGACATTCCAACCAATGGTCAATCATTTTGTTTGTATCCACTACATTGCTTATCTGGTGCCACTGAACTCCCAAATGAGAAAGTGTAAAAGCTAAGATTTCATTGCATATGTATGATCTTTTTTTCTTTCCATTAAAATAAGAAATGCAGCTGCTCATTAGAGAGGTGTTGCTAATTGTTTCATTGGTTTTCTTATAGCATGATCATTCTCTCACATTTCATTTGAAAGAATCAGGCATTAATATGTTTCTTCTGGGACTGAACTAAAGATCTCATTGAATTCAACTCAATCTTCAGAATTCAACCTTTTGGTCAAGAGTCCAGTGTAGGAGCCTGATATATGCTGAGAATCCTGCTAGATGCCTGGCATATAGACACAAACAGGCTTGTATCTCTTACCGATACCATCAGTGATTTCAGAGACAGAAAGTCAAAGAAATGATTGATGAATCCAGAGTTGTGTGTGCCCATGCAGAGTCCAGAGCACATACCTGATTCTGAAGTAATACAGAGCAGTGTGAGATGAGCTGCATTGGGCCAGGGAAAGATGGCGGGGGGACTGCGGGGGGCAATGCACAGTAATCAGAGTTCTCCTGGAGGAAATGATATTTGTGAAGGAGTGGTAAGTATGGACAGTAATTTGCCAAGTGAAAAAAGAAGAAAGATTATGATGACTCTAATTACCCAAACTGGCATTTCCTTCTAAGTTTCAATTAAATTAACCATTTAAACTCTACAACAGAAGTCAAGATATGATGTGGAAGCCTCTTTATTCCGATTTGCCAGACAATGATTACAACACCAGGAAGCCAGGTGTCACTGAGGACTGTGATGCCCTGCTGTTTCCTGGTGTTGGTTGGGGAGCTTATCCCTCTTCTGATGTTCCCTTCATGGGGCAGGAGCTAACTTCCTACAGCCCTCTTGTCTTCTCCTCCCCTCTAACAAGAGGGAGTGACTACCTAATTGGTCATTCCAGAGTAAGAAATGTCATGTGTGGTCACTCCCTCCTTTCTTCCACTTGTCTTGGAGTCCTCTGTCCTCTCCAGAGAGTTCCACTCAGCCCTGTACTAATTGGACAGTGACCTGGTCTGGCTGGAGTGTAGCATTAGAGCAGAATTTGCCCATATCCAGAGGTCATTGTCTCTCAGGTGAGCCTTATTATAGAAATGATTTTTTTATTCTTTATTGTTTAAAGTATTATATATGTCTCCTTTCCCCCCATTGACCTCTCCCTGGCCCCTCCCACCCCCCCCGCCCATACCCTCACCCCCCTAGTGTCTGTGTCCATTGGTTATGCTTATATTCATGCATACAAGTCCTTTGGTTGATCTCTTAGCCCCCCTGCCTTCCCTCTGAAGTTTGACGGTCTGTTTGGTGCTTCTCTGTCTCTGGATCTATGGAAATGATTTTTGGCAAACATCTGCCTTAAGTCCTTTGTATTACTTTTCAACTGATTCAGAATTTGAATTTATTATTCTTTAATTGGCATAATTCTGGGCCTCTCACATTATATTGACATTAAGGTGACATTATATTGTAGTTATGTGTTTGGATCATGAATGAAATAATCCTGGTGTGAGCCCCTTTTCTACCACCTCTGGTTCAGTGCATTTTGGAAAGTTGTCCAATGTCTTTGAACCTCAGCTTCTTCATCTATGATATGGAGATTTATAAAATGATAAAGTGGTTTATCTTTTTTAACCAATAGGATTTCTAGTAAAATTGTTCCATGTTCCTTAACATTCATTCTTTTCTTCTCTCATTTTTTTGTTATTGTTGTTAATCCTTATCAAAGGATACTTTTCCATTGATTTTTAGGGAGAGTGGAAGAGAGAGGGGAAGACAGAGAGAAACATTGATGTGAGAGAAATACATCGACTAGTTGCCTCCTGCATGTGCCCTGACCAGGGCAGAGGAGGAGCCTGCAACCAAGGTATATGCCCAGGACCCTTTGGTCCACAGGCAGATGCTCTATCCACTGAGCCAAATCAGCTAGGGCCCTTCCTTCCTTCCTTCCTTCCTTCCTTCCTTCCTTCCTTCCTTCCTTCCTTTTTTTTTTCTTTCTTTCTTTCTTTCTTTCTTTCTTCCTTTCTTTCTTTCTTCCTTTCTTCCTTTCTTCCTTTCTTCCTTTCTTTAACATGTAAGAAGGAACAGAGGACCAGATAGTAGTAAAGAGCATGAACTTCATAGCCAGACACAGTGATTTTGAATTCAGCTCTGCCACTTACTTAGTGATGACTTTGATAAGCATTATATTTTCTATATATTTAAACTACTTCATCAGTAACTTTGAGATAATAATAATATCTATGTCTGAGAATTATTATAGGGATTCAATAGGCTAATATATTTTATTAAAGTGTAATTGACAAATAATATTTATTAATTTCAGGTATACAACATAGTGATTTGACATTTGTATACATTCCAAAGTGATCACCACAATAAATCTAGTTACCATCCATCACAATCAAAGTTAATACACTCTACTATGTTCCCCATGCTGTAGATGATATCCCCATAACTTATATATTTTATATTTGGAAGTTTGTACTTTTTGACTCCCTTTCCCATTTTGCCTCTCATCTCAAATCCCTCCTCTTTGGAAACCACCAATCTGTTTTCTATATCGGTGAGACTTATTTTGTTTTATTTCATTTTTTTTTAGATTTTCATATAAGTAAAATCACAGGTATTTGCTTTTCTCTGTCTGGCTTATTTCATTTAAACTAATACCCTATACGTCCACACATATTGTCAGAAATGGCAAGATCTCATTCTTTTTTGTGGCTGAGTAGTATTCCATTGTATATATGTACCACATCTTCTTTATCCATTCATCCACAAATGGACACCTAGGTTGTTTCCAAATCTTGGCTGTTGTAAATAATGCTGAAAAAATATCTTAGAGACCATTTTATTCAACCTCCATGTATGAAGGGACAGAGGACAGAGATGTGAAGTCAGTAGTCATACAGCCACATGATCAGAGATGTTCTACCTGATCCCTGAGCCTACTTTTCCAAAGCTACTGCCTCTCACCCAAACAATACTGAACTCCTTATGGTTTTGCCACTAAATCCTCTATTCCATGCCTTTCTCACAGGCTGGCACTCGCATCTGAGATGCACTTCCTTCCTCCACCTCAAACCCCTTTTTTTTTCAATTGAAGCATCACCCTCACTGGTCTTCCCCACACCCAAATCTAATTTATAATCTCTGCATCTCAGCCTCTGTGCTTTAATGTACGGAGTGTGACTCATGGGCCTACTTATTATCTGTACAAAATACTGCTTCCTGTGAAGGCAGAGACTCGTGTCTGACATAATTGACCATTCACAATGCCTGGCGTGATTCTTGGCATGCAGTACACTCAGTTGAATAAATAAATTTCTATAAGTGTCTCCTGACTCTCAGCAAATGATTGAAATGTATACCCATTCCATGCCATATTTATAAACTAGCCTAGTTTGCATTCATTTGTATAAATGCATGTGTATATTTGTCATTGTTACTTTATTTCCAGTTTTATCTTAACCATTAGATAGTTCCAACAAATGTGAACCAGATTTCCCAGTATATTTAATGTTTGTTTCTTTACCTAACAAAGAGCCAACACCAGTAAACAAAGTCGAGCATGATCACCGAGTTCATACAGCCGGTCATAAAGATCACATTTGCTTTTTCATATTTTGAATATTTTTATCATAAGAATTAAAACACAAAATAGCCAAATTCAATATCCAATTTTCTAAAGTTGTATAGTACAGGTCAGCACAGGATACTTTGGAAATACAAGGGTTTTTTTTGTTTTTGTTTTTTTGTTTGTTTTGTTTTGTTTTTTGCATTGAAACTGGCTTCCAGAATAAAATAAAAGGGCTTCCAAGCCCTCTCAGTGCCAGGCTCTCAGCCAAACCATTTATCAGCTCAGACTGCTAGCCCTAGGCAGGTAGCTCATCAGTCAACCAGAATAATAACATGGAGAGTCCTTGAAAAATTCATTTAAAAAGCCATAAAACACCTAGTATTGTAACTGGTCAACCTGACTTTGCATATTGGAATTATTAGTCCAGAAATAATTTGTAATCTGTTATCAAGGAGCTTCTTAATTTTGCTATGAAGTGACAAGGACATGGACTAATGATAGAGAGGAGTCAAATCCCAGCACAACTACCTCCCTATGAGATTTTATCCAAGTCATTTAACTTATATGTTCCTTCTTGTTTCATAGGATGGGGAGGATATAACTAATAATTTTGTAGGTAGAGTATCTAACTTAGATTCTGACTCATAGAAGACAATAAGCAAGTGCTAGTTCTCTTCTCGCTTCTTGGCTAAAACCAAAGCTGACAGTACATACAAATATCCATTCCAACTCTTCCCTATTCTTCTAGATTAAAAATGTCTCCAACTGGAACCTAGTGAAGCCCTACAATTCTCAAAGCTTCCCTAGTCAGCCATGATCCATTGATCAGCATTGACATAAGGGGTCAAGTATATCTTACCCTTGGGGCTAAATTATGAAAGTGTTCAAGATCCCTGCATGAGGGTAACCGTGAGACCTTAGTAGAATGCAGTCTTTGAATCCCATTTCAATCCTAGTGACTCCAAGGTTCTGGGGTTAAGGCTCAGGAGTATGGATTTTTGCTCATTTTCCAAAGTTGTTCCTATGTACACCACAGTTTAAGCACCACTGTTTTTTTACTTTACTTTGGCAAGTATATATCTGCCAACATAAATATGTCATAGACCCTGTCATATAAAAGGCCATGTATATTGAGGGAACAGACAAGAGCAGGCATCATGATACTATGATAATAACCCCTACAATAAAAGAATGAATTGAGATCTCTCAGAAATCTATAGGGGACCAAGGTCATATTTCCATATGTTTGGGGTTCTCAGTATACTAGAAATTATATACATATTACAAAAAATGCTTTATTTACAATAGCTATGATCTGGAAACAGCCCAAGTGCCCATCAGTAGATGAGTGGATACAAAAAAGCTGTGGTACATTTACACAATGGAATACTATGCAGCTATAAAAAAGAATGATCTCTTAAGCATTGTGAGAGCATGGATGGACCTGGAGAGTATCATGCTGAGTGAAAGTGAAACAGAAGAGTAAGAGGAAGAAAAATATCCCATGATCTCATTTATACGTGTAATGTAATTAACATAATAAACTGATGAACAAAATAGGTTCAGAGGCATGGAGGCACATGGAACAGACTGACATATCTGAGAGGGGTGTGTGTGGGGGGAGACAGGAAGAGATTAACCAAAGAACTGTTATAAAGGGTATCCCAAAATTCACACAAGAAGTAATTTTGATAGAAAACACAGGTTTATAATTAAAATTGTAAATTTTTTATTGATTCATAAAGTATACAGGGTAGGTTTATGGACGGAATAGCATATCAGGGAAATAGATTATCATGTCGCGATAACGAGCACCATTAACTGTTATTGCCTGAGCAGCCGCATTTTCGAAGAAGAATGGTCCGATGATGCCTCCAGCCTAAAATCTGCACCAAAAGTGACACGTTGTGGATGCATTTGTTTCTCAACAATCACTCGTGGATTTTCTGAACCCCAAATGTGACAATTTTGTTGATTAACCAAGCCATCAAGATGAAAATGAGCCTCATCGCTGAAGATGATTTTGTTCGAAAAATCAGCATCCACTTGTTGGTGTTCCATAATCCATTTGCATATGTGCCAACAAAGCCGTGGAGGTCATTTACTCAATATGCTATTCCATACATAACCCTATACTATATACTTTATGAATCACTAAAAAATTTACAATTTTAAATTATAAACCTGTGTTTTCTATCAAAATTACTGCTTGCGTGAATTTTGGGACACCCTTTACATAAATGCATAACCAATGGACACAGAAAATAATGTGGTGAAGATCCAGGGTGTGGCAGGAGCTGGGAGGAGAGGAGTAAAGGGGGGTAGGAATTGGGGGCATTTCTAATACTGTCAACAATAAAATAAAATTTTAAAAATTAAAAAATTAAAAATTTATAAAAAAAATATACTGCTGCATAATTGCACCATTCACAAAAGAAATCCAGGATTTATTAAGAATATAAAATTGAAAGTTAGTGATAAGCAGTTTGAGGTTGAATACAGTGAAAATTTAAATGTGTGATAAATGTCTTTCTTCAATCTTGCCAACGTAATTTGTGACAATATAAAGAAATTCATTATTTTGTGGCAATTTGAAAAATTCATTATGTCAAAGTCAAAATTTAAATTCATGGACAATGACCCTGTAGTCATTCCTTCACCCCATTTTGTGTTACTTTGTAGGATGAATAGAAACTAGCAAATGACTATGGGTTTGGGGAAAGTTGTCAACGTCTTCACAGAGAAAGGGCAATAGATTTGGGTGTTGAAGTTTGAATAGAAGTTTGTTGGGGTGTCCTCTTCATGCATGGCTTACTGCAGCATGCTCTGATTCAGCGCTGCTGGACACATGGCTTAGCTCTTTTCCTTGATAAGTCTCTGACAGTCTAGCTTGTAATTTCACATAGGATGATGACATGATTGAAGAAATCTTTCAGATCTGTTAACCATTCTGTTTATCTCTCAGAGCTATTAACCAACCATCATTAGACCGGGAACAGAGCTGCCCACTGTATATAGGGACTTCAGCAGGGATGAAAGTGTTTTATAGAAAGAACAGCTACAAGAAAGAATGTTTCTGCATCCCTGATGCCCTCCCTACCCACCAGCACCACCACCACTTCCATGTCTCCTGCCACTTCAGAGTAAGAAAAAAGAAGGAACTGGATTCCAGTTCAAATATGGTGGGTTTTAGCTATCAATCTCTATGTCAGGGTCCTTGAAGCATCATGTTTCCTCCTCTTGACTATTCTGCCCCAGGAGGCTTGTAAAGAGAGAATTGTGTCCTTCAATACAAACTTCTGCTACCTATAATTTTTTCTTTTAAATTTCTATCCTGTATTCCCTGAATGGCTCACAATAATTGTAGTATAGTCTTGTCTATAGACAAATGAAATCTTATCAACAAATAATAAATGCTGGTATAAATCTGCACCCATAGCAAAAGTGTCTACCCAGGATGAGTTATTAATTAGTCATTTGATTTCATTTTCCAATCATGCCAGAATGATAAAGCGTTCTTTGGGACCAGCTCAATATATTTTTCTAAATTTTTCAAATAAAATCAGGTTACATGGGTTAGTTTTATTTACTTGTTTTTCCATCTCTATTGAATATAATAATAAATCTAATGACAGTTAGAAACACTAATGTAATTTTAATGTAATGAATATATATCCCATCTCATTTCAAAAATGACATTAAGTGGGTCATAAAAAACAGGCAGTATTTGGTAGGAAGAAAAGTAGTTTAAAGTAAATGAGAGTGAGAGAAAAAGAAGAGTTGAAAGGAAAATGAAGCAATAGAAAGCTATGAACAGAAATACATGCCCAATAATTTTTAACATTTTTCATAAAAATAAACTATTGACTAAAATTGTGCCTCAGAGCTTCCTTACAGTCAAAGAAAAAGAGCAATGCCTATGTGCTGTAATATACATAATCTCTGTAACATAAAGATAGACCAGTTGCTAAATACTACAGCTTCTCTAGTTAGCAAGGCTGAGAATCTATAATTTGGTAATTCTGGATAACAGGGTGAGTAAATCTCCTGCATGACACTTTCACAATAAACATGGACTCCTGTAGCTGTTTCTCATTGTGGTCTCCAGGCAAGCAGGAACACAGTCTTGGTTTTCCAGCACTCTCCCTGGATATTCCTCTGCAACTTCTTAGCATTTCTTCTTTCCTCCTTGATCCTTAAAACTTGGGGGTCCTCAGTATTAGCCTCATTTTCTTTGCTCTTAACCCCCTTTCTTGGAAGCTCACAGGCATCCCAAAGGCTTTATCGACACCATCATCCATCTCCAGCCTACACCTCCCGCTTGAGCTACAAGCCCTCTCATCAACAGTCTTCACAGCATTTGCATATTGATTTCTCACAGTTCCCTCAGAGCCATAAACCAATGGTCCTGCTTCTAAATGACTTTGCCATGTAGTGTTCCATAGCTCAGTTAATAATCATCCTACCTGCAAACCGTCCCGCCCATCCAGTCTCCCAACATCTATGTGGGGGAGTCACCCATGCCTCCTTTTCTCTTTCTTGCTCCTATAGTTAATCAATGATTGTATCTTACCAATTTTACCTCTTGTTATCAATCTATGCACATTGCTCCTGCTTCTCCACCACTGTCTGTGCACCAGCCAGGAACACCCCTTGCCCAGATAATGAGAGCCTGGTTGTCCCACTTACACGCTGAACTGACCACAATCAATTTCACCCAGTGAACACCAAGGCTTATCTTAAGATACAAATCTGCTCACATATCTCTCTGGCTTAAAGTCCTCCAGTGGCTTGTTAGTGGATGTTGGATGCAAGAGGTATGTTTTCTGCTTTCATTTCTTATGAGGCTTTCAAGGACCTGGGACCCTACTCCTTCCCCGGCATCATCACAAACTCCTACCCTTCTGGTCTCCAGTCTCGTCTTTTAATACTCAGTCTACAGGTCAGGTGCTCTCTTCAAGATGTATCGTGTGCTCAAGGTTTTTTCTCCCCAACCAGCCCTCTCCACCCTGATACCCTTTGCTCATCATGCCAGTTTTGACTCTAATCTAATATCATGAGGGAGAAGGTCAGGTTGTGCCCTTATAGCATCATGCCTGCTCCTGTGGTTTATCTTTCCCATTAGACTCTAAATTCCATACATGCAGAGACCATGAGGAGTTTTCTTCACCCTATAACCCTGTGCCTGCCATAATTACAGGCATTTTGTAGGAGTTCAAATGCTTGCTCGTTGAATGTATGAATGGATAAATGACTGAAGAAATGAATGCCTGCATATGTTATTCAAAAATCAGAAACTTGCCCTCCCAGTATGGCTCAGCAGTTGAGTGTTCACCTATGAACCAGAAGGTCACAGTTCAATTTCCGGTCAGGAAACATGCCCAAGTTGTGGGCTCAATCACCACTGCGGGTGTGCGGGAGGCAGCCGATCAGTGATTCTCATCATTGATGTTTCTTACTCTCTCTCTCCCTCTCCCTTCCTCTCTGAAATCAATAAAAATATATTTTAAGAAAATCAGAAACTATAAAGTGATTAGAGTGTAAACCTTTTGCTAAAGAAACACTTTGAGGAATTAGACACTCAAGCCCTAAGAAGAGACGAAGGCCTCCTCTAACTGACATTCCCTTCATTTTTCTTCCTTGGTGGTCCACTTGGCCTGTATCCATTAGAGTCCTCGGTGCCGATTTGTCTCATGTTATGGACCGATGTGCTCCATAAACTACCCATAATGTGCTTAAATATGGCTCCCGGGCTTTCGTGTTCTCCATGAGAACTGTCTGCTTGGCTTACAGAGCATCTTTATTATTGACTCGGCCTCATGGAGCCCATGTCAGGAAAAGTTAGAGGCTTAATTCTCAGAGTCAGATATTCGACTCCATCGCTACTCAAAATGCCTTTTTAGCTTGAAGTATCAGAGAGCTTTGCCACTGTATTTCTTATCTGATACCACCAGGAGAGAATTTTCCATAAATCAATTCAGCAAATATTTATTGAGTGCCTCATATAGACTCAGACCTGAATGGGCCTGCAGAGACTGTCTTGTCAAACTTCCTTATTTTACTGAGAAAAATAACAGAAGCTGGTGAACTCCAGATCTAAAAGCCATCGAATAATTATCTATGCATGAATGAAATAAAAATATGTAAAATGGCCTTCTTGTCCTCAACAGGCTAACATCTTAAGGGGGAAAGAATATCAAACAAATAAATGGGCAGTAACAATATATTATGATAGCCTAACATAGTGCTCGATATATAGGGACTACAAAATAATGCCCTCTTAAATAAACGAATGATCAATCAGTCAAAGTGCAATATAATGTGGAACTTACAAGAGTTTTAACTTATGTTTATTTGACTATTTATTATGTACTGCTTGCCTTATCTGGATATTAAGTTCATGAGAGAAAGGGACAGTTTATGTTATTTGCTTACTATTGGAGCCCCAATAACTCACATGGTACTTGGAACACACACAGTGGATTCTCATTATTTGTGGGTTCCATATTTGTGAACTTTCCTGGTCACTAAAATTTATTTGTGACCCCAAAATCGGTTTTCATGGTACTTTCATGGTCAGTCATAGACATGCACAAAGGGGCAAAAAATTTGAGGAAGAAATGAGAAAAGGAAGGAAGGAAGGAAGGAAGGAAGGAAGGAAGGAAGGAAGGGAAGAAGTCTACTAGCAACAAGGACAAATGCTTTGTGCAAACAGAGAAGAGTCAAAGTGCCAGTAGCATCCTAACAGCCCTGGTCAGCACCCACCTTATACTTGCTGCACAGGCCCCACCCGAGGCATTGCACCCAGGAAGGTCTAGGATGATGTGAAGGGGCTCCCACTCTCCATGGTCTGTGCACACAGTGAAGACCATGTGCGTTGTTAATCGAACTACCTACCACTGAAATTTAAAACAGGCTTTCTTGATTCCTAGCTGTGCGACTTTGGGGAAACTAGACAAACTTCTCTTTGTCCCCTAATCTGTAAAGTGGGGGTTATTATAGTGCCTATTGCATAGGACTAGAAGGAAGCTTAAATGAAATAATAAACATTACATACTCCAGGACCTGGCATAAAGTCAACACATAATAAATATTAGCTATTTCTGAATGTATTTTATTTCAACTGGTAAAAAAAAAATCAATGATTTTATACTGCACTAAAAAATTAACTGAGATGCATTTCCCAACTTGAAAAACTAACTCTATGTACTAATCCAACTTGTTTGCAGTGTTTTGTGAAGCTTTTTCTAACTGTCAGCACCCTTGTGTGGACACACATATGCCAGTTTGCTATTTGCCATTTTGAAAACTATGTCCCCCAATTATTTATAAACCATAAATAATTAGATCCTCAGCCCTCTGAAATAATGGCAGTATTCGATCCCTCAGTTCTTGGGAGATAAAAGCAGGTTTAGTGACTATTAGCCCTCTTGTGCTGGCAGATAGATTTGCAAAGCCAGCAGCCATTGCAGAATTTTCTGCCACTTCCATCCAGCTGCGGAATAACATCTCCACCCCTTTGTTATTGGCTTGTCATTAAAGGAACTACATCCAGAAGTCATGTTGAGCTTCTCGGTTACTGACAGTCCTACAGAAGCTGAACCAAGCAAAGAAACCAGAATTTTCTCCAGGGTCAGGGACCTTCAGTCACTGTCACTTTCCCTCCTGAGAACTAGTTCGGATGTCCTATCTGGGATTCTTCACAGCCACACACCAGACTCAGATCACTGAAGTCTACACAGAAAAGATATCTGGTTGGGAGACTCTGGACGTACCTTGCCCAAACAGATGACATTTCCCCTTTATGTAGCTAAGATCTCACTTTGTAACTCAGCACAGGTTTAATTTTAGATAATACGTTACTTCTGATTTAAACAAAGGTGATTGAGCTTGTTTCTTTCTGGTTTTAACAAACTCCTGAAGAAGGTAAGCCAATTACCATTGTTTGGAGGGACAAGAATTGATAGAATACTAACAGTAGAGCTATCTCACCAAAGATTCAGTTTGTCTGCCTATATTAAAAATAAGAGTTCCATTTTTCTCTTGGGTAAAATAAGTCCAGGAACAGTTAGACCAGGCTGGTATGATAGCACATCAAAGGTATCATCAGAAACCCAAGGAACTTTTATATTTCTGCTTCACCATCCTTAGCAAGTGATTCCCATCATCAATGTTGCTTCATGACCACTGCAGCTCCACCTATTACATCTGCATTCCAGGCAGCAGGAAGGAGAAAGTGCTTAGTGAGCAGGGCTCGCCTCCCACCTAAATCAGTATCTCTGGAGGCTCTCACTTGATCGAGTACATGTTGCAGTCTCTAAGCTAATGCCTGGGCTTTAGTTCATGAGTAGACACAGCCTGGAGCATTACTCAGGGTCAAGCTGTGCTATGACTTCTTCCCACTAGTATGGAGTGACCCACCACTTTACAGGCACATAGAACATCGCTTTGAAGTCCTCTAGGCTCCATCATTAATATGTGAAACGGGAGTACCTTATACACCTCACATCTTCTTTCCCCGACCTTTTTACACTACACACTGTCTCAGCAATTGGCTGGGGACCAGGTGTGCCCTGACTGCACCTTACTCCTGCTGTCTATGCAAGTCTTAACCCAGGACTTCTAAGCCTCTGTAGCTTATTACTGAGAAAGTGTGAGTGGTCATTCTGTATAACACATCCCAGAACAGAATTGTTCATATTTATGTAAAAACTAGAGGCCCAGTGCATGAAAATTCAGAGGAAAAAGTGAATAAGCTGGTAAGTAGCAGAGTTGAGATTTTCAAGCTAAGCTTTTTCTTTTTCTTTTTAAATCCTCACCCGAGGATATTTCTCCATTGATTTTTAGAGAGAGTGGGAGAGTGAAAGACAGAGAGAAATATTGATGTGAGAGAAACACATGAACTGGTTGCTTCCTGCACAAGCCCCAACCAAGGCCCAGGCTGGGGAGGAGCCTGCAACCAAGGTATGTGCCTTTGATCAGAATCGAACCTGGGACATTTCAATCCGCAGGCCGATGCTCTATCCCCTGAGCCAAACTGGCTAGGACAAGCTAAGCTTTTAACTTCTTTGCTACAGCAACCCAAAGGCAAGACAGACCACCTCCAAGAGCAAAGGGATTATTGTTCAAATTGTAAAGTTCATTATCTCAGAAACTCATAGCAACACTGACAGGCTCCTGTTATGATTACTTCCATTGTGTGGATGATGCAACTGATGATCAGAGGAAAAGCCACTTCTCTCAAAGACAATGCAGCCACCAGAGTGGTCCTACCCACATTCCCTACCTCAAGAACACATCTCTAACTATATATAACATGGAGAAGTCAGTGTAGGTGAATAATTATTGTTGGCATCTTACAGGATGTTCTGAGAATGAAAGGAGGTATGGGGTGGAGAGGTACAAAAAGGAGAAAAGGGGGACATATGTAATACTTTGAACAACAAAGATAAATTTTTTAAAAAGAAAGAAATATACCTGGAGACCTTAGACTTATTAGCAACTTGCATGCCAACCAGGGATCTGTGAAAAGAAAATGAAGTAGGTATTTTTTGTCTTTGGGCCATGTCAAAGGTTAGAATTATTATAAATAAATAAATAAATAAATAAATAAATAATAAGAATGCATGAGGCACTTAGCTGCGTGCTTGGCACACACTAGTACATTATTGGGATAATTATCTCAATGTGCTATGGCTAGTGCTTAAAGTCAACAGATAATTGCTCATCTTCCTGTTTTCTTAATGTTCAGTAGAGGCAAGATACTATTGATTGCTAATTGCAACCAAGTATAGCTTATTTCATAATTTGTTTCCATATTAAGTAGCCACATCGTGACTCAAAGCCATTTCTTCTGGTACCAACTCTAGGCTATTTCCTCTAAAATATGCTATATTTTACATCTGAATAGCCAATAGCAGTGGTGTTTGATAAAACCATAGTTAGTTTATGATGATATGCACACCTCATTCTGGGGAAAAAGAAATATTGTGAAGCTGGTGGTAAACAGCCTATTGGAGGGAGAAAAAAACATGGGCCCGGGGTCTCAATAGATCTTGGTTGACATCATAGGCCATCTCCTTCAGCTTGTTCATTCACAATAGGGGAAATGAGCTCCCATCTTCCACGTCACTGTGGGAGTTAAGTGGGAGAACACGGTAATAGATGCCTAACTGTTCAGTGAACTCTAGTTTCCACACACTACTCCCCTGTTTCTTTTGTTCTGCTTCTGTTCCAGAAAGGAGGACATCCTAATGGTCAGTCCAAAGGTTCCACTTGTGGGGAAGATGTCTTAAGGCCATATTAATAAGCTAATAAGAAAAGAAGGAAGGAAGGAAGGAAGGAGGGAAGGAGGGAAAGAAGGAAGGAGGAAAGGAAGAGAGGGAAGGAGGGAGGGAGGGAGGGAGGGAGGGAGGGAGGGGGGAAGAAAGAGGGAGGAAGGGAGGAAGGGAGGAAGGGAGGAAGGGAGGAAGGGAGGGAAGGAGGGAAGAAGGGAAGTAGAGAGGGGAAGGAAGGTCATGATAGTGGGAGAAAATCCATTCATTCATTCATTTTTTTGTTCACTCATTCATTCTTGCTGCATTTGGGGGAAGCAGACTCTACTTGATTTGGACAATGGAGAGCCCATCTTGCTGCTTTTAAACAAAGCTTCTGAGGAGTCTTAATATCAACCACCAAGCAAGGTTTACCTGAGAGCTTCGGTGGGGCCTGAGAAAATAAACATTTTGAATGTATTTGGTGGTGGAAGGTGCTGGGTCCCTCTCTTTTGACTAGTGCAGTCCCTGCCACAACCTCGAAGCCCCTGCTATCTTGGATGGCCTGAACTTAGACCCTGAGTGGAAGGCAAAAGTGTGTGTGTTTGCACAGCTGAAAACAAGATGAAAAACCCCAGGCCCCTCTCACACCCCATTAGCCCCTGAAGTCCACGGAGTGTTGCACTCAACACACAAATACTCTGCTTGGGGAAGCCGTGGTGGCATGTGAGAGGGAGGGACTTGGTCTCACTGAGGAACAATGGGCTGCCTGTGAGGAGGCTGCATCCCCATTCTGCAGCCTAGGATGCATTAATCATCGTTCCCACCCTGTGCATTTCAGTAAACCCTTTGGGGAATTGATAATGGGACAACAGGTAAGAGGACACCCAGTCAGAAAATAAACACTCTTGGCCAAGGAGTCAACAACCCTCGCTCCTTGTCCAGGGAGGCAGAGCAGGACAGAAAGAATGTAGAGTACATAATACCTGGCTCCACTGCAGGGTCCTATCATAGGTGGTTGTGACACCGTGGACAGTTGAGATTCTCTGAAACCCTGCACCTTTGTCCTTATTGCTCTATCTGCCTGGAATGCTCTCTGGTATCAATTTCTGTCCTGCCTGCTCAGGCTGCCAAACAGAATACCAGAGCCTAAGTAGCCTATAAACAACAGAAATGTATTTCTCACAGTTCTGTAGGCTGCGAAGTCCAAGATCAAGGCACTGGAAGAGTAGATGTCTGGAGAGTGCTAACTTTCTTCCTCAGAGAGGGCAGTCTTCTCACATGGCCAAAGGGGCAAGTGACCTTTCTGGGTTCTATTTTATAAGGGTTCTAATCTCAGTCATGTAGCCTATGTCCTCATGACCTACCCATTTCCCAGAGACCCCACCTCTTAATACAATAACATTGAGGGTTAGAATTTTAGCATGGGAATTGGGGGAAATGAGGACACTCAGTCTATTGTACCATACATTCCAAAAAAATATATGAGCTCTGTTTAGGTCTATTAAGTTTCTGGAATACAAATACATTATACAATGACTTGGGGGAAACCAACTCATGAAGAAATATCAGTACAATGAAATAAAATATTATGTAAAGTAGGAGCACAGATTAAGAGCCACAAGGTGCAAAATATAAATATATGCAAAGATTTGTATGATGCTCGCAGATAGAATATTCAACTCTTACATTTGCCTATGTCTAGCTAAATAGAGTCACAGAAGGTCATAATACAGCATGGCCTTCTTGCTGGCCATGATTTTAGTCATCATCCATTATAGCTTTCTCTTCTAGAAGAGAACAATTACTTGGTCTTGAATAGGCTTTTAAAAATATGGAAGAACTGGAATTGAGCAATAACTTGACTTGATCTCAGGTCTGAAATACACTCAGAAGTGGAAAAGGTCATTTGTAGAAGAATTCCATGTATTAGGAGTTTAGATTCAATAAATAAATTCTATGGTCACTTTAAATATGATCATATGATTTTTTAAGGAAAATATTTACATTACAAATTTTACATTACAAAAATGAAATCTGGCAATTTCAATCAGCACTTTCAGCACTAAGCACATGCCTGCCGGCCATTCTCAGAAATCACCTAGCTTTCTACTGTTTTGTTTAACTGTCTTAACATTATGTTAAGATGTATTAGTAATCTAAAATTATTTCTACAAAATTAAAAATTATTAAACAAAATGGTGAATGATAAGCATTACTAGATTTTCAAAAATATCCCCCTTTGGTGATAAAATTTTGCATCAGGATACATGGTAACATTGATGGTTATATATATTATGCACTGGTAACTAACTTGGATTTCAGTGTTAGCAAAACTGGCACATATAGGATTTCTTCACAAAGAATTACAATGACTTAAGATTGTCAAAAACAACCACCTCCTGAGTTCAAGGACACTCCCTTCTCTTTGATCACCCCAATAAGAAGATGTCATTCCTTATCATTTATAAATCATGACTTCTAATGCATAGCATTCTCAACAAGCCACCTTGGATCATACAAATGTCCTGTATTATCGTCAGTTTATAGACTGAACACAATCCATAAACTGGGGTAAGACTAACAAGCCAAGCCTCTCTCAGAATAAAGGAGAAAAGCCAAACCCTTCTAAATCCAAACAGACCAACTATTGGGGCCAAAATACTAGGACAGAACCTTTGGATGGTAAGTTCCTTGGGTGCACCAAGTCCTTAAATCATACTTACTCTGATATTGATTTTATATGTTGTCCTATTATTTTCAATTTTCTTCTATGGTCAGTCTTTAGTTACCCCCATGATCCAACTCTCTTTCATGAGACTTCTTTTTTTCTGAATGTTTATTGTTTGGGCTTAAACATATTAGTCAGTAAGTCAAAGGGACTTATAAAATGTCTACATTTTCAATATACTGAGATTTTGTTGTGGTCAATTTTTGTAAATAATTCCATCTGTGCATATTTGAAAATTGCATGTAATTCTTAATGAGCTACAGAGATTCTTCAAAAACTATTAGTTCAATATTATCAATAGCATGATTTTTTTCTCCCACTGTTTATATTTAGTATATATATCATAGTTTATTGGGAAGACATATGCATTAACTCATAGATGGCTTGGGGGGGAAGACTGGCACTAAGAAAAGATACAGTATTATTAGCTATTTTATCCAATCACATTAAGATAAAAATAGCATTTTAAGACTGTGTCCCTGTCAATTTCTTCTCATGTCTTAAAATTGTTTGCTCATGTAGTCAAATTTTGTGCTATTTAATTTATATTTACTGATGTCAAAACTTCATAATTGAATGAATATCTTTCACCATAGTTCAACAACTATTTATTAACAAAGTTAACTTAATTCTAATTTGTTTTACTTAATATTGTTTCCTTTTATTTAAGCTTTAATGAAAATAAATCTTTGTTCATTATTTTTTAGATTTTTCAGTCACTTTGATCACATCTATTTTTCTAGGCAAATATTTGATATGATTTTTTAATCTATTCTAAAAATGAATATTGATTGACAGGATAATTTTGAGCAATAATGTGTATTGTTGTGCTGTTTATTTGTGCTCTATAATGTCATTCCATGCTATGCTCTTTTTGCTTTTTTATGATAACCCTTTATACAATGCATTTTATGAATGGTAGTTAGAATTTTCTATGACTTGGAATTATATTTTTACCCTATTGTGAAAGTTAAAACAAATTTAGAAAATAAAGATAAACAAAAAAAGCTTATTTTGTTCTTTTAAAATTTATAATCTCCTAAAAGTTTACTGGCTGTGGAAGCAGCTATTGGGGACATGCATCAAATATATTTATTGCAAACTGCTAGCCAGTTGGGAATGAAGAACAAATAATCAAAAGTTCCCATGAAAATGCTGACAGATACTCTTAAGAGAGTCCTTTTTATAAACACTTTATATCATGACCATCTCATAATAATTTGTTGGCAGTTTCACTGTTTTATAACAGTTTTCACAGAGAGCTGGGGTGGTCAGCTCACTGATTCCTACTGACACTTCAGTCCTTGGTTCCCAGCAAGGATGATCTATGGGTTTGGACTTTTAAACTCAGTTTTCCGATAAACAAAAAAGAAAATGGCATAAATAAGTTAGATGACTCAGCTAGACTTTAAAACAATGGTTGTCTCCTTCAAAATACACACACAAAATGAATGTTTTTCCAAACAGATCATCTAAAAACAATTTGAAATCATTAACAATATGTATAACCTTCATGAAAAAGTATTTTTGAAGTGAAGACAATAAAAAGAGATTGTGTGGGCAGGAACTGTTAGTTGTCACCAATACCCCTTCCTATTCCTTCCATGGATATGGAGTAATGATAGCTTGGGCACAGGACCCCAAATGAAGACTACGTTTCCAGGTTACCCTGCAGCTAGGTGTGGCCGTGTGAAAGAAAATGTCACAAGTGTCTCAATGGAAATAGAAGTTGTGGGGTATTTTTTAGTATAATTACATGTCCTCATACATGTCCTCTTCTTCACCTCTTGCTCTGTATGTCAGTCTGGAATGTGGAGACCAAGTTGAATCATGAAAGTAAGGGCTTCTCTAGAACTCTGTGGAGTCCTTCTTCACACAGGATGGTTTACCTGCAAGCAGTGGGCAAGATCACTATCAAAAGGGTGGGTTCTGGAGCAGAATAGCCTGTGTTCAAGTCCTAACTCCACCACTCACCAGCTGGGAAGTGTTGAGGAAGTTAATTTCTCTGTGTCTCAGTTTCCTCATTTGTCAAATGGAGATAAGATCTTGTAGGGTTCTGTGACAACTAAAAGATGCTAAAGATTATCATCCATTTAAGAGAATAAACTTGCATCTTGTTAAAAATAGACTAAACTTTTAGTTGTTTCCAATAGTCACAACCAAATTTACTTTTAACTAAAACAACATGCATGCAGACATCAATTGCAAGCATCATAAAATATAGATTTTCATCAATGTATTTCTAAACCAAGTGCATAGTCTTGCCAGTTTCTCCAAGGATACCACAAGGAAAATATTGGGAGAAAAAGGAAATAAAATTTAGCATGTTTATTTATACATTTGTATTGCTATGCAGAGCAAAGTAAAACACATTTTACCTCTCCATTCATCCTAAGAGCCAAAGCTTCCATTGGTCTTGCTCTGTCACCCTTCCCAAACATTCATATTATGTACACACACACACACACACACACACACATATGTGGTCACATATATGTACACACATGGAAATATATATGTATATACACACATATATGTGATTGGGTTGTAGATGTTGTTAAGGCATTGCTCTTCCTTGGACATTTAGATTTTCAAAAACAGAACTAATATAGATTGTGATATAAACGTGATCAAAGGTGCTTTCTTTTAGTGAAAATGTTTTTGTTCTTTTCTCTTAAGATACAAAAACTGTATTTAAAAAAATATTCTTTAATTAAAACTTTAATAACAAATTATTGGTTTTAAATTTATGGTAAATGTACTGTTTCTGTTTAACAAAAAGAACAATGAGTGTCAATCATATATTTCTAGAGCTATTTGCTTATTGGCTCCATCCTATTTCCCAAACTGAGAACTCTTCTTTCTCTATCTGTTTCCTGTGAGTGGTGGTGTACCTGACCCACAGCTACTGCATGATAATTCAGTTTTGAAAGAATTGATAAATAAATGGGATTCATAGGCTCCCAGAACTGGTAGAGTGACTCCATTAAACTGGAGAGAAAATTGAGGCACTGAGATGTAAAAACACTTGCCTGACAACCTGTAGATACTTCAGGGTAGCAATAAGTAAAGAGTTCAAGCCCTCTGCTTCTCAACCCCATAGAACCTTGTTTCACACCCACCGTGTGTCTGAAATTTTTGGAGTGAGAGCTTTAATTTTTTTCTCTCTCTTACTTTTTGTAAGCGGTGCTGAATGATGAAACAAAAAGCGGGGGAGGACACAATTCAAACAGCCTGGTGATGAAAATAAATTAGTAGGGAGGCTCCTAAAGGTACAGGAGCTAATACCATGCATGTGGCAGGCATCTGTTTCTCCTCCCACACTCTGCCTCTAGATGCAAACAAGCACAGAGGTTGGTGTTTCATTCTTTTAAGCATTTGTAGTGCAGCGTCTGCTATGTAAGTGGTGTGTAGAGGGAAGGATTAAAAAGAAATTCCTTATTATTACATATTGTGAAATGCTCAGTATTACTACAGCATGGTTTGAGTTCCCTTTCTCAGCATGCAATTCTGACAATTTGGAGATAGAAAGATCACTAAGAGACACAGATTCTTATGTACACAGAATGTCCAACACAGGCTGCCTATATTTGAATCCTGGCTTCATTGCATAGCTGTGTGACTTTGGAAAGTGAAATAACATTTGAGGCCTATTTTTTTTTTAATCTGAAAATGTATTCTTGAAAATTTAAAAAACAACTATAGTACTTATCTCATTGGGATGTTTTGAGCATTAAACAATATAATATAGGTAAAGCATCTAGCATAGTGCCTGATGCTTCTAAATATTCTCTGTTAGCTTTCACATATATATTTGATATATTTGTGTGGAAAAAAAACTACCTCAAAACTCAGTGGTTTAAACAATAGAAATTTATCATTAAAATTTATGGGTCCATGGGATAGCAGAGTGTTGGCTGACTTGGGCTCTGCTGATCTTGGCTGGCCAATACATGTATCTGAAGGTTGAATAGGGCATTGTGCTCTAGCTTAGACTTGGCTAGGGCAACTTACTGAAAATATTGGGAGATAATTGTCCTTCTCCCTCCAAGGATGAGCAAGCTACATGAATGTGAATGTTGGATTGGGCCTTCTTCTCCAAATTTTAATTAGCTGTACAACTTAACTGAAACAATTCTGCTCCCTGGCCTTTATTCTTCTTCCAGTATTAACCGAGACTACTTAACTCAGGCAGGTCCAACATTGAGTAATATTAGCTCTATCAAATCTTTGCACATAAAATTCCTTATTTCTTCCTAAGGCCTCAAATGGCACTGAGTACTACTTGAGTAGCCTGAAGTTTTGTGAATAGTATGGAGAGTATCCAACAGTTTAGAGAAGCTATGACCTTCCCCACCTGTCAGAAATGGAGAACTCAACACTGTATTTCCCATTACTTAACTTTCAGGTGCCTTCCTTTTAGCTCATTCTCCTTTCAAATGTGAGATTTGGCATTGTTTTCATGATGATAGCCTTGAACATTCAACTTCTTTTTTTAAAAAAACTTTATCTTTATTGTTGAAAGTATTACAGATGTCCCCTTTGCTTTTTTCCCCATTGACCCCATCCACCCCCTACCAACCTCTCCCAGGCCTTCACCACACTACTGTCTGTATCTATGGGTTATGCACATATGCATATAAATTCCCCAGTTAATCTCTCACATCCCAGCCTCCCAACCCCACGTTCCCTCTGAAATTGTCAGTCTGTTCCATGCTTCTATGTCTCTAGATCTACTTTATTCATCAGTTTATAGTGTTCATTAGTTTTCACATATGGGTGAGATCACATGATACTTATCTTTCTCTGACTGGCTTATTTCTCTTAGCATAATGCTCTCCAGGTCCATCCATGCTGTTGCAAATGGTAAGAGTTCCTTCTTTTTTACAGTAGCATCACCGAGCCAAACCGGTTTCGGCCACTGAACTTCTTAAACCCTTTTTTTTTTCTTTTCTGTTTCTTAGATTGAGTAATTTATATTACTCTATCTTTAAATTCACCGAATTTTCTTCTCTGTAGCCTATCTAGAATTTTTTTCATTCTCTTTCTATACTTTTCAGCTATAGACTTTTTATTTATTTATTTATATAAGTTCAACTTCTCTGTTCAAATTCATTTATTCATTAAGGCCATTCTTTAATTCTTTGAGCATATTTTTTAATGTATAATAATACTTAATTTGAAGTCTTTGTCTGCCAAATAACATATGAACATGCTTCCTATCCTTTCTATTAATTGTCTTTTTTCCTGAGTATGAACCACATTTTACTGTCACTATGTAAGCTTTCTAATTTTTTTAATTTAAAACTAGATTTTTCAGATACTATTGTATACGCTACTTTGCATCCTGCTGCATTTTGGAGAAGAAGGCCCAATCCAACATTCAGATTCGTGTAGCCTGCTCATCCTTGGAGGGAGAAGGACAAATACCTCCCAATATTTTCAGTTACCTTGCCCCAGCCAAGTCAAAGCTAGAGCACAATGCCCTATTCAACCTTCAGATACATGTATTGGCCCAGCCAAGATCAGTAGAGCCCAAGTCAGCCAACACTGCATTCTGATCATTATTTTTACTTTTTGTTCTAGTAATTAACTTTCTTGAACCCAAACTTGCAGTGCATACAACATGACATACAACAGCTGAAATCTCTACATAATTTTATAGCTTCAAACCTGATATTTTACCCAATCTCCTTGGATTATCCTCTTTACTTAAAATTTTGCCATCAGAAGAGATTAGACCAGCCATGGGCAAACTACGGCCCGCGGGCCGGATCCGGCCGGTTTGAAATGAATAAAACTAAAAAAAAAAAAAGACCGTACCTTTTATGTAATGATGTTTACTTTGAATTTATATTAGTTCACACAAACACTCCATCCATGCTTTTGTTCCGCCCCTCCGGTCCAGTTTAAGAACCCATTGTGGCCCTCGAGTCAAAAAGTTTGCCCACCCCTGGATTAGACAGTACTTCTACTCAGGTTTTTGGTTTTATCCTCTATCAGTCCCCTTAGTCCTGTAAATTCCTCTTCGAATTGCTCTGCTTGACTCAGTCTCTGTTCTCTGATCTATTAAGCCAGTAAGGTCTCAGCTTCTTGCCATGTGAGCTATATATTTGAAAAAATGCATCCATTAAAAACTAGCACAGTCATGAATCTCACACCCAGTCCATCTCTGTTCACCAAAGATAGGTTCTCTCAGGTCTCTGCTTGCATTTTCATGAGTCCCCTCAGTCCAACTACTAGCATACATGATAAGCCAAGAACTTACACATAGAATATAGTTATATATTGGGCCCAATTCTCCTCCAGAATTAAATTATATTTTTTGACACCTCAAAGTAAGAAGGTTGTGAATTTCTGCTGCCCACTTGTATCTTACAGCAACAAAGCCAAAGACTGGCAATCATTACCATTTTCTATTGGAGTCCTTTTTTTAAGGATAAACTCTAATTTGGCTTCTGTCCAGTGTCTTTAAATAGTTGTGTGTTTTTTTTAAATATTGTGTATAGACTTTATACAAGTGACCTACAGGATTGCTGTGAACACTTCACGTCACTGCCATACCACAAGTTTTCTGCCTGGTGGGGCAATGGCAGCAATGCTGACTCACTCCCCCAGGGTGTTTGTAGAGAATATAAAAGCAGGATTTGGAGAGAAGAATATGGGGTCATATGCCAAAGCTATTAGTCAATCAAGGTAAGTGCTCAGAAGGTTGATAGATGAAAAATATCCCACTGTTGAATCACAAAACCTCTGAGAAGCTGACATTTTAAAAAAGAGGGAAGCCAATGATGATGCTGAGAAACAACTCTGGGAATCAGGAAGAACATGTAGTCAACTTTCAAATTGTGATGGAGAATGAGCATCCTTAGGGGTTGCAGCAGAAATTGTATCCTCACAATTGAATTCAGTGAAATGCAGGAAGTATGTGAAACGCCCCAGGAAGAGAATGGACTAGGTGGACTTGCTTACCATCAGAACTGTTAGACACAGTATCAGAACGTACTTAGCAATGAGATCTGGCATCTGAGACCCCCCATATCTAGACTGCCACTTAGTGCACCAATACTCATTTATGAGCACACAGTAGAAACTCAATAAACAGTAGCTATTGCTACTGTGAAGCAAGAATTCAGAGGCAGAAGGCAAAATTTTGAGTAGAGAGGAGAACTACAGGGATGTGTGAAGAAAGGAAGCTCTGACAATCACAAGGATTCAGGAACTGGGAGGAGTGGTATCTGTAGGTGTACAATTTGCAAACACAAAGAGATGAGAGGTGAGTGGGGTTTAATTGACACTTATTTATGGAGAAATGATATACTCGTTGTGGCTTCATGGAAATTTAGTGAGTAAGAAATAACCACAGTCTCTCACCCCGACTCCCTCTTCCTAACTTCTCAGAGAGGCTAAGCTAGTTGAAATCACCCCATCCACAAAGGACACAGGGAAAAACACAGTGATTAAAGTTGGGGCCTCTCCCCCATTCCTCCAGCTCAGATAAGGGCCAGTGCTTCTTTGTATGGAGCTATGAGGGTAAGGGAACTCAGCAGACACAGAGTGTTGCCTGGGGAAACAAAGAACAGGATGTGCACATTAGTGAGGCCTAACTAGGGTGTTGAACTCTGGGAGAGGGAACGATGATGTCCCTAGAATTTCTACACTGTCTATCCCAGGTCTCCAAAGGAGGAAGAATCTAAGAAATAACCAAACAGGGTTTTCTTTTAGATTGAGATTGCTATATAAAATAAGAATACTACAGAATGCTAAGATTTCCTTGTAACTTTATTATTCTAGAACATGAAGAGAGAAAAAGTATAGAGAATAAAAACAATTGCCATTATGTAAGGGCAGAAAATCTTTAGGCCTAAAACTGGCATCTAGTGATTAAGAAGCCTACGTGGTGTAATGGCTAAAAGCATGGACATTGGAGCCTCAGATCCTAAGTTTGAATTTCAACTTTGTCTTTTAATAATTACTTTTTAACTTACTTAATTTATTCAAATGCTGTATGCTTCAGTGTTTTCATCCATGGAATTTAAATTATGGTGACTATCACACATAGTTCTTGTAAGATTAAATATATAAATATATATTATATATATATAATATTAAATGGTATGTTAAATAATATATAATGATTTATAAAGGCATAGAATATTAAATAGTATATTAAAAATATGAAGTAATTATTAGTGGCTTTTAATTTGAAAAGAAAAACATTGTAAATTAATTTCAATAATCTATATAAAAGAATGAGCAGAATGAGTATCATATGGCCCTGGATTGGGGTGTTAGCCCTTCCACATGCCAGCTGTGTGGGGTAGGTGTTTCACATCCTCTCTGGAGACCCATTTCTCTATCTGTAAGATGGATCATCTCCTGATCCAACTAGCTCACGAAGTTGTTGTGAAGATCAAACCAGATAATGGGTTTAAAAGAGTTTTGTACACTGCAAAGTGCTTGGGGAAAAAAACATAGGTGTATGATAGGAAAATATCTTTAGCTTAAAAAAGGATTCTCCACTTTTCCACAATAATTTATGAGGTCACATTTTCCTCTCCACTGAAGGGTTTCTATTAGGTTCACTCTATTAATCAAAACACGTGCTCTGTTTTTTTATGTTGATTCCAAGATACCACGCAGTAGTTGCCTGCCTTTAGTGGAAGGATTATGTGAATACTTAAAATAAATAACATTGGTTCTGATCTTTTCATTAGGAATTTGAGAACATGGAACAGTTTAAGGTTACCCAAAATTTACCCAAAATGAGGGGAGTGAAAATGAATTCACAAAAACTCAGTAAAAACATTTTTGTCTTAACAGATGACCACATCCTGGTAGAGAAGTGCATTCCTAATATTTGGGCAGCAGGGGTCCTTTTTCAAAAATGTTGGAGTGTTTTTTGAAAATCCTTGTGCAGAAGAGAGGCAGCGCAGGCATGAAACTGAACTTGGCCTGGGGTAAGTGTTCTTAGTGGATTCTTAAGATTTTGTTTTATAAACTCCTCAAATGTCCACAATATTTTAAAGCAAAGAAATATAAGTAGACAAAATGGCCCTCTGTTTCCTTAAAAATTCTAACCAACCCTTGTGGTTATGAAACTGCATATAAATAAGCAAACTGACCCTTTTCCACAGGAAGTCCAACACAGTGTTTACTTGATAGGACCTTCGATTATGCCTTTCTAGAGTGATGGTTCACAGCTTTCCACCAACTCTTTGTGGAAGTCATTTGTGTTGTTGCTGTTGTCTGTATTTGTTAGGAATGCCTTCAGCTGCAAGTAATGATGTATAACTAAAAATAGCCTAAAATCAATTATTCATTGTTCTCTAATATCAAGAAGTCTGGAAATAGATCATTGCTGTTGGTGTTGGTTCAGTAGCTAATGATATTAGAATCCAGAGTTAGTATTTCTAACATTAACTTGAATTCATGACTATGCAATGGCTGCAACTGCTCCAAGTATCACTCACTTATTCATGTAGAGAGATGGCATTGTGAATGGGTGAACAGGGAGCACACAGATCGTGGGCAGGGAATTTATCTTCAGAGGGTATCTGACTGCATCTCTATTCAGCCCCTGGTTGAATTTTTCTCATCACTTGACATATAAGATGTTGGTACTGTCTGCTATAATCATTTTTTAGAACTACTTTGCACGAATCTACAGAAATAAATTGATTGATTCATTAAACTGGAACACAGTCATGTGCCCATGTGAATAGTGAAGGGTGTCTAGATTAATGAAGTAGAAAAATAAAAACACTCAAAAATCTATATATATAAAAGCCTAAGCGCCCGGAATGCCAGAATGGCTGGTCGCTATGACGCGCACTGACCACCATGGGCAGACACTCACCGCAGGAGCTGCGCCTTGTTGGTCAGTGTGTTCCCATAATCAACCTCCCGCAGCCGGTCAAACTCCCCAGGGCCCTCCCCATGGGTGGTCCCTTCCTCTGTCCTGTAGGAAGGCCCCAGCTGGCAGCCGAAGGCCCCCATCGGCTCTGATTGCTGGCCAGGCCTAGGGACCCCACCCATGCACGAATTTTGTGCACCAGGCCTCTAGTATTAAAATATTTGATCAGATTCACTATTTCTTTCACCAATGAAACATTGCTCAACATTGCACCATAGACATTGTCCCAAATCTTTCATATTTAAGCCTGCATCATTTTCTCCACTACTATAACAAGTTGTGTCTACTTTTGTTTAAGCACTTGTCACCTTCTACTTGAATGTCTGTTTGTCAGTCTCTCCCACTAACTTTGAAGCATTTTGAAGACAAGAATGGTAATTAATTCCCATATCCCTAAAGCTTAGTCAGGGCCTAACACACTGGTCTTTGATAAACACTTGCAGAATCATTGAGTTATTTAATAACTATATAATGCTATTGTCAGTCAAAAAGAACAAGTGCAACCACTGTAACCCCAGGCTCAGGCCTGAGATTTCATCTTTCTAACCTTATTCTCTCGCTCACTAGGTTTCAGTTTTAAACACCACTGACATAGCAAAGAATTCAAAATCTTCCTTCAAGCATGGAATTCTTTCCCAAATTCATAGATACAACATGTTCTACTTGGTATCTTTACCTGGTTGCCTAATACACACTTCAAACTTAATTCTCTCTTGATTCTTCCTTGGCTCCTCCCTTTCAGGGTACCTGCCAATCTTCTCATTCTTTGTACATGACACCACCATCTGCCTAACATCTAGGATTTGTTCTCTCTCTCTCTTTATCCAATCTATCAGTTATCTGATTGACTCTAGCTATAAAGTATATCCAAAACTGACTTCTCTCCTTCTTCCCTGGCTGTGCCCTGGTGCCAGGGTTCTTGTCCCAGCATCAAGAAGGGTTCAGGAATCTGGAAAAGGCTGTGCGCAGATGACATAGAAATCCAGAGACTAATAAAGAGTCTGGAGATGAGATATAATTTTGAAAGGCATTGGGGGTCAGAGGACCTTCAGCTAAAGGAACTGAAGACTACCTCCTTGCCTAGGACCCTTGCTTTTATTAACACAATTTGTCCTAAGGCAAGGTGGAGATAATACACTTCAAAGGGTAAGGTTTCAAAGGGTACACAAGCATTGTCAGTTTGGGGAATAGCCTATGGCTGTTCAAGTGTTTGGCCAGTAGGAGGCAATAATATGTAGATTAAAATGCCCTTTAACTGTCTGGCAGCCACAATCAGTTTCCTATTCAAGTTTGGGGAAATGCCTTTAGCCATTACCAACTGGTGACTACATGTGTGACTCAACCCTGTTGAGTCCTCAAGTCTCATCAACCTTTTGATGAAACTCTTGAAATTATGACATGCTGGAATTGGTTCCTGGCACACTGGTCCATGCTACCGTCTTCTATCACCTGAATTGCTGTAATAGTCTACCAACTAGTTTTCCTGCCTTCACTCTTATCCCACTGCCATCCATTTTTCTAATTGTGGGCAGAGCCATCCCTTATCTCATAAATCAGATCATGTCATACCCCTACTTTAAAGTTTCTACCTTAAATCTTTCCCATTGCCTCCAGATAAATTTAAACTCCTAACTCTAGTTCTTCCCTGCTTAGTTTTTCAACACCTAGAGCTCTTTTCCAACTTCTAAACTATGCTCCAGATAAAGCCTCCTTTTTAAAGTCCCTTGAACACACCAAGGATGTTCATTCTGACTGCCCCCCCCCCCCCTTTTTTTTTCCTAATCTTTTTATGGCTGGGTCTTTGCCATTTACATCTCAGCTCAAATATCATCTTACCAGAAAAATCATCCAATCATTCTTTAAAACAGCAGCCTATTTTAATTTTCTATATATCCCTAATAATTAATATTTCTTTAAATATTAACTCTCCTTGATATAAGACTGGACCTTGTCTTCTTATTCACCAGTATATTTCCAGTGCCTAGAACAGGGCACATACTAGACACTGAAATATTTACTGGTTGAATGAATACTTAATCACATCATCTCATTCACTAGCACAGGACAAAGAAACTTCAAAATCAGTGGTATTGGGGGAAGTTATCATGTTTCATAATAAACTTGAGTTATGTTTTCAACTTGGTCTACTTTAGTGGATAGTCATTTTTTTGGGCCCGCCTACCTATTTTTACTCCAGAACAATTTTGTCCCAAAGTAACTTTCTGTGATGCCCAGGACAGTAGTTATTAGCCACGTGTGGCTGATGGGTGCTTGAATGATGACCAGTATAACTGAGGAACTCAATAGCTAGTTTTATTCAGTTGAAGTTTAAATAGCCACATGTGGCTAGTGGCTATCATACTGAATAAGGCAGTGGTGATGTGAAAGCTCCTCCAGGCAGTTTCTGGGTCTTAGTGCATCTCGGCATCCTCCGTACTGAGCCAGTTCCTGGTGCAACACAGGTGATTACTAAGACTGACATTCTTGAGTCAAGAGTAGCACTAGAGGGCAGAAGAGTGAGAAACGCTGGCCTTAACAGAGAAGGGGCATGGAATCCACATTATGTCTCTGCAGAGAAGGCTCCCAAATGGTGTCTCTCCTACAGTGGAGTCATGGAAATCCTACAGGTCTTAGGGCTACAAGATAGAAATTCAAGATGCTCACCGGCTAGTCACAAGCTGTGTGACCTCGGGAAGCCACATAGCCACCTTAGAGAAAAAGCCACCAGTCCTTTATCCTCACCTGTAAAATAGTAATAAAAAAGAATACTGCCTCTGATCCGCTGGATTTTTATAGGAATCAATAGAGGCCAAGAATAGAAAAACCAAGCCGTAAATTGTGAAGTGGTCTGTAAGTATATGGTTTTGTTATTAGTCCCGCAGATTAGTCCTGTTGGCAGATAAATATTAAGAATTAGTTATCAAACATCACATCATCTAGACAGCCCTGGCCCTGGAAATGCTGGCATCTGCTCGTTTTACTCCGTGATGGAAAAAAGAATAAATAAATCATAAATGATTAATTTAGACTTCCCTCCACGCCTCCCGTTAACAGCCCGAAGCCCCCACCACACAGCAGGCTTGGTGATGAACTGGTGTGGTAGAACCTTCAAGACGGCGGCTAACCCTTCTCCAAGTACAACCAGCTGTAAAAACAAATTTAGCTCCACCAACTCTGCAAAGGAGCAGAGCCTTTTCATAGGTTAGAGATATAATGTTCACCCCATTCAGAGGAATCCAAACCAAATACCAATGGCTTGGGGTGGGGGTAAGAGGATATTAGGCATAATAGACAGATTATCTGCTAGTTTGCTGAAGGTGAAGGAAGAGATATTTGTCATAGTTTTGCTAGAAAATGAGACTTTATCAAAGGGAGGGAGGGTGAAAGGTCAGCAGTTCTATTGGTGCGATTATTATCTTTACATAGCTGGAGTGGCAAAAGAAATGATCCCAAACAGAGCAAAACAAAACAGACCTCACCAAAGCACTTCAAGATGAGCCCCAAGAAGCCTTCACGCCAGATCCACCGGCTTCATCTTCATTTATCATCTCGGGCTTGTTGACAAGGGCTGAGGGGCTTCTCCATCCGTCCATGCTGCAGCAGCTTTCGTCTTGGCAAACCACTCAGCAGACAGAGGGGATGGTTATGTTTCAAGAAACAGTCATCATAATAAGAAGACCCCCATTTGTGAGCACCCACCATAGCCCCCAAACCAGGCTTTCTATTCATTATCTCAATCTACAAGTCGCAAAATTAGTGTTACTGTTACCGCTTTGTAAATGAAGCAACTGGGCTTTGAGCAAATCGGCACATCATAGCTGGTGTCAGGGATATATTTGTGTCTTGAGAATTAATAAGTAGAGTAAAGAATATCATATCGAAAGCAATCTCTTTTGCCCTAACTGGTTTGGCTCAGTGGATAGAGCGTTGGCCTGTGGACTCAAGGGTCCCGGGTTTGATTCCAGTCAAGGGCATGTACCTTGGTTGTGGGCACATAGCCAGTAGGGAGTGTGCAGGAGGCAGCTGATCGATGTTCTCTCCCATCGATGTTTCTAACTCTCTATCCCTCTCCCTTCCTCTCTGTAAAAAAATCAATAAAATATATATATTTTTAAAAAGCAATCTCTTTTATAAAGTCCTTACTTAGTGCCTAAAAATGTACACATAAGGGATTTGATCATCATTGCCTAGTTGGCATTTCTGTCAACATTTTTGCTCACATTCCTATCTCCTTGGAAAACTTAAAAATTTTGAGAAACATTTATTTCATCCCAGATGGTTTTCTTTGGTGTTTCCCTTGCTGCCACAGATAAGGAAGGTGGGCTACCTGCCTGGGCGAGGGCAATTTCTCCAGGCTCAGCTGATAACATGTCCTCAGCCTCTGTCCTAGCATCTGATGCGTCCTCTGTATAGCTACTTAAGTGCATGGGAAGATCTGTCTAGCTCTTATTTTACCTTCCTCCACAAACATGGCTTTTTAGAGTTCCCCATTTCTTTAGATCAGCAATTTTCAACCCCTGTGTAATGAGAATTTTTAAAACATGCAATACCTGACTATTCAGTCAGGAGCACTAACCTCTTTTCCCTTAGATTGCCAAATCAAAAAATGACAACAGCCAACACAACAATAACTGTCTGGTGTGAATGAACCAAAATCATATCTGTATTTTTGTAAGATTGGCAAAAAAGTATATTTTTTGGTCTGCTGCAAAATTTTAGTAAATAGTTTATGTGTGCCATGAAATTTAAAAGGTTGAAAATCTCTGCTCTAAATACAAAATAATGGCGGCATAGGTAAACACCGCAGACTGCTGCCGCAAACAACCACTTCCATTTTTGCTCACATTCCTATCTCCTTGGAAAACTTAAAAATTTTGAGAAACATTTATTTCATCCCAGATGGTTTTCTTTGGTGTTTCCTTTGCTGCCACAGATAAGGAAGGTGGGCTACCTGCCTGGGCGAGGGCAATTTCTCCAGGCTCAGCTGATAACATGTCCTCAGCCTCTGTCCTAGCATCTGATGCGTCCTCTGTATAGCTACTTAAGTGCATGGGAAGATCTGTCTAGCTCTTATTTTACCTTCCTCCACAAACATGGCTTTTTAGAGTTCCCCATTTCTTTAGATCAGCAATTTTCAACCCCTGTGTAATGAGAATTTTTAAAACATGCAATACCTGACTATTCAGTCAGGAGCACTAACCTCTTTTCCCTTAGATTGCCAAATCAAAAAATGACAACAGCCAACACAACAATAACTGTCTGGTGTGAATGAACCAAAATCATATCTGTATTTTTGTTAGATTGGCAAAAAAGTATATTTTTTGGTCTGCTGCAAAATTTTAGTAAATAGTTTATGTGTGCCATGAAATTTAAAAGGTTGAAAATCTCTGCTCTAAATACAAAATAAGGCTTTTTCACATGCCCTTCTCAGATCCAAGAAAAAAATCCAGGACTGTTAGTTCTCATGCCACTTTACAATACACTGGCATGCCTCTTCTTTTAAATATAATCTATATTCAATTTATTTAAACTTTAAAAAAAGTTCACCTATTTCTTCCACACCCCACTCCCCATATCTGGCAACCACAATTCCACTCTCTATATCTAGGAGATTTTTATTCAAACAGTATGTGTTATTTCACTTAGCATACAACCCTCAAGGTTCATCTATGTTGGCACAAATGATAAGATTTCATTCTTTTCTTAGTTGTTGCCATGTCTTGGCTATGGTAAATAATGCTGCAATGCACATGGGGGTACATAACTTTTCAAGTTAGTGTTTTCCTTTTCTTTAAATACCCAGAATTAGGATTGCTGGATCATATCGTAGTTCTAGTTTTAATTTTTTGAGGAACCTCCATACTATTTTCCTTACTGGCTGCATCAATTTACATTTCAACCAACAGCACACAGGGTTTCCTTATTTCCAGATCCTGGCCACATCCCATTACCTCTTATATTTTTCAGAATACCCATTCTTACCTGTGTGAGGTGATCTCTCATTGTATATTTGATTTTAATTTCCATGATGATAAATGATGTTGAGCATCTTTTCAAGTACCTGTTGGCCATCTGTATGTCTTCTTTGAGAATGTCTGTTCAAATATTCTGTTCATTTTAAACTCAGATTGTTTTTGCTATTGAATTGTATGAGTTCTTTATATATTTGGATATTAGCTTATTACAGATATGTGATTTTCCAATATTTTATCCCATTCAAAACCATCTAACTTGGAACCATCCACAGCATGCCCTCATGTCCTTTGGTTTTGGTAGATGCTTTGGCAAAGAAGACACTGAACGTCACCAGCATTTTTCCGAGAAAGTTGAGTGGAGACGTGGTTCTAGAGCCCAGGAGTTGCATCTGCTCTGGTTTTTCCCTCTCTGGGTCATTTACTGATGTAGTTCATCCACACCCTCTTCACACAGGAAAAACACGTGGACAACCTGGCAGAAGTGGGGAGATAAGAGGAGGGGTAGAACCAGCAGAGACATGGGTCAGATGGTCCTGACTTTAAATCCTCAGCACACTGATTTCAGGCAGGTCACTCACACCCTCTGAGCCTGGTCTATTATCTGCAAAATGAGGACAGTGATACCAGTCTCATGGGCCATCATGCCTTCTTAAATGTAGCATATACTATAAAGCACTCAAGAGAATTGATTTCCATTCAGCTTCACTCCACCAAACCTTCAGGATCATGGTCAAATCTATGATTTCCTAGTACTAAAGAGCCACAGGGCTATACTTTTCCATTTGGAAAAAAAGAAGTACTCATTCTGTGAATAACTTAAGGATATTAGAATTGTAGTATTGATTTAGTTTAAATAGAGCTCTATGCTTAGGTTAAGTACTGCTTTCATGTTGGTAGAGTATAAATTTAAGCATTTAGTATAAGTGAGGTTTAAGGGCAGTAGTACTGATTCAGTTTAAGGAAAGTAGAGTATTGATTCAGTTTAAGTAAATTGATTCAGGTTAGTAGAAGCTAAAATGTATAGGTGAGCCCTGCTATAGAACAAGAGCTAAAGGATGAGAGCTTGAGGGAAGGAAAACAATTTTTATCTGACTCTTGTTTCTTTCACCATTCTCTCCTACCTCCACCTTTAAGACCACCACCTGACACCAGTAGGATCCCAAGCTCTCCAAAAACTGGACACAAAGTTATGTCATAAAATACTCCTAAGTGTCCCTTATTTTATCAACATTTAATAAGCACCTGCTATATTCCAGGCCTTGTGTTAGCTGCTTGAGACATAGGCACTGTCCCCCAAAGCACTCACAGAGATGGGATAAACAGGCAATTACCCTTGGGCTTAAAAAATAAGAAAAGATTCATCAGCCATGGATCCTTCCCTCAAGGAATTTATTCAAGACTAATGGGGAGGAGGAAATCTTGGGCACAAATGGAGCCAATGATAAACACACAGGATGTTGGGGGAGAATGTCAGATACAGAAGGTGATGGCTAAGACAATGAAAACTACCACAGCCCAGGTAGAGATAAGAGAATGAGCAAAGGTTCCAGAAAGCAGAACGTGTCAGTTGTACAAAAGGCATGGGGAGTAGAGCATCTGAATGAGCCTCCTTGGTTCAGCAAACAACCCACACCAGTTGGCTTCTACTTTCACTCCAGTTTTGCATTTGATCATTCCAGGTTCAAGTTCGTTTGTGCACCACTTTGAAAAGGGCCCAAGAAGGTCCTTCTGACTCCTCTGCAGGCTCCTTAGGTCTCCTGCCCAATGCACCAGTTATATCATCCTACACACAGTACCCTGAAAGTAACAGCTCTCCAATCAAGGGACATCAAATACAGCAATCCAAACACAAGATACCCAAGTACATTTGAATTGGAGAAAAACAACAAATTATTGTTTTAGTATAAGTTTGTCCCATGCAAAATTTAAGTGATACTTATAAAAAAAACAAATTATGTATTGTTAATCTAAAATTCAAATTTAACTGGATGTCCTGTGTTTTATCTGATTATACTTCTTTAATCCTTCATTGATATAACATGCTACTATTTTTTTGATTCTCATTTCTCACCTCTATGCACTTAACATAGATACATTCTCATCACCTCTCCTTATAGACTAAATGTTTATACCACCCACCACAATTAATATGTTGAAGCCCTAGCACTCAGTATGGCTGGGAAATGGGACTTTTGAGGAAGTCATTAAGGTTAAATGAGGTCAAAGAGGGAGGGTTGATCATATAAGATTAGTGTCCTTACAGGAAGAGACATCAGAGAGCTCATTCTTTTTTTCTAATATAGTTTAATTGATTTCAGAGAGGAAGGGAGAGAGAGATAGAAACATCAGTGATGAGAGAGAATCATTGATCAGCTGCCTCCTGCACACTCCCTACTGGGATCTAGCTTGCAACTCAGGCATGTGCCATCACCAGGAATTAAACCATGACCTCCTGGTTCATAGGTTGACACTCAAACACTGAGCCACAGTGGTCAGATGAGAGCTCATTCTTTAAAGAGGAGGTCATATAAGCTCAAAACAAGATTCCCTACATGCAGCAAGCCAGGAAAAGAGGACTTAGAAGGAAACCCACCTTGCCTGAACCTTGATATGGAGGACTCTTCAGTCTCTAGAACTGGGAGAAAAGAAATTTCAGTTATGAAGCCTCTCCACCTGTGATATTTTGTTCGGTAGCCCCTGCTGACTAACCTGCCCCTTTACACAGCTCTTCAGGAACTAGTACACAGAGTATCACACATAAGCGCTCATTATTGTTGCTGAATGAATGACAGGTCAAGTCACTTGGGATTCTGTTGAATAAAACAGGTGCCCACCTTCTCTTCTAGGAATGAATCTGTCATAACCCATGTCTGCTAGATCCTATTAACACATCACCCCATATTGCCCATGCCTGTTCATTTGTTTGCCTATTACCAGGGATCCTGGGAGACAGGGACTGAATGTCAGTCATTCATGTCTCTAACATGAGCCCAAGTCCCTCCCACCCTGAATGTCACAATTTCCAATGGCACACACTCATGAATAAAAATGGGCACACACTCATGAATAAAAATGAAATGTAATATTAACCAAAGCACTTGGGACTTGGGGTTTTAATAGTTCTGAGGGAACTGAAATCATTTTCCAAACACCTCCTTCAAGTCCTCCAGCTTAAATCTTTCCCCAGTGTAGAGACCATCCACATGTCTGAGTGCACATGTCCGGGGACTGCTGGGATGGGATCAAATGTTTCCTGTCGGCACTGGGTCTCCACAGTGCTTGGAGGGCTCCCAGTGACCCTTAGAGCCGGTGTGAAAGTGGACCAGCAGCCAGATGGCTTCACATTTCCACATTCCTTCAGCTTGTTTTCTCACTGTGGCAGACACCCAAGAGCATCCCAAATCCTCAAGAGAGATGGGATTTCAGGAGAATTTGTTGTTACTTTTGCAAAGAGGGAGATGTGAACTCTTGAGCCCTATGAATCAAGAGAAGGTTTAAAATATATCAAAGATTTTCAAGCTATCTGCAATGATATTTTTTAAAAATCCAACAGGATCATTATTTTTTTTTAATAAGCTCTTCCACCTGGGACAAAGGTGCCACACATACCCACCCCTGAAGATTAAGACAGGTCAGGGATCACAGAGTCGTGGTCATACAAACAGATTATCCTGTTTCCTGAGACATCGTTTATGTTGCAGCTGCCTCCGTGGAGGAAGATCATGAATCACATTGTTCTTCACTCTTCTATTTGATCCGACACCATGTAAACAAGCAATGTTGAATGAGAAAGAAAACATTTCAGACAAATGATTTCAATACAGTTGGAACTGCCTACCTTGTGTAAGCAATCTGCTTGCTCAAGGAACAAGGTCTGATACTAGACAGATAAAGTTTGGGGTGTGAATATATTAAATGGATGAAAAAAAATTATTTAACACCTATTATGTGACAGGCACTGTGGTTTATTTTTCCCTACATGTGATCTTATTTCACCCAATGACCCTCGGGAAACCACTGTGCCTTCTATTTTCCCTAATATAAGTGACCTAAGACTTACTTTGCCTAGACCAATGGTCGGCAAACTCATTAGTCAACAGAGCCAAATATCAACAGTACAACGATTGAAATTTCTTCTGAGAGCCAAATTTTTTAAACTTAAACTATATAGGTAGGTACATTGTTATTAACTTACTTAGGGTACTCCTAAGGCTTAGGAAGAGCCACACTCAAGGGGCCAAAGAGCCGAATGTGGCTCTCGAGCTGCAGTTTGCCGACCAAGGGCCTAGACCATCATTATGATACTACTTTCCATAAATTGTAGGTGAGAATATATGCCCCAAATCATTTAATAAAGGGGCAAAGTCACCACTTAAATCTATTCCTCCTGATTCTAAGTAATGAAATTAACTCAGTGAACATTTCATTGTAATTAGTTATGCAAGTGATAAATAACTATTGAATAAAAGAATTTATGAGTTATCTTATTTGATCTGTATCTATTTTTGAATTAATATAACAGAGATACAAAGAGGTTAAAGAATTTACCTATTTTCACAAGTCTCAGAAGACAGAGTTGTGATCTTTTCTCTCTCATGAAACAATTGAAGGATGAGAGAAATCAAGTTTAATATGATGAGGATGAGATGGCAATAAAATATTATAATGCCCCACCATCTGGGATAAGTTGGTTTTGGATTCCTCTAAAAAAAATAATGTTTCTTAAAGTATTTGTAAATGACTCTCTTAACCAGTAAAATGGAATACCTGATATAAGTGTGAGATCTATCTTCTGAGTGATTCATGTAAAAGTTCTCAATTTGGGGGAAATATGGGGAGTGTAGTTCAGCAATGAAGACCCCGAGCTTCAGGGTAGGACTACCCAAGTTTATGACCCAACTCTGCCAAATACCACATGTAAGCCCAGAGAAGCACATCCACCTCTCTGTGCACCAGGGAATGAGAATAACCATTATAACTAGTTCATTTAGCATGATGATGATTTAATAAGATAATCCTTCCAAAGCTCATAGAAAATGCTGATGTATAATCTAGGTGGAAAAGTAGAAAATGAAATTACTAAATAAAAACCGACTTGGTTTTATTTTATTTTACTAATATCATCACAATTGTGATTAGACAACTGACGTTGAAATTAGATTATATCACTGTGCCTTCTATTTTCCCTAATATAAGTGACCTAAGACTTACTTTGCCTAGACCATCATTATCACTCAAAGGAATGAGCAAATCAATAAATAGTCAACCATATAGATATCATTCATGGGTTCTAAATCAGCACGACATTTTTAGAGAAAAATGGGCTAATGCTATGAGCAATGGAGAAAGCATTGAATCAAGAATTAGCATAATTTAAGTCAAACCTTCACTCAAGTTGCATCATCTCTCTGGGTCTTAGATTCTTAATCTTCCCACAAGTGACTTGAACAAAATTATCTGTATAGTTGCTTCCATTTTTCAAATGGAAGTTATTACCATTTTAATGTTGTTTAGTAATATACAAGTATTAGTAACCATTATTATTATTATAAATAATTTGAGGTCTTCTCCTTCCTAAATTACTGCTTTAGTCATTAAATCCAATTACCTCATTATCTAACTTCATATGAATTATCATATAACCCTGAGAGGCCTATGCAAGAATGGCTTTGAAGAAACCAGTGTGTCACCTGATGCATTCATAAAATAATCAAAGTGTTGAAACCATATGGCAAAAGGTCCAGGGTTCGCTGCCTCCCTTCCCCAAATCTCTCCTTTGACTTCCATTTCTATTCCACATTTTACAGTATTTATTTACCTTCAGCTTAGAGGAGACCCTGAAGTCCCTGAGGGGGATGTAAAGAGATTCAGTTCTGAAGAGGGACTTGGGAAAAACCCTTATTTCATGCCCAATGGCATTTGGAAGACCGTCGAGCTATCTGTTGGGAAGTTTCTTGCAAAGAGAATAAACAGAGAGTTAGAGGGTGGCCGGCAGGCATTTGCCTTCCCATCTGACTTGAAGCTCTCAGCACCTCCAGCTCACCATCTGCAAGATAGATCATCAGAATGTAACAGACCATTTATTCCGATGACCTTGTTTTACTGATGCAGAGATGGAAGCCCTGAAAGGAAAGCAATGTGCCAAGGTCACAGAGTGAGTTCCCGTTGTTCCCAATCAGAGACCACACTCTCAGCCATTCCTCTCCTTCCTTTAGGTCAAGCAGCATGAGCTTACGACAGGAAGAATTTGGATAACTAAAAAACAGGGCTCTGTTTGGTCTTCAGCCACGCAAGGAATTTGGTTTGCAGGAGTGGAACAATCATTATTCTTTATTCAAATGCCGTGGGTTTCTTTTAGACTGTGGGTTACCTGCTGTTTCCTTCTTGTGAAACAAGGATAATACTGTATCTACTTCATGGAATCGCTGCTGCATTAAAATGAAACGTGATAACATGCTCAGGAGTAGAGCACAGAGCCTGGCTCCTCGTACAAACCCTAAAACATTCCTATTCTCCTCCTGTGACTCCACAGAGGTGGTGACAATCCCAGGTCAGCCCCCAGCAGCCAGGCCTTTCTCAAAGAACACAGGGATATTTCATGCCATGGCTGCCTTTCAAATACTTCTTTTGTCACTCACATTGTAGAGGGGTTCTTTGCTGGGGAATGGAATTCTAAAAAACAATCATTATGAGACATCTAGCTAAAGGGTATAGATAGAACACCCCCCCCACACACACACACACACAAACACACACCATACATTTACATCCCTCGCACTATCCACCCTCTCCACCCTCAAAACATAAAGAAAACACTAAAATGACAGGTAAATTATTAGGGAAGGCAGAAAAACATAAGGACAAAGAAGAGAGAAGAGCACAACAATTTCAGAAGCTGGAAAGCAGATGCCTGAACTGTAGTAACTACCTTAGCAGACCCCAAAGCAGACCCAGGCTGGCAGCGAAAGAAGCCAAGAAGCCACTTGTTTTACAGCAGGGAACCCCTGAGAGGCTGGGACACTGGCAGCATTGCGCTCCTCTGAGGATGGAGAGAAGGTGGGCAGAAAAGCAAGAGGAATGGCAGCAACGCTGTTGAAAAGCAGTTGGATCACTAGATCCCTTTCCCTCTATCAGCAGCGTTCCCCTCACCTGGCTAGAAAAGAGGGCTTATTCCTAAAGAAGGTAAAGCACAGGGTCTCTGGGCAGATGGACACCAAGCACAGTTGGGTGTGGCGATAGGGGTGCCACAGTGAAAAGAGGAAAAACAAGTGAACATTCATGTGCTCAGGGCTGAGACATGGAGTTTCCTCCTTTGTCCTGCGCTGAGCTTCCACAGTCAATGTACGTTCTGAAGATCGGAAGAGTCCCCTCTGGAAAATTGGATTAGTGCAAAGAAAAGACCTAAGAAATACTGGATTCAGAAGTTCCCCAGTGAAAACAGCCAGTTAAGTCTCCCTAAGGTGAAAAAGCCAACGACAAGCTCCTCTGACACTCAGGAAACTTCTACTCTAATCAGATATCAGTGTCCATCTCTGTAGATGGGCAGCCAGCCAAATCCACCTGACAGCATCTAATGTGAAAGTCTGAGATGAGAGAGGGGAAGAGAGAGAGAGAGAGAGAGAGAGAGAGATATTCAGAAGACAGACAAAGGGAGAGAGGGACAGAGAGGCAGGCAGAGAAAGACAGACAGACAGACAGATAGACAGAGAAAGACAGAGGGAGAAATTAGAAGAAAATCACAGAGAACGTTTTTTAAAACTACAACAATTGGTATTTTTCATGAGATAAGAGACTATATGTAATCTACAAAACAAGAATAGGGAGCTATGAAGTAGATTCTCAAAGAGCAACAAAAAGAGCTCTTGGAATTATGTGAAATATGAAAGAATATAGAGAAATATGAGAGATTTGAAAAATAACAGAAGCTTTTGAAGATAAAATTCAATAAATTTCTTTAAAAGTACATTAAAATAATAGGGATAGAAAATTGATGAGAGAAAAAATGTGACATCTAAAATAGTCAATATTCAAATATTAGGAATTTTAGTCAGAGAGAGTAGAAAATTTGGAGATAAATAATTCACCAAAAAATAAACAATTTCCCAAATTTGAGGCAGATGAGTTTGTGTCAAAGGGCTTTAGCTGGAGATAATTATATATATAAGCTTCCAGACAAGGGGCCAGGTATTGGAGAGAAGGGGATACATTTCCATACAAAATCAAGCAGCAACACAGAAAGCTCAGAGGCAATGGAGAAAAGCCTTAAAAGTTTGGAGGGAAAGAGATTTGCCCCCAAGACTCCTATGCACAGGCAATCGATTGATTTCATATGAAGATATTTTCAGACAAGCAAGTACTTAAAGTTCTCGTTATTTGTTTTTGTTTTTTATTTTCCTCAGAAATCACCTAGCAGGTTGATGTATTTGCTCTAAAGAAAGGAGTAAATTAGGGAAGAGGAAAGAGTGAACCCCAGGATCCAAATACGAGAGTTACAAAACTGTTGGAAAATTCAGAGTTGAATTCATCATAAGTACATAGAAAATAAGCAAATGAAACAAACAAAAATTAATTGACTTCATGGGTCAATATTTTGCAGTAAAATAAATATAATCACATGATCTGGGTCAACGAAGAAGAGCATTATATACATAATAATGTAATACTGAGCTTTAAAATTGCTAGATAAGTATATGGGGAAGATGGAGCAATAGGAAAAATATTGGAAAGGGTAAAAGAGATAAAGAAGGGATAGCAGTCTAGGGTGGATGAAAGAAAGCAAAATCCCATTTTCTTCTCTATTGGGAAGTCAATGTATGATGTCAAAAACAGAAAAATCTAGAAATATAATCATGTCACTTGAAAATATTGATGCAATTATCAAAGAATTAGCTCAGAAAAATTACAGTTGCCTCTAGGAAGAAGGTAGAGTCTGGTTTGGGGCAGGACTACAGGTTTTCTGAAGTCTCATGTATCTATTGGATCCTTTTCAAACATATGCACACGTACTTTTGATAAAAGTAAAAATTAAATTAAAAACCAGAACTTTCTGAGCTTCCTCTCCAAGACGTTTCCATCCCTATTAATTAGTAGTTAACTGTTTAATTGCCTTTTTTATTTTCTCCTCTAACCATGAACAAACAAGGTCCATATAATCAATAAGTTTGATGCACGGTGTCATGTGTTCCTTCCAATACACACTGCATTTAAATCCTCAATGATGAAATTAAGAAATGTCTTTGTGTACCACCTAGAATCGCTCTACTCTCGATGTCCACCTGTCCACCTCACATTGAGAAAGAACACTTTCTGAAGAGATTCACCCATGAAAGTCAGTCACTGCTCTGCACTCACCACTAGGGGGAAATGTTGGTCTTCGGCTCCAATGGGGAACAGCTCCTTCAGGCCATGGGTAAAAATTATGAAGCCTTGGCAGCATCATTTTTCTCTTCTTGGAGCGTAAAATACCAGAGCTTGAGGGGACCTCGGAGCCCATCTAGGTCAAGAGTCCGACCTCTCCCTCTCTACACGGAAAGAAACCTGCATCCAGAGATGAACAGTGCTTTCTTAGGTCATGGGATACGGAAGCAAGAAAAATCAATGCTAAAGCCAAAGTTTTCCTATGTACTTAAACTGTGCAAATCGGGAATTAAACAAGAGAGTAACTCAGAGGATTTGCTTTGTGGTACAAGAGCAATGAGCTGGGGGAGGAGAGTAAAAACTAACATTCACTGAATGTCCGCTATGTGCCAGGTGTGCACTGAAAGTTTTCCAGGTGCCAGAACTTTACATTCTCCACTCTCCATTCTTTATTCCTATCCTGAATTTGGGTCCCGTAAGATAGAAACAGTCCTTACCCCCTTGTACAGATGAGGGGATTAAAGCACAGAGAGGTTAAGTTACTCACCTAACGTCACACAGGCAGTGATTAGCAGAGCAGGGATTCAAACTCAGATTATGCAGCTCTGAAGTTCATGACCATGACCTCATGCTCACTGATTGCCCACAGAAGACACGGAGTTTACCTGTGCACATGGAGCAAGTTACCTGTGCCCTCTGGGGAAGTGGGTCTCACTTCACTTTTTGCTTAGATGAGATGCTTTGTCCCATGAACCCCAGAGATCTTCCAAGATGCCAGGCTGGTAGGCAGGGCCTCTTCAGGGTCCGAATGTTTTCTGTCCCCAGTGTCTATCATGGTGCCTGGCTCTGAGGGCTGGCTCACTCAATATTAACTGAGTGAATAAATATGATCCTAACTACTCCACAAACCAGCCAGCTGCGGAGAAAACACTCATGTCACATCTCATAATCCCTATGGTTTCAGAAAACTCTACAAAAGCTATCACTGTCCATGTGGTCTCTCTGAAGACTGGAGTGGATCCAACCCAACGTCTAATCCTTCCTGATTCTCCCACTGCCCTCTCCACCCGTCCCACCCCTGCTGTGTAAGGCTGTGTTTCAGTCCATAAAACAATCATATCACCATGTACACGGGCAGGCTCCTCAGCCCACTGCATCGGATCAGGATCACATCGTGAGCTGACGTGTCACCGACATACAAAACACCTGGAGGCTGCATCTTCTACTGCTCTGGGCCCAGCCAAGTCCGCATCCTCCCTGTTCACAAAGCTTCAAGCTGGTTTAGTTCAGTTCCTCAGAACACTGGGGCTGTAGGAGGGGAGGGCTCCTGTACAAAGAAGAGGGTTTCCTGAGAGGGTTACAGAAAGGGAAGTGTCCTCCCAAAGATTGGACGTCTCTGCATAGAATAGCATGTTCCATGAAGAATCCCCACAGAGTGTCACACTGCCTGCTGGAAGGTTTGAAGTCATTCAATGCGATTCTAGAAGTGGCGGGGATTAAAATGTCCCTGCGTTACCCCCTCTTGTCCACCTCCCACGTATTTCCTTTTCACATTGACTTTATTTTGGTATACAGTTCTGAGAATTTTAACACATGTATAGATTTTTGTAACTGCCACCAGAGTCAAGAGATAGAATGTTTCTGTGACTCCCTCCAAACTGTAGTCACACCCCTTCCTCTTCTTTCACCCCTAGCGAACATCGATGTGTTCCCCATCATTCTAATTTTGTCCTTTTGACACCATCATATAAATGTAATCATAGAGCTCATAAGCTTTGAGATGGGCTTCTTTCACAAGACATAAAGCTTTTAAGATTCACTCAAGTTGTTTTGTGTATTTATAGCTTTCTCTCTCTCTCTCTCTCTCTCTCTCTCTCTCTCTCTTTGATTGCTGAAAATTATTCAACTGTATGGACATACCAGTTTGCTACCCTGAGAGATATCTGAGTTATTTTCAGCTCAGGGCAATTTATAGAGCTGCTACAAACATTCGTATGCAGGTTTTCTTGTGTGAACAAAAGGTTTCATGACTCCAGGATAAATACTAGAAGTAGGATTGCTGTGTCATATGAATATGATAAATGGATGTTTAACTTGATAACAAACTGCCTAAATGTTTTCTGTAGTAGCTGTGCCATGCTGAGTTTGCACTAGCAATGGATGAGACTTGCAGTGGTTTTGCATCCTCTCCACAGCTTGGTGCTGTCAGTAACTTTTTTAGGCATTCTAATAATTATTCACGGTTATCTCATGGTGGTGTTAACTCATATTTCCCCCAGGGCTTATGATAATGAGCATCATTTAATCTGCTTATTTGTCTTTCTGTATACTCCCTTTGGTTAAGTGTATATGGAAATATTTTGCCCATTAAAAAAATGTTTTTTTGTTTTCTCAGTTAAATTTTGAGAATTTTTATATATTCTGCACATAAATCACATATTTGTCACATATGTGTTTTTCATTACTCTTCTCAGTCTCTGACTTGTCTTTTTATTCTCTTAACAGTGTCTTTCATAGTATTTTTAAAAATAAATTTATATGAAGTTCAATTTATCATTGTTTAAAATTTTATGGGTCGTACTATAGAGGTAATATCTAATAACTTCTCGCTTAACCCTAGGTCACAAAATTTTTGAAAAGTTGTATTGTTTAATATTTTACATTTAGATCTGTGATCCATTTGAGTTAGCATTTGTATAAAGTGTGAAATTTAGGTTGAAGTTTATTATTTTGCATGTGGATTCTCATTGCTTTCAAACAATTTATTAAAAAGACCGCCTTTCATTGAAATGCCTTTGTATCTTTGGAAATAATTAATTGGCTATGTATATGTGAGTCTATTTATAGATTCTCTATGGTCCATTGATTTATGTGTCAATTCCTTCAAGAACACAATATCATCATCAGTGCGGTTTTCTATGTCTTAAAGTCAGTTGCTGTGAGTACTCCAACTTTCATCTACCATTTAGACAAGTTTATATTTGCCTTTCTATAGTAGTTTTAGAAATAGAAAACATGATGTTAGCTCTAGATTTTTTGTAGATGTTCTTTATAAGCTTAAAGAAATATCCTTCTATTCTTATTTGGCTGAGAATTTTTATTATGAATAATGCTGTATTTTGTCCAATGTTTTTCTGCATCTATTGATATGATCATGTTTTTTTTCCTTCTTCTTTAGGACAATGATTTTCAACTTTTTTTTAATCTCATGGCACACACAAACTAATTACTAAAATTCTGAGGCACTCCTAATAATAATTTTTGCCACTCTGACAAAAAACAAACACAAATAGATATAATTTTGATTCATTCACACCAGACAACTATTGTTGTGTTATCCGATGTCTTTTTTTTTATTTCACAATCTAAGAGAGAAGAGGTCAGTGCCCTTGACTAAATAGTCAGGTATTGCATGTTTTAAAAATTCTTATGGCACAATGGCTGAAAATCACTGCTTTAGGCTGTTAATATAGTAGATTGCATTGACTGATTTCCAAATATTGAATCGACCTTGCATTCTATGGACAAATCCTATTTGGTCATTATGTATTATTTTTATTTTCTGGGAGGATTTGATTAGCAAATATTTTGTTGATTTTTGTGTCTATGAGGAATTAGGTTTATAGTTTTATTTTTGTAGTGCCTTTTTCTGGTTTTGATATCAGAGTAATACTACCCTCATAAAGTGAGAAATGTCATCTCTCCCTCTATATTCTAGAAGAGCTTGTCCAGAATTGGTATTATTTCTTCCTTATATGTTTGGTAGAATTCTCCAGTGTGTCTATCTGGGCCTAAGGATTTCTTTTTTGGAAACTTTTCAACTATAAACTTAATCTGTTAATAAGAACAACACTGTTGGAAGTTGTCTGGGTCATCTTGGTGAATCTGGGTAGTTGTGGTTTCTGAAGAATTGGTCAATTTCATCTAAGTAATAGAATTTATGGTCATAGGGTTCTTTATGAAATCCTTTATTATATTTTAAATATTGGGATCTCTGTAACTTTCAGTTTTTACTTCTGATTGGTAAATTTTGTCTTATCTCTGTTCTTCCTGTTTAATCATGATAAAGATACATATATTTTATTATCTTAAAAACAGATTTTTGTTTGATGTTATTTACTGTTCTTCTGTTTAAAATTTTATTGATTTCTGTTATTATTTTTTTCCTTCCTTCTACTGATGTGGGTACATTTTGCATTTATTTTCCTAGTTTCTTAGGTAGGAGCTTAGATAATTTATCTGAGATCTTTCTTCTTTTTTAATGATATGAATTTATTCTCTATGAACTGCCCTAACTAAAACATACAAATTTTTATAAGTTACATTTTTTCTCAGTTCAAAATATTGTTTTAATTCTCTTGAGAATTCTTCTTTTATCATGTATTATTTAGAAGCACGTTGTTTCATTTCAAGTGTTTGAAGATTCTCTTGTAATCATTGCTATTGATGTTTAGTTTAATCTACTATGGTAAAATAACAAATGTTGTATGATTCCAAGCATTTTGAATTTTTACTTTATTATGTAACCCAGGATGGTTTCTTTCTTGATGAAGGTTTTGTCTCTACTTGAAAAGTATGTATTCTTCTGCTCTTGGTTGGACTGCTATATAAATGCAAAAAAAAAATGTCCAGTTGATTGATTCTATTACTTGGTTCTGCTACATCCTTGTAGACTTTCTATTTTCACTAATTCTATTGATTAATGAGAGCAGAGCTTGAATTACTGAGCGCTGAGGTCACATACCCAAATGTAATTGTGAATTTGCACACTTCTCTTTTCAGCTCAGACAAATTTTGTTTTCTATGCTTTGAAGCTCTATTATTAGGATGCACTTTACACATTCCAGATTTTTATGTCTTCTTGGTGAACTGATTTTGTTATCATCATGTAATGTCTCACTTTATCCCTCTCCATGGGCTCTGCTGTGAATTCTATTTTGTCTGATATCAATGTAGCTCAATATGAACTCTGGTGTTCTTTTTATTAATAGTTGTGTGGCATAATTTTTCCCATCCTTTCACTGTTATCTTACCCTTATCATTATAGTTGAAATGATATAGTTGAGACATGATATAGTTGTTGTTTCTATCTAAAAAAAAAAAAAAAGTTCTCTAGTGATGAGAGTCGGTATCCTGGCAACATTCTCTTAGTTCTCCTTCATCTGAGGATAACTTTGTTTTACCATTATTTCTGAAGAAATTTTTCACTTGATAGAGAATTCTGAGTTGACTATACTTGTGTTTCGACCCTTTAAAAATGTTGTTTCTCTCCCTCGTGGCATCCATGCTTCCTATGAGAAGTTTATAGCCATAAAAACAGTTGTTTTCTGACATGAATACTTTTTTCTCTGTCTTCAAGCTAGTTCTTCATTTTTTGTTTCCAGTGGTTTGATTATGATGGATCTGGGTGTGGATTTCCTGGTTTATCTGTTTCCTGTTTGACGTTTGCTCAACTTTTGAATCAAGTTTATGGGTCTTGTCAAATTCAGAAGGTTTTCCTAATACTATTTCTTCTGCACACTACTTCTTATCTCCTTCTGAGAATTTCATGCCATAAGTGTTAGATATTTTGGTATTGTACCACAGTCCCTGAGACTGTTCATTTGTTTCTCAATCTTTCATCCATGTTTGGTGTCCTTTCTCCCTCACCTACATTTACCTGGTTAACTCCTTAGACTTTATAATTCAGGTCAAGTCTTGGCTTGAGATTGAGTTAAGTGTTCATCTTCTATTTACACTCTAGAGGTTCTGAACTGACTGCATAAGAATGCTTAGCTTACTGACTGTGACTTCTTGTAAGAATTGTATCTTTTTAGTCCATGTATCTCCAATGTCTAGAAGAAAGGGGATGTTTCATCGATGACTGTTGAATGAATGAAGGAGGAAAGAAAGAGTGAAAATGTATTGAGGACTCACTTTGTATTTTTCTTATGTAATCCTCACAAGCTTAACAGAACATAATTGGATTCGACATGTTTTGCAAGGACTGTCCTTCACATTTCCTGACCATAAACCTTGTTTAAGGTGAGTTGCCCTAACCCACAGGCTCTGTTGTCACAGATAATTGGATCCGGACACTAAAACTCAGCTTCCACAGAGAATGACTAATAACCTATGACTAAAAAGTCAAATATGAGCTGAGCTAATCATCATGAGCTTTCAGGAATTTTGGAATTAGGAAACTGAGAACATGTATCCAGCTGGAGCCACAAACAATTGGGAGCACGGTGACAACAAGGGTTCTGTCCAACCTGATACAAATAAAAGAAAATAAAAAACAGTTGATGGGGAGGAGATGGTGAATGCATATAGAAAAACAAGATGTTTGGGGACTTTGGGAGAGAGGCCAAGAGAGCCAGCCTAGCTCCCTATTTCCTACCTGCTTTCCACTTACAGCTCCCAACCACTGACTGTACACACAGAAATTCCTAAACTGAGATTCACTTGGGACCCATAGTATAGTTTTTAAAAAGAGTGTTCTTGAACTTTCTTGGGTAGATCTCTGTTGCTTGCAATATCCTGGTACAAACAGACATTAATGGTTCCTAACAACCATTAGCTTCCTTTCCTTCTTTCTAACAAAATCTAGATTTTATTCAGATTCTTTAGCTCCTCTATGTAGCCATGCTTGTCAGGAAGGTCAGTAGTATCCCCAGCCCCTGGGGGTGACTTCGATTTGGTTCAGGCAAACCATTGTAAACCTCTCCCTTTGACAGTGAGTGAATTATTCAAGGGAAGGGAGTACAATTCTGTCCAATAAGATGTGACAGGTAGTCAACTGGGTGACTTCTGGGAAAAGGTTTTCCTTAAAACTAAAAATAAGACAACCAAGATATAACAAGTTCCCTTTGTCCACTGGACATTGCTGTTTCTGCCCGTGGTGCTTAGAAATGTGACAGCTGTCTTAAAATCATGGCAGGACTTTTAAAACCACACCGAGTGTTAAAATAGAAAAGGAAATTATGTTATTGATGATCTTGACAATTCTGTTTGCTAGTTTAATTTTACCAAATTAGAGCTGCCCTCTATCTTACTGCCTCCATATTATTTAAACCATCTGAAGAGAAGTTTTCTGTTACTTGCAGACAAAGCATCCTAATTAAAACAGGGTATTACACAGATAAAAAAGATTAACCAACAGTGTGGTGACTTTTCTAATGTGCCCAACCCTAACCAAGACTCAAGTCAGTCTAGCTTCAGTGGCATGACCGCTCTACTATCTAAGTAACACACTATCCAAGGAATGTGTCCACTTGTCAATACCCAGAAATTTTCAAAATATTTGCCTGTGTGTACGTCTGCCTCCCAGAAATTTCCCCATACCTAGACGTATTCCCACACCTGACTTAGATATCAATATTTCATGCTCTTACTCTCACTTTCTTCCTGCCTCTCTCCTACACATACAGAGATACACACATAAACCCACCTCTCTGCTAGTCTTCCCCTACTTAGCCAAAGTCACCACCATCTACAGAGGTGTTTGAGCAAAAATATCTAGGCATAATTTCTGATCCCTTTTTTCTACTTGCTGCCGATATCTAATTCATCAGTATCCTGTTGGCTGTATCTACAAAACTCATCCCATATAAATCCTGTTCCCCCTCCACTAACACATTATATTCTAATGAGGTGCAGCAAGAATTGCTGCTAGGCAGGGTTACTTGAAAAGTTTCTAAACATATCTTGCTGTGCCCACTCTTTCTCCTCTGCCACCTGTTTTCCATCAAGCAGACATATAATCTACTTAGAACATTCCAAAGGCTTCCCATTTTCCATAGGATAAAATACAAATTCCGATATCTGAGTGGTATTGGGAAGGATGGGAGAATTGAGGTCTGTTCCCTCTGCATCAACATTCACCCCACCAAAGGCTCCCAGACTAGCCACACCTTTCCCAAACCCCAAGACTCCACAGGACATACTATGAAGATTCTTGATTTTCAAACTGTAATTAAAATGTAATAAATTATTTAAAAGTTTAAAAATATGATTAAAAATAATATTATAAGATAATATTTGCAACATACAAACTGTAAAAAGCATTTGGTTAAATATAACAAAATGTATTTAAGAATTTTATGGACAATATTGTTAAATTTAGGCAAATTTCAAAAAAAATAAAAGTAAAATGGAAAGAAACAGCACAATCACAGGTTAAAAGAAAATGTCAGCACTCCTTAAATGAAGCTATATTTTTAATATGTTTATATTCATCTTTAGAGAGAGAGAGGAAATGGGAGGGATAAAGAGATAGAAACATTGATGAGATAGGAACATCATCGATATGCCACCTCCTGCATTCCCTCTACCCCGGATCAAGTCCACAACCTGGGCATGTGCCCTGACTGGGAATCAAACTAGTGACCTCTTGGTTCATGGATCATTGCCCAACCACTGAACAACACTGGCTGGGCAATTAAGCTATATTTTAAAGATAATTACAGTGAAGATATCAATAGACACTTTAACACAATTTTAAAAATCAAGCCTATATCAATAGGAAAACTTATAGCCAGGATAACCAAGATGATTTTGAAGAGGAAGAAGGAGGACTTAGCATCCAGATATCAATATTTTATTAAAGGTATAGCTACTAAAATATGAGGTAAGAGTGAATGGCTAAAGAGCCAGTATCTCACCACCCAGCCACAGGCATGTGTGCATGGTATGTACGTGCATATGTGTAACTGGGCAGATTACAGGTAGCTGACCACTGATATTTGAACAGATTTGGTTTACTTATCAACTAGTTGACTAGCTTAATAAATAAACAACTAGAAGATTACAATTCTGTTCATTTTGGCCCATCTAGATTGCTCCATATAATTGGGGCTCAGGGATAACTATCCCACTTTGCATTTCCTTCTTTAGAAGGATGAGGACAAAATATCCAGATGAGAGTAGTGCAGGCAGAAATTATAAAGAGGAGAAACTAACTAAAAAAATGCATATTTTATGCATATTTTTAGACTGGAGATCTCCGTGAGTGACTCAAGACTGCAGGGTGACTGTGGGGTGACTGAAGCCTGCCTGGTTTCATGACCACAATCCAATGAAGGTTGATTTTGTCGCAGTCGGTGCAGACAGCTCTTTGTCATGACTGGAGGCCACCTGGAGTTACAGCAATAATAAAGGTTTGGAGTCACACAGAGGCAGGTCAACTCACTGAGACTTGACTTTCTTGTCATTGACTTTAGGATGATAAGAAGCATCTTTCTCTCTCTCTCTCTCTCTCTCACACACACACACACACACACACACACACACACACAGAATTAATTTAAAAAGCAGCACAACGTAGCAACAAGAAGTGTGGATTCCAGATCCTACTGCCTGTATTCAAAACCACTTTGTATCTGTGTGACCTTGAGCAAGTTGATTAACCTCTCTGAGCCTCAGTTTCATCATCCACAAAATGGAGAAGTAAGAATACCTACCTCATAGGGTGTTTGGAAAGATTACATGACTTAATATATCTAAAGCATAAAGGAGAGTCCCTGGTCCACAGGAAGCCTTGAGAGTGGTAATAAGAACAGCAGTAGAACCTATTTCGAGGTAAATTAAATGGCATATAGCAAGCTTTGGGCACAGTGCCTGAAACACTCAACATGCCCTAGAAAGATTACTTTCCTTCTTTCTCTTCAGCTGTCTGCAGAAGGAACAAATGCCCCTCCAGAGGTGGTGAGGTCCCCATCAGCAGAAGTGTTCAAGCAGGAGTCGGTTAACCACATCTTCAGAATGTTACAGTGAGGTGTTTGAAACTAGGGAGAGACCAAGATCAGGCGATCCCTGAGCTCCCCTTTAGATGAGAGATTCCATGAAGAAGTCGGATACTTTGGGCAAGCCCGTCAAAGGGGAACTGTGGGTAACCAAAACGTTCCTGAAATTCCCAGCTCATTTTCCAGGCTGAATGCAGCCCCCATCTCCTTCCACAGCACACCAAATATTAACCTGTGCGCACACACTCACACACACGCACAAACACACACATGTACACAGAGGCATCATTCATATGTTGTAACATGAATCTCTTCACCACAATGACCACGGTTGTCAGTGAAAGAAATACTCTTGTTCAGTCCAATGCACTTGGGTAGCCCAAATAAACAATAGTATAATACCCGGCATTTATTCAGCACCCTTTGGGGCAAGAGCTCACACTTTATACATATTTCTCGTTTATCATGGCCACATTCCTGGGAGACAGGCTGCCCCTCAGAGAGGCAATGGCCTTGGGTGTGTGCTTTAAAGCCTGGCTGGTGGAGAGTTGCTGCTTTCGGCATGTGAGGGCGTGCAGTACTCACACATCCTTCAGCCTCCTTGGGCCTGGCTAAGTGGCCTTTCAGGACAGAATTCTGATGGCGCCTGCCTTGGAAGCCACAGTGCCTCTGGTCTCAGCTGTTTCTCATCACCACTGGGGCTTCTACCAGGTGAGTTAAGATCCGTCAGGCTCTGAGTAAAAGCCTTGCGATGTGTTTGAGAAAGAGCGCCCCCTGGAGTGTGCTACAGTATCTGGATCCAGCAACCTGCAGGAGCTTGGAGGGCTTCATGAACACCATCCTGTGCTCGGAAATAACTTACCCATTCTTAGCTATCTGATCTAGAAAACAGGTCCTGTAAGACATAATTTTCTAGGCTGTGTGACACTAACATGGAATAAAGCATGTAAAGTCCCGGGCACGTGGTGAAACCTGAATTAAAAACATCTATTATTTTGTGGGCACCATCTTGCTTCTGGGTTACCAAGCTCAGTGTTTCTGCACACCAAGGGTTAGGGGCTGGATTGTGTTCTCCCCAAATTCTTATGTTGAAGTCCTAACACCGAGCACCTCAGAATGTGACTGTATTTGGAGATGGGTTCTTGAAAGAGGCGATTAAGTTAAAATGAAGTCATTAGGGTTGGTCTTACTCCAATATGGCTGGTGTCCTTATAAGGAGATGAGATTAGGACACAGACACACATAGAGGGATGACCACGTGAGGGCACAGGGAAAAGAGGACCATCTACAAGCCCAGGAGAGAGGCCTCAAGAGAAACCAACCCTGCTGACACCTTGATCTCAGACTGCCAGCCTCCAGAGCTGTGAGAGAATACATTGCTGTTGTTTAATTCACTCTCTCTGGGGTACTGTTATGGCAGCTGACCAGACTAATACATCTAGTTTGAGTCTACAACCATAAGCCCCAAACCTCGGGTCATGAGATCCCTTCGAAAAACGGAGTAAATAATGTCCCAAGGTTCAGGCGGACATTTAAGCAAACAGAAGCTGTGATTGTACACAGGAAGCTAGTTGGATGAGCCCTTTGGCCAGAAAGAAAAATCATTTGAGCCTGAGGTCAGAGTGTGAACCCTACCTCCACCAGGGTTTAGCTGTGGAAACGCTGATGGTCATTTATCTCTACATGTTTTGATTTTACTCCAGTAAACCCTCCTATCATCCACACCAGAACATCCTTAACAACCTGGACCAAGCTAAACCTTTGAACACTCAAGGCATAGCCCAGTTACTGTTTATTCTAGACAGACCGTAAGTGTGCCTCCTATGTGCAGAACTTGAAGTTTCTATTTAGAGTTTTTCCTCCAGCTTTCCATTCAGAGTTAGGTGACAAGAAAAATGTGCCTTGAATATTACAGAAAAAAGAAAGATATCATGGAATCACGATGGAAGAAGCATAGTCTCCACATTTTCTACTCAGATGCCTTACACAGAAGTAGACAATAAATAATCTTCTATGGAATTGCCAAATCTCACCCTACATGTTTTGTATAGTTGGTGCAAAACAAATGTTGAATTGAATGATATATGTAATTCTTGAGATATATATTCAGGACAAATAATTATTTATGGAGACACAACAATGTGGAGGATTAACAGTCGACTTCACTAATTGCAGCACAGAAACCATGGCTATCCTAAGTCATCCGTTTATAGCTAGAGAGCCTAAAACTGCTCAAATTGTGTTCCTGTCCCACTTTTCTCTAGTAAGTGTCATCCCCTCTGACTTAGGAAGTCCATGAGTCCTTAAGCTTTTCCTTAAGATTTGTCTCTGACATTTCATGTGTTGCTATTCTCTAATTATAGTTCATTTCCTATCACTTAATTTGCTAACTAACTTGTGAGTTTTGAGAATAAATTCTTAGGTTTTAAGTGTTATGGGTTTCTGAGATGAAAGTCCCATAAAAATGTTTATGTTGTTATTATGTCCTGATTCAATTAAAAAATTGTCAGGGGAAAAAAGAACCTTTAGAGTGTGCTTTTATACCTTTAGGACTTCATCACAAATGTACAGTAACTCCTCTCTCACCCTCAACCCCATTGAAGAATCCTACAGACCAGCCTCATACAGGGAAAAGGTCTTGGGTTTGATGTACAGGGAGCTCTGGGTCCACATCCCAGCATGGCTACTAGCTAATTTGGGCAACTAAAGTGACTTGGGGCTGTTACATCTTTTCACCTCAGTTTCCATTTTCTTCATTGGTCAGACAGAAAGGTAATAGAACAAACCTCACGGAACCACCATGGAAATAAAGCAATTGTTAGCAGGCACTGACGGTGGGTTTACAGGGCAGATTAGAGTGTTTAAGCTCCTCTTAGAAGCAGATCCGTTCAGCCAAAACCTAAGGACGTGACTTCACAATCAGTATCTGCCCCTCTAGGTACAAGAGTGGTGACTACTTCATTAAATCTCTACATACACATTAAGCACTCACTGTACACCAAAATGGCTGCTCTCCAAAGCTTCTAAATTAACCAAGAAGAAAGCTTAGCTACCGGGTAGTGCCTTCAAAGGTGTGTCAACTGTTTTAGGCAATGGCCAAGCAGCAAATAAAGTAGAAACACACACACACGCAACCTACTCTTGCAAAGGTTACAGTTCAGAAGAAGACAGACACACGCAGTAACTAAGAGAATACATAGCATGTGAAGCAGTGGTCAGTGCTAGGGTGTTGGAGACAAGAAAATGAGCAGAGTGCCAGGTGTGGCTCATGGGTTGTCATTCAGCCAGAGGTGCCCCACCAGGGAGATGACATTCATGTAAACGTGTGCAGGAAGTGAGGTCTTGAATCATGTGTTGGATTCTCCATGACAAGTTATGACAAGGGGAGAGCGCCGGAAGACTCTGCCAATGGTGTGGAGCCACAACAGAGAGCCTGGCGTGGGCATGCGTGTTCCCTTCACGGTGCCCAGGTTACATTTACTCAACTCCATGTGGAAAACGGCCAATCTTTTCAGAACCTGTACTCTGTGCTTAGCCAGTGGCCAGTATCACTGAGAGTTAATAGTGACGAAGATCTTTGAAGACTGTGCTCATTTCATAGCCAAAGGACCCACACTTTAAACATGTAAAAGTACACAATGAGGGTGATAATGTAGAAAACATCAGGGCAATCCTTCACATCATGGCAATTTTAAGTTTTGCAAACACATCTGCATTTAACTTGCTGGCTTGGGGGCCCCGGAGGTTTTTGGCAACATAGTCCATCTCTCCCGAGGAAGTGAGTAGAGGCCTTACTGTGCAAGAGCCCCAGAAGATCAGCTCTCAGAAGCCAAGCACTACCTCTCCCGGTTTCTCTCTGGAAAAAGGGGTGTGGCTCAGATGTCCCAGCCCACGGTGTACACAATCCTGGCCTGACAGATGTCAGCGTCCCCGTTCCTTCAGCAGAGCCCAGGTCCGCACCTTGGTCAGCTGTCTTCCCTGGGCCAGGAGGAACTGTGAGAAAGAACTGGTTGTAAGACATTTCCCTTAGGGTTGGTGGCCTGGGCAAGCCGGGCTTTCTGTGCAGCACGACTGTGGTTTCTGCTCCCTCTGAAGATTGCCAGAATGCTCACAGGGATTAAAAACAGGAAATTCAGTGACCCACATAAATGATATTTTCCTAATGGTAATATTCTGCGCATTGAAGGGACACAAATCCCTGAATTATTCGGGGAAACAGGACCCCTCCCGGTCTTCCTTTCATGTCAATAACTCCTCTATGTGAGTTCTAGGTCATTTTTTTTTACACCCACTCAACCTGTGACAGGCTGACTTAGGCAATTTGGGTGCTGAGAGCATTGCTTTTCCTGCTTGTTCCAAACCTGTGGGGTCATTCCGTGTGTGACTACCAGAGTAGTTTCAGAGAATGGAGATAAGTTTCTAATTTGTTATGATATATGTCCCAGCCTGAGAATTCTGTGCTCGGCTGTACATCTGGACAGTTCGCTGGAGGCTAGACAGCAGACATCATGCCAAGTGCGCTGGCAGATGCGTGAAGTGGGAAAGCTCTGCAGCCTGCCTGCTGGTAGCTTAGCATCCAGCATGCAATTCAGTGCAAAATATCTCTTTCTCTGATAGGAATAAAAGCCAGCAGAGCATTTCTGAAGGCCGATATGTACAAGTGATCAAGAGCCTTTAAAAATACTCTTATTCTTTAAGTTAGCAAATCTACTGTTAGAAATTTGTCCTATAGAATTTATTAGAGCTAGATGTATAAGCATATTTCTTGCACTATTATTCACATTATAGGAAAAAATGGGGGGGGGATTAAAATATCCCATTATAAGGAATAATGAATAAAGTTTGATACACCAGTAAAATAGATACATTCCTAGCCATTAAAAATTACGTTTCTCAAGAATGTCCAACACCCAAAAGTTACTTATGTCTTAAATACTACGATATGGAAAACATCAGGATACAAAATTATACATAGATAGTAAGATTTCAAACTTTTGTCCTGACAACAGGTATATCTCTGGGTGGTACCCTCAGTGACATTCATTTGATTCTTGAATGGAAATGTGTGTGTGTTTTTTTCACTCAATGCTAGCACCATATCATATCACATTATGCCATGTTATTTACAGGGATATAAATCAGGGTCAGCACACCACAGCCCATGGTCCAAATCCACCCATCTCTTTTTGTCTTTTTTTAATGTAAATATATTATTATTGATTTCAGAGAGGAAGAGAGAGGGAAAGAGAGATAAAAATATATCTTGAGAGAGAATCATTGATCAGCTGCCTCCAGCATGCCTCCCACTACTGGGGATCGAGCCCACAACCTGGGAATGTACCCTGACCGGGAATCGAACCATGACTTCCTGGTTTATATAAGGTCTGTAATCAACCACTGAGCCACACCAGCCAGGCTCACCAACTTCTGCTTGATGACTAAAGTTTTACTGAAGCACAGACATGCTCATTTGTTTACACATTGTCTACAGCTGCTGTTGCACAACAATGAGAGCTGAATAACAGTGACAGAGACCATGTGGCTCTCAAACTCTAAAACATTTATTATATGGACCTTACAAAAGAAAGTTTGCTGACCCCTGATATAAATGTAAACCACTCATTCTCAGTAACGGAGAATCCGTCCCATAGGAGCCATTTTTCAATGTCTGAAAATAGTTCCGGTTGTCACAATGGGAATGTTGGTGGTGCTACTGGCATCTAGTGGATGGGGGTCCATGATTCTCCTAAACATTCGGCAACGCACAGGACAGCTCCCTACGGCAAAGAATCGCCCAGCTCAGAATGTCCATAGTGCTGAGACAATTGCTTATTGTCACTATGTAAAGAGAGTTCTTTCTGGCCTGAGAGAAATCAAGTAATTTTAGGAACAGGTGATCACTGGAAGTAAAATACATATACTTTCATCTATACACTTTGAAAAGGTAGAGCCAACAGCTATTTAAATGTTTACAGATTCCTTTGAGTATATTTTAGGCCCCATCTTATTCTGAAGGAAACTAAAATATATATTTTTAAAAGAACAAAGAGAGACTGAAGCAACTGCTGATATATCATTTCAGTTACCTTTGAAAAAGGCAATATTCTGTCTAGGAGAGTCAATGATCTTAATTTAAGATAGAAAGATTGGTTAATGTGATTCTAGACCTGTGAGTGCTAAACCTGGAAGAAAGTGATTATAAATTCTGTTGGAGCCCAGATATTTTTAATCATGTTTCTTCCTGCAACTTTGGATAACACTCCTGCAACCGTCTCTGTCCCAGTCTCAAAGAGTTGTCTGATCTTCTGGGAGACTGAATGAATGGGTATCTGAAACAATTAAACTGACATAAGCAATAGCTTATTCACTGATACTCACTACCCTATGGTTTAAGTAGATCTCGAGACACAAAGGTGTGAGGGAAGGCCCACAGCCACCAAGCTCCAAGCTCCAAGCTCCAAGCTCCAAGCTCTGTGCCCAAGTTAGCCCAACACAATACAAACAATATCCTCCTCTATACAGTGAAGATCATGAAAACCATGCTCATAAATTTGTGTGAGGAATAATGAGTTTATATACATGGTGTTTCATTCATGCATTTAAGGGACACATGGTAAGTTGTAAGTGCTATATTAGTATTAGTTATCTTTTATTGTTTTTCCTCTTAATGCTCCAAATGATTCTTTGAGGGTAGCTATTATAAAACTAACGAGAGGCGTGGTGCATGAAATTCATGCACTGGGGGGGTGGGGGTGTTCCTCAGTCCAGCCTGTGTGCCCTCTCATAGTCCAGGAGCTCTCAGGGGATGTCCAACTGATGGCTTAGGCCATCAGCTGGACATCCTTAGCGCTGCCATGGAGGTGGGAGAGGCTCTGGCCATCACCGCTGCACTTGCCAGCCATGAGCCCGGCTCAGGGCTCTGGCTGAGCAGTGGTCCCCCTGTGGGAGTGCACTGACAACCAGGGGGCAGGTCCTGCATTGAACATCTGCCCCCTGGTGGTCAGTGTGCATCATAGTGACCAGTCATTCCATGGTTTGGTTGATTTGCATATTAGCCTTTTATTATATAGGATATGTAATATGGGGACATTGAGACTCTAAGAGTTTAAGCCTCTTGCCTGAGCTCACACAGCTAACAAGCCATGAGGTCAACACACCACCCTTTTACTCCACACAACAGGAAAGGCAAACATGCTGAGAGTTTCTAATAGTCACACTGGCCATGCTTTCATGCCAGTCCTTGACAGACTGCTAAGGAATCTTCAGGTACCACCTTACCTCTGGGTTTGACAGGTCAACGCTGCCAGCACACACCTCTCCCTCATTGCCCCTGTCAGAGTCACAGTGGTAGCCGGGCCTGGTGATCCCAATCTAGCATGGCAGTTCTTATGTTCTTAAAGTCTGCCCCGAGTTGAAATTATTCCACTCTACGTGCCTTGCCCTCATTTCAAAGGCTTCGGAGGCCCCCATTTTTGGGTTACAAAAACAGTCCTAAAAACCAACTTCTGCCAAATCGCAAGTAATTGAGCAAATTATGCTTCCTAATCACCCATCTCTCTTTGCGTCTCAGCCGTCAAGCCCGTTCTCCTGACATGCTCTGGGGGCCCCTAGTTTTCCAGCCTCTCCTCTGGTGTCATTCTAATTGGCACTAATAGCTTCACTAAAAGTCAGTCACCCGAAAGGTCCCACCAATCAGTTTATCCTTTGACCCCGAGCGCAGGCTTCTCCGTCAAGTTCAGGCATTACTAATCCACCTACTGGCTGGTCAGGACAGCTTATTGTGTCTGCACCTTCTCGTTTTCCACTGAGAACTAAAATGATGACCAGCTGCATTCGTTAAAGTACCCCTGCTCCTCAGTGACCCATAAACCTGCCATGTGGGGCGGTGTCTGAGACTCCCCGTGGCCTTTTGCAGTTTGTCCTCCCTTAGTGTCATGATCTATAGAGCGGAGGGGCCCTCCCCAACACCAGCCCTTTCTTCCTCACACCTGGGAGGTGAAAAGCCAGACTCCTTTGCTGAGCCCTCCATTTCACCAGCTTTGTTTCAGTCTCAGGGTGAAAGAGCAGACAGGTGACAAGAGTGAGGTCACAGCCGTGCTGTCAGAAAGTAGAAAACATGGGCCTCAGAGGAGACGAGATGTAAGAGGATTTTTTGTGTTCTGCCTGTCCAACTAATCCTCCCAAAGCCATACCATAAACGCAATGTCCTGTTTCTGGGAGAAAGAAAGGCACCGGCCACCTGAAAGGTATTTATGACCCCACCATTCTCTCCCTGAGAGCGGTCAGCCTTCTCACATGTCCGAGTGCCCTGGGCTTCTCCCTCCAGACTCACAGCAGATGCAGGTCTCTGCCAGGAGCGTGGAAGTCTTTTCAGTCCCCTGCACTCTCACTGTAATCCCTGACATCCTCTCTGAGGAACATTGTGTGGCGGAATGCACGAAAAGAGTGTTTTGTTTTTGCAATATTAATCCTTTGCAGTAACCCTTTGGGATCAATGGTGATTCTACTTCTGACCAACAAAATGAGTCACTGGCATCCCACGGCCTGGAAAGGGTTACTGACATCTTAGGAACTGAAAAGACAATGATAGGTGGTATCGGGTCTGTCTTGGAGCCCAGATGGTAGCCCCGCTAATTTAGTCAACACGATTGTGGAAGTAATGTTTCTGCTGCTTCTTCAAAAAGGAACTTTTACTCAGATAAAATAGGCAAAAGGCATGGAGAAAGGTGTTCACAGAAAAGGAAGATCATGAAAAAGAACAGGCAAATTCCTAGAGATCTTCCCTGCCCACCCCACCCTATCTCTAGGAAGAAGAAATATCAGGAAGGTAGACAGTTCTTGACTTTAGATTCAGAAAAGACTGGATTTTCAACCTAATTGCACCACGAACTTGGGCAGATTGCCAACTGTTCTGCATGGATTCTCTTGTCTGTCAAATGGATTTTGACATCCTCCAAATAAAGGCATCGAGAGAGATATGAGCTTGTATGAGGTTTTATTTAATTCATTCCTCACAACAAGCTTAAAGACAAGTACTCTTATACTCATCCTTGCATTACCAGTATCCATGATATAATTGAATTATAAAGCAGCTGAAAAAGGTGCTCACATGTGGTAAGCTGTGGACCTCTGAAGATAGACACTAACACTCAAATTACTTCTGGCCTCTCCCTCTGGCTCCAAGCCTCAGAAGTTGAATCAGATAAAGCAGATAAAAGAGTTCCACTGATCCTTGTAGACTGCTATTTGTCATGAATTCATTTTTGTCTTTCCTACCCACATAGTTCTACTTTAGTAGATAGGAGTAGAGATGATGTACAGATATTTCTCTAGAGATCTTATTTAAAAATTAACCTACCTAATCAAAATTAATGTACTAATCTGATTAGATCCCCGAACATTTCTTAAGAATGAACAAAATCCTAGGCATGAGTCCTAAAGGCAAGGAACTTACAGTCCAATAGGGGCATGAGGCAGACACAAAAATGCACATAGGTACAGACAGATGAAAGAGCTCACCTTGGAAAACAGAGAAATGATAGAGGAGAGGCTGAGGTAGGAAGACATACATAGAGGTTTTTACTAGAAAGCAGGAAAGAGATGGAGCAATAGTAATGATGGTGGCGTGTGGTGAAAAGATTTGATAAATAATGAGAACTTGGAGGTCTAGGGAAAGGGAGTGAGAAAGGAAGAGTGAGAGAGGGATACTGGATGCCACAAGGTTTTGGTTTACTAAACTGGATCCACTGAGATAGGGCACAGTTGGAGCCACATTTGGGGCAAGGCAGAGACAGAGATGGTATGGAGAGAAGATGACATGCTGAGTGTGACAGAGTCTGGGAGGTCATGGTAGGATGTCTAGCAGCGGTCAGATGTCTGAGTCTGGGCATCAGAAGGAGGGTTGGGTTGAGGATAGGAGTAGGGGACCCATCAGCAAAGACTATTATTGGCTTGGCCCTTAAAAAACCCTGTTCTTTGGCACTTTCTAGGAATTAGCTGTCCGTTTTTGTGTACAGATTGGCTCCAAGGAATGGTCAACAAGAAGGCTTGTCAAACAAAGTGATTTGCAAGATGAAAATGCCATAGGAAAGCCAGCAGGTCATCCCGCTAGGACAAGGACAGTTATATAAGCCTCTATGCTAGAAGCCACTGTGCCAAGTTGGCTTTCCTTGCTAAGTGTGAATCCTCTGAGGCCTTCCTAGACAAAGCACATCATCCCACTTCACATTCCACCGAAGGCTTTTAGCAAACATCAAAGCAACTGCCAAACTGAGCTGTGACAGCCTCATTGAATTTGATAGATTTTCGCTTGCCTTTTCTGCCAACTGTTCTTTTCCATAAACAACTTAGCTTTATAAACTAGGAACTCCAGAACAGTAATAATAGTGATGCCTAATATCTGTGCTTACCATGTTCTAGGGCCTGTGCTACACACTCGACATGAGTCATCTGGTTTACTCCTCACAAAAATTAAAGGAGCTTAAAGTATTAGTTAGCTATTAACACCATTATGCTGTATAACAAGTCATCCCAAAACTCAGTGGCTTCAAACCACAATTTTTTTTATCATCCTGAATCACCAGGTCAGCTGGGTGGCCTCTCTTGTTCTAGGCTGAGCTTTTCTGGGTAGTTACCCTTCCACTACTGGTCTGGGGTCAACCAAGGAATATCTGCTGCCATGTCTCCACAGTGCAGTCCAGGCTGTAGGGACAGTGGGAATAGGTTCCCAGAAGTAATGGTAGACTTGGAGTGGGTACCTCTTTTTTCCACCCACGTGGCCAAAGCACAAAACATGCCCAAACTTCTGCCCATCATGGCATAATAAGGACAGGTAAAGAATTGGGCCCAATTGTTTAATCTACCACAATTAACTACCTCCTATATTATAGGTATAGAATTCTGTCTATAGAAATGTTACACTTAATGCTTCATCCTTTATTCATTTATTTAGTCATGTTTTCTTTTATTAAAAACTATAATGTTCCAGGTAACATTGCCCAACCTGCCAAACCAGAAATTTATGACACAGTCCCTGCCTTAAAGGGTCCCACAGTATGTGTTGTTGAGAGACAAATGTGTGGATGCATCATTGCAGCACAGGTTAGCAGCTTCTGCAATAGAGTTTTTTTACAAGATTCTAGAGAACTAAGGGATAAGTCACCCTGTCTGGAAGAGTTGGATAGAGGAGGTGATGGAAATGATGGAGATGATGTCAGCCTGGATCTTTGAGGAAGAAGAGTAGTTTTTTATAAAAGAAGGGGGCCCTAGCCAGTTTGGCTTAGTGGATAGAGCATCGGCCTGCAGATCAAAGGGTCCCAGGTTCAATTCTGGTACCTTGGTTGTAGGCTCCTCCCCGGCCCAGGCCCTGGTCAGGGCTCATGCAGGAGGCAACCAATCAATGTGTTTCTCTCACATTGATGTTTCTCTCTGTCTTTCTCTCTCCCACTCTCCCTAAAAATCAATGGAAAAACATCCTTGGGTGAGGATTAACAGCAAAAAATAAATTAATTAATTTAAAAAAAATAAATAAAAGAAGTGGGATGAAAAAGTTGTGAACAAAATGTGTGTCCCCTAATAAGGTATCTAAACAAACGAGAATTCATGAAGGTACGCCCAGAGGGGTGTCATTCTTTGGACAGTAAATCTGAATTGGAGAAACGGCAGGGCAAGAAAGAGGGAGACATCCAACAAAACCATAATGAAGTGAGGTCTGAACGAGGATGCCAACTTCAATACAAGGGCATGCACACGTGTGGGCATGCAACACACACACAACACATATACATGCACAGAGACATATACACACAAATATACGCAGATGCCCATAGAAACATGCACATATACACACAGACAGATACACAAACACAGACATGCACCTATACACATATGTACACACACAGGCCAACACTCTCAGCACAGATCTTTTTAGAAGGAGAAGGGAATAAAAAACCAACATGGAAGCAATTTCAGCCACTTTCTGTAATTGCTCACCTGATGGCCCTGTGGGATAGGGTTTCAGCCAGGGTGTCATGCACAGTGAATTGCACCCCGTGACCTTAGCCACTGCTCGCCCTTTCTGGGTGTGTTTAACTTGCCCACAGAAGCCTCTCTTGCCCTCATCTCTGAATTCAGATTGGCATCGTTGTAGATCACTGCCCCAAAGCAGTTGTGTCATATGGTCAGGCAGATTCAGGAGGCTGCTGTGTCACCTTGAGGTGCCCCATCAGGACACCGGGCCCAGCACTAGTGAGTCACAGATCTCAGCTTCATGATCTGCAGCACTGGGAAAGAGTGAAATTAATAGTACCTAACTTTTCTGAATGTGTCCTATATGCCATGTGGGGTCCTATGCACTTTATTATATACATCATCCCAAACATTTCCTACCAACTTACAGAGTAGAAAAAAAATCCCCAAAACAAATAAAACCCCCCCCCCCCCCCCGCCCCGAAGAAATAGCTACTGGTTATTAAGTAACCAATTGTGTCTGATTCCAAAGCCCCAAAACTTTCATTAGACCAGACCCGTTCCCCAGGGCACACTTGCCTGGAGCCTGAGTGTTTTGGCAAGCAGAATGGAGAGTTTAATAGAAAACGGGGAGTTGCAAAGAGCCTGGCCTTGACTCTCAGCTCCATCACACATTTCCTGAGCAGCACTGGCATATCCTGAACTTCTAGGAACTTCAGGGTCCTGATATCTGAAGTAGAGACCATCATTAAAACTGTATGCAGACCCATACACCTAGAGGTTGTTTTTTATTTGTTTTGGGTTTTTTTAAATATATTTTTATTGATTTTGGAGAGGAAGGGAGAGGAAGAGAGACATAGAAACATCAATGATGAGAGAGAATCATTGTTTAGCTGCCTCCTGAATGCCCCCTACTGGGGATTGAGCCCACGCCCGGGCATGTGCCATGCTAGGGAATCGAACCATGACCTCCAGGTTCATAGGTCAATGCTTAACCACTGGGCAACACCGGCCAGACCCTAGAGGTGGTTGAATACTATTTATTGCTGACTGTGTAGTCTATCATACAACCAGAGTAAAAGCATCATTTTGGGAGCCCAGGCACAATTCCAACCAGAAGAATGGCTTGCATAGACTTGGACTTGGCAGTAATACTTCCAATCTTAATAAGTCTCAGAGTAGATCAAGCATAAAGCTGTCCTCTGAGCAGCTTCTCACTAAATGAGGAGTCATGCAAATGAAATTCTAAAAGTCTTCTGTCTAAATTCAACTGTTTGAATACAGATGCAAGGTTCTTGAGGGTCTGGGATGTATCTGTGGATATTACCTAACATAGAGTAGATTTAAGTATTTTGCCTTCCACTTTCCAAGAATGAAAGTCTGTATTTACTGTATAGGCAACACCAAGCAAAAATGCATTGCTAATAAGCCAAAATTTCCATATCCTACTCTTTACAAGACAGATTCTTATAGAGATGAGAGGCTGAAGTAGGGGAAATTTTTTGGAAAAGGTCAAGGAAAATAAAGGTTTCTCCAGGACACAATTCCTGCCCCCCCCTTTTTTTAAGCCACCAAACAGCAATGCCCTTACCCTCTTTCTGAAGCGCTAGAGATTATTTAGGTAAACTTGGTTATTGGCAGTTATGAAGGTCTCAATTCAAAACCCTCTTTGGGGTAAAGTGATTCCTAGTGAGAAGTGCTATGTTTGATTGCTTCTTGCTGTGAAATCCAGATTTTGCATGGCTATAATGTTCCCTTTTCAGGAAGGCTGGCTGGGCCAACGTTGGAGTCCACTTCAGCCATGCCTAATGCTGAATCCTTCATTTTAATGCCCTCCTCCCATTTCTGCCTTAACCCACCTTTCTTCCCTTACATGTTGCCTTTTAAGATGAATTGAAGGATTCTTCTTACCCTAGGAGTTAGAGTCTCTTAATTCTGTTTTTGGATGGGTCCAGCGGCACTAGAGCGTTTTTATTTTATTTTAATTTGTGTTTACCAAACCTGTATCGTGCACTCCATTGGGCAGTGGGCTCCTCTGGGATCTTTCCAGAAAATTAAAAACATAAATTAAGTCTAAATGGCCAAAGCCGCAGAACAAGCAAGACCTTCTTAGTGTCCACAGAGAGGAGTTCTATTACCACCACTCACGTTAGAGGAGAGGGAAGTTACCTGTAATTCTTGTTCTCTTGAAGGTGTGTATTTTATAATAGGTCCCCATTCACTACCCTGCCTTCCCTGAGGAGTTCTTAGTTGCTTGATTTTTTTGGCTACAGAAGAACTGGCAGTGAGGGGTTAGCACATTCTTATGACCCCTGGGGTAGATGCATTGCAGCTCTAGCAAGTGTTTATACTCTCTTTAACTGTGTATCTGGATTTTAATTTTGCCTCGAGCTGTGTGTTACAAGGAGTCCTCTCTGATGAGAGTCATTCTGCCTTAAGGGAAAAATGCTTCCCTAAAGATGCTTGTCTTTATTAACAGAAATCCCCTCTACCTTTAAAAATAATCACAATAAGACATGTGAAGGAAACATGGACATTTTTAAGAGCCTAGGCTTCCTCATGTTTCTTCTCTATTACCTTGATCTTGAACCATGCAGTCTAATATACATAAAGGAAACATCTCAGCCTCTCTCCCTTCCCAAGACTAAAAACCTCTTGAAGCAGGAGTGCCAACTCATTTCAACCCACTTGGCATCTCCTATTGATGGATAGTGGCTGCCTGTTCAGGAGGAGTCCAGGCCAGGTGCAGACTCAGCAGGGAGGAGTGTGGTGATTGATTAACGATGTCTGCCTAGGTGGACGGGGAAGAAGTGGCCACCCATGTGCCATGGACTTGCCATTTCTGGTAAGGACTGTGTCTTATTCATCTTTGTATCCCTGTGCCTAGCATGGTGCCTGACTCAGAGGGGTGCTTCATAAATATTTGTTGTACCGAATCGAACTAAATTTTCCACCCAACTCCATCTTTCTCTGAGTTAGAAGGAATGGTGGTAGCCAAGTCATCATCTGTTGGCAGGAAGCAGTGGTGGTGGGACATCCCCCTAAGGGCAGACTTCTTATGAAGCCAATAGTTCCAGGTACCCTATAATCTGTTCGATGACTCTGCCACTGTCCCTCTACTATATGAGACTTTTATTTCTATCAGCTCTTCGCTGTTGCCCTATTACTTCCCCAAGGAATGAAATCAAGGTCTTCATGTGCCCAGCTGCCAGGTGGTGACCTGCTGAAGCACATCTCTCAGTACCCCAATAGGGTTCTACCTCAGTATATGAACCACTGACAAACAGGCATCTTTTGCTTATATGATCTCTCCATTGGGATACACTCACTACCCCATTTCTAAGCTTGGGACAGCCTTTATACCATACTTAAAACTAACTGCAGCCTTAGCTCGTTTGGCCCAGTGGATATATTGCTGGCCTGCAGACTGAAGGGTCCTGGCTTCGATTCCACTCAGGAGCACATGTCCAGGTTGTGGGCTCAATTCCCAGAGGGGGGCGTGCAGGAGGCAGCCGATCGATGATTCTCTCTTATCATTGATGTTTCTCTCTCTCTCTCCCTCTTCCTTCCTCTCTGAAATAAAAATATATATTTAAAAAAACAAACAAACAAAAAACTAACTGCAGAGATAACTGCAGAAGCACCCGATTTCTGAGCCCATTCAACATCACTTTTTTTTCTTAACTACTCCCACCCCCATTCCCTTCGCCATCATGTTTCCCTGACATTATTTCATGCAATCAACACCTTCACCATGACATAATCTCCACCACACTTAGTGCAGCAATGAAGTGAATTATATTTTTTAAGTTGAGAAATCCTGGCTTAAGTTGATTTTCTTCCAGTTTTACTGAGACATAATTGGCATACATTACTATATAAGTTTAAGGCATACAGATAATAGTTTGATTTACATATTATGTGGAATGATTTCTGTAATAGGTGTAGCTAACATCCATCATCTCATACAGATACAAGGAAATTTTTAAAAATTATCCTTGTAATGAGAAGTCTTAGGATCTACTCTCTTAATAACTTTTCTATATATCACACAGTGGTTTTGACTAGTGGGCATGTTGTACATTACATCCCTAGTACTTAGAAGGTTAGACTTTTATTCTTTCCATTATCTGAATGAATCCTCACTACATACTGAAGCTACTGAAGCTGAAAGGGGTTCATCAATTTACCAATGATCAGATTCCCCATAGGTTATGGACTGTAGTCTTGTCCCCAGGTCTTCTATCCAGCCCCCTTTGCACTGTACCACACTGTCCCCTTACAGAGATGTCTAAAGGGAAGGTCTAAAGCAGGATCCTCCTCAACATGAGTGGGAAGAGCCTAGAAAGACAGAGCTTATTGTTCTCACTGACGACCTTCTCTGCTGCTGCACTGGATGGAACAATGCTGAGTCTAGGACTCCACAGGTTTCCTGCCATGAACATGTCCCTTTCCACACCGAGCTCCTGGTTGGAGGGAGCTCAGAGGCCCTGACAATTGAGGGACAAGGTGTCATCACATCATCAGGCCACAGCCAGGCTCCGAGTGCCTGCTTCTGGAAAAGCACACCTGAACAAGCACCAGGAAGAGGAGAACCTCTGCCCACCCTGGTGTGGAGAGTTTGAGGGAAGAAAAATAACAAGTGTGTCCACCAGGAGGAGGCAAGCTAGGCCTTTTCAAAGCCCAACACTTGGGTTTTTCAGCAGCTCCTTCAAAATATGTTCGAAGGGTGCTGGCTTCTGAGAGCCCATTGTCTAGAAGTAAGTTGCCAACCTTCCCAAGGAGAGATTACTTACCAGCTATTTTCCACAAGATAATCACCCTGTCCCCATCTACAAGCTTCCAAGCAGAGACTACGATCTTTGCCTTGCCTCTTGTGGTTCCAAATCAGAGCTCCAAGGACAGAGATCTGTTGGTTGCCATGCAACAAAACCCCACTCATGCTAGCTTCACTTCATAAGAGCTGAGAGGTTGCTTGCTAGAATTATTATAAAAAATAACAGCAATATTTTATGGGCAAATAAGAGCATGGATTTCAGAAGCCACTGTACCCCAATATGAGGAAGATTTTTAGGATTGAGAACCCAACTCTCTCTCCCTCATTCTGCCATCATGTAGTTTGTCATTGTTGGTTTTTGAATCTCTGCCTCTTGATTCCTAATCTATTCGTCTCTCTTTGTATATAGCTTACACATAGCCATGAGGAAGGCACCCTAGCTTACACATCCCACCAGTTAAGATGTTCCTTAGAGATCAGCTACAGCAATTTATGGGTGAAAGAAACTGACAAACCCAGTGTTACTTTCCCTGCATCAGGTGTCCTCATCTTTAGAGAAAGGGAATCAAAGAACTCAAACATGGCTGCAGGAATCACCCCTGCAGCCATGTGAGTGAGAGGTGGACAGTTGTCAGAGCATGGTCACGGGCTGCTGGACATCTTAACGATCTCAAAGATGTTCATATAGAGCAGTGGATCTCAACCTTCTGGTCCTTTAAATACAGTTCCTCATGCTGTGACCCAACCGTAAAATTATTTTTGTTGCTACTTCATAACTGTAATGTTGCTACTGTTATGAATCATAATGTAAATATCTGATATGCAGGATGGTCTTAGGCGACCCCTGTGAAAGGGTTGTTCGACCACCAAAGGGGTCACGACCCACAGGTTGAGAACCGCTGATATAGAGCATCCTGTAACTTTAGAAAACAATGAGGCTTCAGGAGCATATCAGCTACCAATCATGTCTCAAAAACTGACAAAGACCTTGCAAAGTGACCTCCTCTTTGCCATAGAATGAAAAAAAATATTCTCAGTTGGTTAGAGCACCATCCTGATACACCAAGGTTGTGAGTTCTATACCCAGTCAGGGCACATACAAGAAGCAACCAATGAATGCATAAATAAGTGGAACAATAAATTGATGTTTGTTCTCTCTTTAAAATCAATAAATGATTAAAAAAATATTAACCCTCAGAGAGGTTAACTTGCTCAAGGTCACACTTTCTGGAGGAAAAGCCATGAAAACAAAACCCACTTCCTTCCTTCCAGGAGCCCTCACAGAGAATCTGCTAGTTGGATGAATTTCCCACTGCCCAAGGTTGAGCCCTCAACCCACAGGCCTAGAATCCTCATCTGCCAACACACAGAGATTCGGTCCATCTCTTTGGGCAGACACACACTGCTGAGCTCACAGGGATTGATGAAATACAAGATACCTATCTACTCTTTTTCAAGATGTCCCACCATAATTCATACCAGAATTCTCAGATAGCCTGAATACATACTGCCTCCTTACAAGACCTACATAGGAAAACTGATCATCAAGTACAAGGCATCAAATCGGAGCATTTCATATATAATTCTAATATTTTAGCTTATATGGCAGTGGTATTCTGAAGTGACCATCTATCTAATTAGACTGGACCTGCCTCCAAGTCCTGGTAGGTTGTGTCTTGGAACCTGGGCATCCTCTATTCAGTGCATGTCTTGGAAAGGCGTCATTAAAACTTGTCTCTATGACTCTCCTTTTCCGAAGCTTCTGCTTACTCACCCCTTTCTGATTGGCATATTCTTTTTTCTTTAATAGGTTAATGTCTTTAATCTACTTGCACCCACCTAGGATCTAATCTATCTTTTCAAAACACTTTTTCTTATCTCTCCTCAGAGCCATTTATCTCTCCGCTTTACAACCCCTCTCTGAGGGAAGCCCAGATCTTGGGGTGTGCTTCATTCCTGCCACATATCCCTACCCCCATCCCCAGATATACATATTTTAAATGCAACTGAAAATTAAAGCCATTGCAGAAGCTTTCCAAATGGGCAAATATTTGCCTCAATTATTCTATTTACAATTCCAAAAATATTTCTTCTGTTGAAGTCTGTGTACAAGAAGTGGCTCCAAAACCATTTTTAAGGGAGTTTTGACATCAATGAAACGTTATGCTGGCAGGCTGAGTGAAGTGCTTGATTAATAAAGAGTCTCAGTGTTTTCAAACACATATTCCAAGCAGCCTCATTTGAAGAAAACCACAAACGGAGAATGCTTTGCTGCTCACAGTCACAAGGGGGTTGTGTATTTCATTCCCGCTTACACAGTCCGCTTACTTTGGAGCTGGGGTAGGAAAGAAACATGGCCAGCAGAAATAAGGCTACATTCAGTGACCCTGCCCTTCCACCCACTGGCCTGATGGGAGAACTTTTTTACCCCTCTTTGCTACTGTTTTCTTAGTTTTTAACCTTTTAATACTTAATAATGCTCTGAAAGACCATCTTGAGAAAAGAGAGGGGGGTCACTTAGTAACTCATTGTTGCTAGCAATTGAGGAGGATGAGATCCCTTGGTTCAGAATTTCCAGGCAGCAGCATTGGCATGCTGCACAGAAACGTAATTGAGCATGTTCATGTTAATTACTTTGAAGTGCTTTCCTCTTTTCCAGTGCTTTACAAAAATACAGCAACTTAAATTGGGTCATTATTTCATATGTCTAAGATTCTACTCAGCTACTTAAGGTAGCCATGGAAATGCAGTCTGAGAATTCATTAAAAATGGGTTTCTCTCCTTCCTAATGAAGGAAAAAAGCTAATTAAAAAATAAAAAGGTTAAATGAAAGAATGTATTGACAGTGTAATGACTAAAACAGGAATTTATAACAGTAATAATTTTAAAATTACCAGATATCTTTTTTTAAAGGTCTCATTACTATTTAATCCCATTTATGCAGACTGTTTTTCATGTCCTTAATTAACAGGTTTAAAACGACTAAAATAAAATGAAACAAAAATTTAAATTTTTTTCACTGATTATCTAATGTGCAGTTTTAAATGGGGAGAGGAATAAACTAAATAATCAGTGATTCCTTCCTACTTTAAAATTCTACAGTTCTGATATTTTTTTATTAAATGTATTGGGTGACATTGATTCATAAGATCATATAGGTTTCAAATGTACAATTCTATGATACATGATTTGTATATTGCACTGTGTGGCCACCAGTTAAAGTCAAATCATCTTCCATCACCACATATTTCACCCCCTTTACCCTTTACTATCCCCTACACCCTTCCTTCTGGTAACCACCATACTGTTGTCTATCTATGACAGTGATGGCGAACCTATGACATGCGAACTCATTTTTTTGGTTGGTTTTTCTTTGTTAAATGGCATTTAAATATATAAAATAAATATCAAAAATATAAGTCTTTGTTTTACTATGGTTGCAAATATAAAAAATTTCTATATGTGACACGGCACCAGAGTTAAGTTAGGGTTTTTCAAAATGCTGACACGCCGAGCTCAAAAGTTTTGCCATCACTGATCTGTGACTTGTGGAGATTTTTAAATTAAAATAATCATAACTAATACACCATTTCTCTGTGTATATCTATCTTAGAAATCCAAAGGCCACTAAAATATTCCTCCAGAACCCTCCCAACACACAGGATCTTGGTTCTTGATCTCCTGTAATTCTCCTTATCACATCCAGACTCATTTCTACTTACCTTGATTCTGATCTTCTTGATTCTATTTAATGCTGCTACTTGGTATCCTATTTCTGGCTCTGTTCTTAGTGTTTCTCCTTGATTCTCATTTTTATTCTATTGCAAGCTTTTCTGATTCCCAGTAGCCTATGAGGTCTAATGCCTCAGCCCCAAATTCTGAAACCTACTAACTTAACTCTATCACTCTCCTCAACCTGCCTTTTCATCCCTGATCTTCCCAATGTCATCCAAACTCTACAAAGTTGACACATTTGCCCAAATTTGGTACATTTTCAAGTCTCTTCTCAAATGCCCCTCCCATTTTCTATTTTAACAACTTTATTCTAGTAGCTTTGATAAAAAGCATGCTTTTGGAGAAAAACCATAAATGATCAAAACTTACACAAGATTTAGAAAGCCTAAAGAAACAAATACCATGGGATAAGAGGAAAAAATATAAAACAAATTACTTCAAAAAAGGCTCCAATTCCATGTAGTTTTATGTCCCTGTGCTTTCAAGGTAAAGTTACAGGTTATTTATACACCATTTAAACTGAATATAAAGAGGAACATTACTAAATTTACTAAGCTACACCGGTATAACCGTTTGAAAACATAACAAAATGAAGGGGGAAATCAAAGTATAAATACTCTCACTTATGAATGTGATATCAGATTTTTTTAATACTAGAGGCCCGGTCCATGAAATTTGTGCACTCCCTCAGCCTGGCCTGCACCCTCTCACAGTCCAGGAGCCCTCGGGGGATGGCCGACTGATGGCTTAGGTGCACTCCCACAGGGAGTAGGCCTAAGCCAGCAGTCGGACATCCTTAGCCCTGCCTTGAAGGAGGGAGAGGCTCCCGCTACCGCAGCTGCACTTGCCAGCCATGAGCCTGGCTTCTGGCTGAGCAGCGCTCCTGCTATGGGAGTGCTCTGACCACCATGGGGCAACTCCTGTGTTGAGCACTGGCCCTTGGTGGTTAGTGTGCATCATAATGACCAGTTGTTCCATCATTTGGTCGATTTTCATATTAACCTTTTATTATATAGGATTGTCAAGTATAGATTTCATGACCTTCCAGGAAAGAACTTTTAGTAAACTGAGAATAAACGGTGCTTCCTCAATGTAATTTACACCAACCAATAGAAACATGTCCCTTAAAATTGAACAAGAAACAAGCCACAGTACCACCATTATTATATGCATACTAGAGGCCCGGTGCACAGATTCATGCACTGGTGGGGTCCCTTGGCCTGGCCTGCACCCTCTCGCAATCTGGGACCCCTCAGGGGATGTCGGAGAGCTGGTTTCAGCTTGATCCCCATAGGCCAGGCTGAATCTGTACATCAGGCCTCTAGTATTCATATAAGATCTTTAGTTAATCTCTTCCTGCCCTCCCCTCTCCCCGCTTCCCTCTAAGATTCATCAGTGTTTCCATGTCTATGGTTTCCACTCCTGCATTGAGCGTCTCCCCCCACAGTGGTCACTGCACATCACAGCTACCAGACAGTCAGCCAGTGGGCCAGTTGGAAGGTTGCTTAGGCTTTTATATATGTATAGATGTTCTTAATGACCTACAAAATGGGAACTTAAATGATTTTCATACATTCTGACACTAAAGTCTGAGCTTCTATATGATCTTTAGCCCTCAGAGGTGTCCATATTGGTTTTCAACTAGACAGCATCCTTCCCCACTTCTAATAGAGACACTTCAAGATTCTTTTGGAAAACTACCTCTATCTATTACATGCAATCTTGATAGGCATATCAGCCAAGCTATCCTGCCCACTTCTTGGCCAGGAAGTAGACATGCAACCAACCAATAAGATTTTCCCTTTTTTTCTCTCTCTCTATCACCCCCAATTCTGTGGAATTGGATCTTTAATAGAATGTGTACTAAATGTTTAAACTGATTCACCCTGAGGATGTGGTAGGGTGTAGCCTCAGGAGGCTGTGCTTTAATTCCTAGAGCTTTCTCATTCCTGTCCTTTTTAAGACCTCATTTTAATGTGTCCTTTCAATCTATGAGTCATCTTCAAATCCATCAAATCCTTTAAATAATTATCTTTTAAAAAGACATTTTACTAAAGTGAGCCAGTGTGTGTTTGGTCACTTGCAAAAAACCTTAGCTGGTATATCTGCACTTCCAAATAACTAAGGTAGAACTCTGGACTCATCTTCCTCTCTTTAACACACAATTAATCAGTCACCATATTCTGTGGGGTTCACTTATACAGTATGCTTAGTCTTCTTCTCCTGATCTGACCTCTTTCTGTTATTGCCTTAGCTTAAGTCATCATTATGTCCTTCATGAATTATTACAACTTATTACAATGGCTTCTAACATGTGTCTTTTCCTGCAATCTCTTCCTGCCTAATCTATTCCACCCACAGTCATCAGAGTATTATTATGCTAAGAATATCCTTGGTGATGTGACTACTCTGTCCCAAATACTTGAATGAGTCAACATTTCAAACAGAATGAAGTTCAAAATCCAAAAAGCAAGCTGACAATCCTGAACCTACACATCTAACCTTAACCCTCCCTTCTTTTCTTCCTGACATTTTACTCAAATCAAATGCAATAATTTGTTATTCTCTTCAAGATACTACACATTCTTTCCCTTCAATCTAGAGAAGGTGTCTTTTTTCTTTCTTCCATTTCTTGCTATCCTCATGCAGCCAAATCTTACCTAGATTTAGAAGACAAATATGATCATCACTTCCTTTGGAAACCTACCCAAAGAACTGAAAATCTCATCTGCTTCTTCTGCATATTCTAGCACCTCAACTCTACCTAACTTGGCATTCTTAGGGCTTCCTACCTGTTTTATTTAAATCTAAAAATGTTTTACCTTTCTGTCTAGACATAAGCCATGCCATGTGTCCTGTTTTTTCAGGACAACTAGGATAGAAAAAGTGGATGATTAAGCAGGAATGGAAGGCTAGAGCCAGACCAAGATATTTCCTAAACCTAGCTCATTAAACCTGGGAAGATAGATAGGGTGTGGTCAGTGAGAATATTTCTGAGAAGGCCCTGTATACATGAAGCCTTCTTTGAGCTTCTACCTCCTTTTTCAAATTGTGTGGTCACAGCCCAATGACCAATGTGGTCAGCTGAAATCACGCCCATGGCCACACATGTGTAACAAACTGCCAAGGATGAATGACAGCGGCACCATTGTTGAAAGAAGCTAAATAGAAAATGGTCATCATTCTTGAGACTTACACTTCTAAGCCTTCTTTGTTGTTTTTTTAAGAAGATGACATATTTCAAACCTCCAAAATGCCCTAATATCAAAGCTCATGGAGAACAGTAAATTAGACACAAGGAGAACTCAGGCTTTAGAATCAGACAAACCTCAATTTAACTATGTGTCCACCATATATGAGCAACATAACTTATCGGTCTTTTCCTCTGACCATGGAAAGGGTATAAAAATAGTAACCAGGAAGTATCATTCTGAGCAACCAATGAGACCATGCATGTCAGATGTTTACCACAGTGCTTAGCAGTTTTATGTGCTCATGTCAATAGGTGCCTTGCTACATATATTTAACTCAACTCATTTTTTAAATATATTGAGGTAAAGATAATTTTGGGGAAAATGTATACATTAGGAATGGGTATAATTGTATAGTAGGCTAAATGTATATAGACAGAGGTTATATTATATATAACTATTATATTCTAAATATAATGTTTATTTTTTATTATTTTATAGATGAGCCAACAGGCTCAGAGAGGTTCGGTAAATACCTAGTAGATGGAAAACCATGGAATCAAATCATGGTCTATCTATTCTGAAGTCCGTTTTCTTAACCATTATATTATATTATCACCATCTGAAAATATTTTCTCAAAAAGCCCTCTCAGAAGCCTATAAGACATCCCAGTAGGAGTCCTCATCTTCTCAAATCAAAATCATTTGTTAATTTCTGCATTTTCCATGACAAGTGCCCCTCAGGCCTCCATGTAATTCTACACTTCAAACCCCACCAGTCACTTGTTGATCCTCACCTTCCTTAAGATTCACTACTGAGCACCTTTTCTTCCATCTACCTCTTTGATCCATTGCCTGCAGTGATACCACACTCTGCATCTTACTTCTTTTGGTAGAGCTAGGCATATATTTTCAGAAGCCCAGTCATAAGGTTTCACTGAAAGAAATATTGACCTGGAAGACTACATAGCTGATCCTTATTCTTACTTGATTTCTGAGCCACTGAGTGGTTTTGGGCAATCTCCTCATTTCCTCTATGCCTCAATTTGCTCATTTCCAAATAAGGGAGATGGTCCAGAGACTCTAAATTAGCTCCCACAGTCTATAATTCCAAGTTCATAAAAAGGACATTGAGAGAGAAAAATCTTGGCTGTCTGCCTCAGGGAAAAAATAATTAAGATATCACTTTGCAAAAGGAGTAAGTGAATTTCAACAGCATCGTGCCTGTCTCTGCCTAGAGTTGGCTGCCTCTCCAGGCTTGGGCTCCCTTTTGGACACTATAAATTATCCAAGGACATAGGCTAATTGACACAGTTGAGAGGAGTGGGACACAAACAGTCCCAGGCTTGGAGAGTGAGACCTCTGTGGGGAGGTTAATAGAGTTGGAACAGCTCGGGCTTGAGGAAGGGCTGCTGAAGGGAGCCATCATTCTGCCGACACATTCATAAAAAGATATTGTGAGAAGGGCAAGGATCAGTCTTCTTATTAATCAACAAGGGCAGAATGAGAATTAACAAGCTGTAAGCTGCAATGAGGAATATCGGAGAAAATGTTAGACCATTGGGAGCTGTTAGGCAATGGAACAGGCTGCTAGGAGAAGCCATGAAATCACTCTAATTGGGGACATTCAAGGGAGAAAGCAGACACACATCTGTCACAGGGGAGGGAACTCCAGAGGGAAAGCAAGGAGTTTGACTCCAATAACTTCGATGACCTCGTTGCAACTGGCTCTCAGCTTTAATTGCAGAGCACAATCTAAGGTCCAGTGTGAAGGCAGATTGAGTGAAATGTATAATGGTGGGTAGGGTGGAGATAAAAATGGAGTGGGGATGGAATAGTGACTGAGACCATGGTTTTGGAGTTTTCATGAACTGAGTTCAAACCTTAGCTCTGCCACCTACCGACTTGCAGAGTTTCCTTCTGAGATTCACTTTCCTTGACTAGAAAATGGGGACCATGATAACCATCCTTTAAAGGCTGTTGTGAGGATTGAATAAGTCCACTTGCATGGCATCTAGCACGTGGGAAGTTCTAGGCAAATGATGTTTATGATGAAAGCAGGAGCTTGCTGGGACAGGAAGTAAGGAGAAGGAAGGCTCAGTCCTCAACTTGCTTTAGTGACCAGTCCTTGAACTTTGAGATGGACAGGGACTCAGTGTCCAGAACTGGTGATCTTCAATCATTGACTGCATCTCCCTTGCCAAGGGTGTCCATTTTGAGGTTTTCTGAGGCCACATATGGGAAAGGTAGAATGCTTTTCTGAACTGCCCATGTGTTATAGAGTACCTGGGGCCAGAACCTAGAAAAGGAGCTTGGTAGCATCCAAAGAATAGTGATTGTTTCCTAAAGAAGATGTTCTTGGTGCTTTGCAGCATGCCTCTTCAGCTCACCACTGAGGTTATCCACAATGGTGGACAGCCCTACGTGAGTTTACAGTCACATGACATCAAAGCTTCACTTCTAATGCCAATATTGTCACTTTCTACCTTAGAAAAGGGCCTTTGCTGAAGCTGTGGAATCAGTAAACCCATGCAAATGTACAGCCCAGAAGTGAATATTTGTTAATGCCCATGGGTAACTGTCAAACAGAGAATAGGAGGCAATGGGTAAGTACCTATTCTTTGGGCAAAAATTCTGAGATGCACTGATTCTTCAGAGGTCCTCATAGATCAAGCTCTCAGTGCCTACAGCAGAAAAACTGTCCCTTTCAGCTTTTGTTCCTGTTCTGGCTCGGTCCCTCCACATCCTCATTCCTGTTTCCTGGGATTACTTCCCAAATAAACTTACCTGCACTCAAATCCTTGGATCAGGCTGTGTTATGGGGGGAACTAAATTAAGGCAGTGTCCAGAAGGGACAATAATTAAAAAGTTCAAAAACTAGAGGCAGCCTTCAATAGATCATTGTATATTAGGACTTGCCATAATGGTTACTCTAGAAAAAGTGTGTCCTCACATATGTTGCCATCTATTTTTTATTAAGCATTGTCCCTCAAGTATGCCTTCATCCCCTCACAAGGGTAAAAGCAACAATTTAAGAAATTTAAATGTCTTCCATCTTTTTTCTTCTATCTCTCCTAAACTGATAGTCAGTATTTTTCAGATTCAATCTACTGGGGCATCTTACATCAAAGATATAGAGAGTATTTTGAATTCAGAATTAGTTCTTGTTGAATTTTTCTCTGCTTCTGTGCATATATGCATTATCTTCCTCAGGAACAGAAACAGAGGTCATATACACACACAGCAGACTATGTTTTTCATTTTATTGGCTAGACTTGTGTGTTGTGGCTGCTTCTAGCTGCAAGGGAGGCAGGAAATTTATTTTTTCCTCCTTCCAAAGTGGAGACAATCAAGCTGAGAGGAGTAAAGATTGAGTACTTAGCCAGTGAAAAAGATTTTCTATAATTTTTCTATTCAAATGAAAATTTTAATCCCAGGTTTTTGCATAAACCAAAGGAGCAATTGAGTTTTACTCTAAAAAAAATTGTCATCTGTTAACGATAATTTAAAACCCCCACACATATGTTGGTGAAGAAATAAGAATCATCATTTGTTTCATAATGTATGTTTGTACTAGGGATATAAAAAATGGTGTTATCTGCCCTCAGGGATCTCTCAGTGTGTTAGATACACAAGGAAACTTCAGCCTATAATATACACAGATCAGTGCTGTACAGTGTGGACACACAATGAGTGTGGTGTGCATACATGATCATGGGAGCTGGGAATTGGAGAGAGGGAACCCAACCCAGTTTTCTCTTCCTGAGAGATCTGTGCTAGGGCTTAACAGGTAAGTTTGGAATATAGATTGTTTATTTTGCTTAGTGTAGAAAGAAACCATCGGAGTTACAAGTAAGAGAGCAGGGCAATATGACCTACCCTTTAAAAAAAAGCATTCTGTTGGTTATGTGAAGGAAGAATGGTGAAAGTGCCACTAGGAAACCTGGCTACCAGGGTCCTGCATTTGGTTGGGAGAGAGGGAAAGGTGATTTGCTTTGGAGTTGGAGCTTCGGAGATTGTAAGAAATGATCAAATTCAGAATGTATTTTAGAGCCACTATAAATCGCTGACTTAAACATAAATGAGAAGGGAGGTAGAAAAAAAAAAGATACCTACATTTATCCCACCAGAGTAATTGGAAACATGTAAGATTCATTTACTAGGACAGAGAAGATTAAAGACTGAATTGGCTGGAAAGAGGAGTCTCTTTTGCTCCTGTTAAGTTTGAGTTGCCCATTAGTAATGAAGTGGATTCTCGAGTAGTCTAGTATCGGGGGAAGGTCTAAAACCCACAAAGAAGCACTGTCATTTCCTTCATGTGAACTTCCATGATGCCTCCATCTCTAAAGCTGATTTTCAAGTGCTCCTCACTGGGCTCCTCTAAAACCTCTGGCACAGCTCTTATTCAACTCTGCCAATGAGCTGGGAGACTACATTTTATTCATTTTGGCATTCCCATCAAAAGATCAAGTATATAGTAAGAGTGGCACCATATTTTTGGTAGTAAAAATTATTTTAAGAGCCTGGCCAGTGTTGTGGTTGAGCATCAACCCAAGCATCAAGAGGTCACAGGTTTGATTCCCAGTCAGGGGACAGGGCACATGCCCGGTTGCGGGCTCCATCCCCATTAGGGGCCAGGCAGGAGTCAGCCGACTGATGATGTTCCTCTCTCATGGATGTTTCTCTCTGTCTCTTTCCCTTCCTCTCTCTCTAAAAATCAATAAAACCTTAAAGTGTAGGTGACATTAGTTTTAAAAAAATATTTTAAGAATAAATGAGCATCCTTGTCAAGTAGGAAAAACACAAATGACTGTAATCACCATCCTCATCATGTATATTTCATAGATGTTGAATATGAAATGTGAGAGACTCACAACCATCTTTTAATTTTAAATGTTGTATTCTTGCCACTGCATAATGTCTAATCAGGTCTATAATAAGTAAATAATTGACTAAATTGACTTGTTTCCATGGAGTCTAAAAAAGAAATGTCTCTCATTTATTGAATAAATTTTTCAGAGGTATTAGATATAGCCATAGAAGACCTGTCCCTTGTTGTCAAAACCAGTGGTTCAATGATGTTAGTGATTATGTTTTATTAATATTTGACTAAGTTGGACTATTGAAGAAATATATGTCAGTTCTGGGGAATATTATCAATTATAGTCCATATATATTTCCATTGCAATTATCATTTTTATTCCCTTAATGTTTCAGAATAAAAGGGCCAATCTCTTGGATTAAGTCTTTGTATATAACTTAAAAATGCAGTTGGAATTTGGGCCATGGCCACAAAATTTGATAGACATTCCCCCATGACTTTTCTGCAAAAGAAAATAAAAACTTCCATGTTGAAAATATTATAAAAGATATCATTTAATTCAGCAAACTTTATTCAACATGGAATAATATGTTCATATAACAACAATTTTCTACATATAAATTAGGTGTTTATTATATTTTCCTTTTTATTCATATGCACTCTTAAAGCTTTATTATTTATGACCATGCCATGATTGTGACCAATAAATTATGTTATTTGCTTGGGAGTTTCAAAGTTGTAACTTCACAGTCAGCATCAATCCATGGCCTGTTCCAGTTACACTCATTTGCAGTGATTAATTAACCTTGTAGAAAAGCTGACACCACCACTGGGAATAATTCTTTGTTATTTTTTACCGTGCTTTTTTGTGTGTGTATTAAACTACTTATGTTTATATCTCCTGAGGCCATATAATTTAATACTTGGTGATTTCAGAAAGATTTAATTGGTGGAAAACCTTATACGTTATTGCTAATGTAAGAGGAAGGCTTAGAGAAAGCCAAATTAAGTTTGGAAATTATCATGCCATGGTGTTTAGCAATACCTACTTTAATAGTCTGCATTTTTTTCCAGATTATTTTTCCCAAAAATAAAATGTTAGTGAACTCCATGAAGGAAAAGAGCTCTTGTGCCTCATAGCTAGAATGCCTGCCACAGAGCACTGTGCAATCAATTCTCTTTAAAGGTGTTTTTTATGGCTGGGATGACCTTGCTTCTCTCAAAAGTACCATCACTTGACCATTGCAGTGAGAGAATGACAGTCAGTTAAATTTGTAGAGCACTTTTAAAATTAGCAATGTAATTTTCAATTCTCAAAGTTCTTTTTACTTATGAGACATGCAGAAACCTCATGTAGCAGAAAGAGTATTCATATCTTACCTGACAACATGTAGGTTTTATGTGGAGCAAACCAAGACCTATAAAACGACCAATGCTGTGGAGTCAGCAAACTAATTCAAAGCCATGAATTGCACCACCTAGTGGGCTGGAGGACCTCCTAACATCTGGCTCGAAGGAGCCTGTGATCTCCTCTGAAGGATTAATAAACCCTGCTGTGATGAGTGCTGTCTTGTGAAGCTGTAACAGAATGCTGAAGCACTAACAAACTGGGGGTAGGGGAGGGAAGAGGGGGGGAGCAAGGGAGCTCCAGGCCCAGAGCTGGAACCTGTGCTCCTCTCCCACCATCTCCATCCCCTCATTCTGTTCTTTTTCCTTAGTAGCTCTTACCACTTACCTGACATTACAGTATATACATATATGGTTATGGACCACCTCCCCTGCTAGAATGCAAAAAGGCAGGGACTCTGGGTAACTTAGTCGCTGCTGCCTCTCAACTCTTACAAGCGCCTCCAGCACATCCCAGGAACTTAGCACATATCTGTGGGGTGAATGAACGCTGAAGGGAATGTATGTGCAGAGGCAGGGGTCCACTATAAATGTACTCTGGAAAAGCTGCAAGCCATTCTATCTCCCCAACAGGGATGAATCAAAGCCATCCTGATATTTGACTACTCTTGATCAATTTCCATGGAGATTTTTTATAGTTCATCTTGATAGAGCATGGAGAGAAAATGGAAGGGAAGAGCTCTAATGGCTGGCAATGAAGGATTGGCCAAGTTTAGGAAAGTTAAGTTATCTGGGTAGATACCCTCATCAGAAACATGCAGGTTCTATGTGGAGCCAAATTGGTCATCATGCACGAGTCTTAAGTAGGGGACTGACATGAGCAGATAGATCCCTCTAATGACTTGTAGCAAATGGATTCAGAGGAAGAAGATAGAAGCTAAATGATAGCCCAGAAGTCACTGGATCACTAGACTAGAGAGAGCAAGTGCTAGAGCCCCTGGTGGGGAGGGGCCCTGGCTCGGCCCCTGGCTCAGCTTTCTCCTCAGTCTCTCTGAGCTCCTTATGCACAACTGGACCTAGGGGCTCCCTGGGAAGATACCAGCTCTCTTCTTCTGCCTTTTCCAAGCGTGAAAGGACCCCAAACATTCCTTTCCTCGCAGCTGAGACAGGTTGGGTTTACCTGAAAGTGGAAAAGACACGACGTGGAAGGGAGTAGACATCCCGCGTGCAGATTTCTGATCTGACCAAACCAGGTCGCTCATCACAGCTCTGCGAGATCCCACCTCCTCACCCTTTTGAATTCTCTGGCCCCTCCCCTGTCCTCTCCTTTTATTAACCTGCTTTGTCTTAAAAGTTTTTTGGTTTTTGTTTTTAAATCAGGCTCTATTTTGATTTATTTATGTTTTATTGTTGACAGTGTTGTAGATATCGCCCATTCACCTCCCCTCACCCCATCCCCTGCTTTGGTATAAATGTTTTTTTTAAGTTTGTTTTGAACTTGATACTACCTCAATGGAAAACAATTGTTGACATCTAGTTATTACCAAAAACAATGGCCCCCAAAAGTCCATTCTATAACCAATACCATCACTTTTTGCAACATCTATCATCTGACTAGATGACTGTATAATTTTTCTGTACAATTTAAGACACTTTGAAAAGGAAAAGACTATTCACAATTATCTGGGACAAGAGGCATCACTCAGGACTTCCCCAGGCAAACCAGACATAGGTCACCCTGTGTATAGCTGAAAACTCAAAATACAAGCACTCATTCTATCTTTCTACCTCAGGGTTTATTCTGCAACAGCTTGGTTGTGGATACTTCACAAGGACATAGCAGTGTGTCACGTCTGTTTTTTGAGTAAGATTATATCTGCTTTAAAGTTTTCCATGCTAAAAGTATTAGTGTTTTGTTCTTTCCAGTTTTCAAATTTCCACATAGCGTCTTCTGAATGACATAATAATCCTGTGAGGTATACGAAGTTGAGGTTAATATGTGCATTTTATAGTTAAGGAAGTGGGGCTCAGAGATAGTAGATCAAAACAGCAATGATGTAAAGTAGAAGGGCTCTAAACTTAGAGTCACAAGTGCATCTCTGAGCACAGGCCTTGCTGCTGAAGTGTGAGCCAGACACCTTACCCACATGAACTGAGAGGGACATAGCAACTGCTCTCACAATTGAGCAGAAATGGTTTCCATCTAAGCTTGTATTGTATAAGCTTATCTTATTTTTTAAGTTTTGTTTTTTTTTTTACTAATTTGTGTTTATTTTACTTTACAAAAGCATCAGTCCATAAAAAAATTAAATTTTTAAATGAATGATTTCCTACAGCTCTTTGAGAAATACTGGGCCTTGAGGGCTCGGGCAATTCCTTCAGCATTCTAGGTTCTAACTTCCTCACATTTAAACATTCAAAACAAAATGTTATTCTACACCACAGTGCAGATAAAATAATAAAACAAAATAATAGTAATGTAATAACTAACATTTGAAGAGGTCCTAAGAGTAGCAATTTTAAAATATGCTCAGTAACAGCCCTAAGAATCTGTGGAACCTCCGTGAGCAGAGGATGGGGCTCCATGACTGAGTTCAGCCCCACCTCCCAGCCCCACCCCTCTCTCCCTTTTCAAAGCATGTTTGCTTTCACCTCTTTTAAATATGAGGTTTCTGCCTTAAGGATGCCATTCAGAAAATGTGGCCATTTAAAAAAATTCAACCTTTCGCTGGAGCATACAAAGTGCTTTTGTGCTCATCATCTCACTTACTCCTCACAACAGCCATGTGATGTCGGAATTATGATTTTACAGGTGAAAGAAACGATGAGGAGCTTGAGTGGGTCAGGATCTCAGCTGATAAGTGATGGAGTTGATACAGACCCGTGCCTCGGGGCTCCCTGACTATGTCTCTTCCTGGCAGCCTGGCAAGTGTTAGAAAAGCCTAAAATTTCTGCATTTTTTTCTTTCCTTATACTTTTCTTTGTGAAGTCATGATTCATGCAAAAAGCCCTCAAAAAGAGAGTTCCAAGATCTCTAAAAGTACATAGTGTGCTCCACACAAATCGAATGTATGTTTCCTAAACAGTAAGATCAGAAACATCTCCCAATGTAGGCTTAACTTTGTGTATGTTATGAGGGAAACTGTGTCCTCCAAAAATTCAGATGTTCAAGTCCTGACCCCCAAGACCCCAGAATGTAACCATACCTGGGGACTGGGTCTTTAAGGAGATAATTAAATAAAAATGTGTGGCCGTTAAGTTGGGCCCTAATCCAATATAACTGGTAGACTTGAAGAGGAAATTAGGACAGACACTAAAGGAGGCAGAATGATGTAAAAACACAGAGAAGACAGCCACGAACAAGCCAAGGAGAGGCCCGGAACAGAGCCTTCCATCTCAGCCTTTGGGAGGAACCGGCCCTGCCAGCATCTTGATCTTGGACAGCTAACATCCACAACTGTGAAAAAATAAATTTTTGTAGTATGAGCCACCTAGTCTGAGATGCCTTGTTATGGCAGCCATAGCAAACTAGCATAGTGAGTGCATAACATTTGTACTGCAGTGTATGGAACCATTTAAGTTCCTTTTTATGTGTCAGGTACCAGAACACATCTCATTACTGTCTGTACCATATACTCAGGAAATATTCAGTCCACATTCCAAGGCAAGTGAGTCACAATCTTGCGCTTTTTCTTCTTTTTTTTCTTTTAAAATTCTGCATTTTCAGAAGAGTACTCAACCCCATAAACAAGTGTTTTGTTAATAGGAACAGAACTGTTCTTTGAGGCAAGTTAACCATCTGTGGAGGCAGTGTGTCTGCCATTTGTAAGACCATTGGGAAGGCATCTGTCCTGGCCCCCCCCCCCCCCCCCACAAGGGAGAATGATCTCCAAGGCAATGTGTTATGATTATAAGAAGACTAAATTTGGGGCAAAAAAAGTCTGAATCCAAGTCCCAACTCTGTCACTGTCTACCTATGTGATATCAGGCAGTCCCCTTAGCTCTTCTGAGCTTTTATCTACTTTGTTGTAAAATGTACTTAATATACTGAAATCACACATGGCTATGATGACATGGTGAGATAATGAAACGTGAAAATGCCTGAAACATTGAAGAGTCAAAATTTGAGAGCTATAGAGTCTTTGCTAATTTGATTGATTATATTAATGGTTAGTTGTATTTTCATTCAACTCTGAAATGCTAGGCCTATAAGCACTTTTATTAGGTCAGATAGTATCTCAAAAGATCATTTGAACTAATTTCTAAAGAGCAAGCAAGATTGCATATATGTAGAAAAATCATATCAGTCATTCTGCATTTTTATTTCTTACTGAGATATTTTAAAAAGCAAGTGTGATGTCTTCCGGACTTCACCATGACATGCCAGAACATGATGTCAGTTGGTGTTGAAATCGGTCTTCATCTCCTCTAATAACCCTCCTGCTGGCTGGGGTGTCTTGGACATGTCAGAAGTGATTTTGCTTAATTCAACTTGCTAGTATTGAGCATCTCCTAATCCTTGGCCAATAACAATCCACTCTTAAGAAAAAGTTTAAAATTCTGCTTTCATCAATTATAACATACTAGTAAACCCTCAAACTATCCCTTAATTTTCTGCTACTAGATGTGAGGCCAGATGCCTTTAATTTCAGATGAACCAGATTGAAGGTACTATGGATTCTCAATAAAATAAGATTCAAGTGGATTCTTAATACTCACAGTCCAGCCTTTGGGACGGTCTGGTAGAATTTAAAGAGTGTAACTACAGAGACCACAGTTGTCTGGGACAGACTGCTCCCTGGAGCAACATGGAGATGGAGTTGAGTTGGAAACTCAGAAAGAGTGAGAAGTTACTGAATAATACATCAATTCACTCAACCAACACTTACTAGGCACCTATTCGATGCCCTAAGAGGGGAAAAGTAACTTACTTCTTCTCCCCCTGGTCAAATACAATGAACATGTTGATGGCCTAGTGTACAATCTGTTACAAATAAAAGTGACTATCATAGGAATGTTTCCTTTAAGGCAGAGGTCCTCAAACTTTTTAAATAGGGGGCCAGTTCACTGTCCCTCAGACATTCCACACATGCGCACTGCGGGCCCGGGACGAGTCGGCTGCTAAGCAGGACAGGCAGCGGCGGCAAAAACACCCGGCGGGCCGCATGTGGCCCGCGGGCCATAGTTTGAGGACCCCTGCTTTAAGGAATGCATAGAGGGGACATACAAGTCATGTATTACACACAAGGGTCAACAGCAACATAGATGTTAAGCTAATACTTTATGAATAGCAAAGTCAGCAGCTGACAACTCATTAAAGAACCCCTGTTGAAGGCCTTTAGGAGCCTGCATTTGAAGCACAAGGCTAAAGCCAGGCCTCCAATCGCCCAGCCCCTATAAGGTCTAAACCTTGGGCCCACAACAAGGGGAGAAGAATTTGTAGAAGGTCCAGAATCCATTTACTCGGTTTTAGAGAAGCAGAGAGAGAATAAAAATGAGACGGACAAAATGAGAGAGAATGGCAGAGAAATTTGAATGGGGTAGAGGAAGCTTGAGAGAGTTTTTGTTTATCTGACCAATTATATTAATGGTTTCTCCTCCATTGCCTGAGAATTAAAGGAGAGGATCAGTGATAGAAAAATAAGTTAAGGCTTTTCCTTATGTTAGGGGTTGGAGGGAAGAAGGTAGGAAGCAGGGAATGAGTTAGAAAACTATTATAACTTGCTAAGTATAAAGTTCTTCAAATGATGCTTATCAATTATGGGGGTACATCTGAATGAGATCATGTAAGAAAAATAAAACATAAACATGGAGCCTCTGAACAACAGCTGAGCCTCATTTTTGAAGCCTAGATGACTGAGGCCTAGTTGACTATTAATTTACTCAACAAACATGTGTAAGCACCTATTACATATGTTCATTACCTTAGACTTGTTGATTTATAGATATGGACACAATTCCTGAATTCAAAAAATTGTACATTCCCAGGCCAGGCTATATCCATAAACACACAACTGGAATGTAACCAGGTAATTGCTGTAATGAATGGACATGCCAAGGACCAGGCAAATGCAGAAGAAAACCTTGCTATACCCATCAATGTTAAAAAACATATGCTCTACAAAGACAGAAGATGTGAACTGAACCTTTGAAACAGGATGAAGATGTTGACTGAGCAAGTTGACTAAGTGGAGAGAGAGACAGTGACTTGGCCAAAGGAAAGGAAGAATAGCAGGACATGCCATGTTCCCAAGTATGGTAGGAGCTCAACAGACATTAGAGTGCATAACAGAGAAAAGTATATACTTGAGTAAAGATCCCATTGTGGTTATGGATGAGGGGACATAAAAACAATAAATGAGTGAACAAATAAATGATTAGGATATTTTTTTGAAACCAACTTGTGCAAGCTAGAAAATAATAGGCTAATGGGATTGTTGCAGGAGACCTGTTTTATGTGGGGAGGGGATCAGGGAAAATGACTTTAGTCATAAAAGTTGAACCCAAACATTAAGAAAGATCCAGCCTTGTAAAGATGAGAGGGAGAACACTCCAGAAAAAGGGAGCAACAAAAGCAAACACTCACACAGACCAGAACCAACTTGGAAGATTCAAGCAATAGGTCAAAGGCCCCTGTGGCTAGAGCTTGAGTAGAGAGCAGCATAGAAGGAGAGCTGATCAGAGACACAGGAGTGGCCAGATCATGTAGGACCCACAAATGTCTGACATGGCTGGGTACAGAGTGGAGAAGCTGGAGTGATCAGCAAGGACGATCAGAAAGGGCCGAAGGTGGCCCGCTATGAAATTAGGACTTCCACTAATTGTCTCAGTCCATCTGGGCTGCTAGACCAAAGTACAATAGGCTGGAGGGCTTAGAAGCAACAGGTTTTTGTTTTGTTTTTCACAGTGCAGTAGGCTGTGAAGTCCAAGATCAAGGCGTCAGTCTAGCTAGTGTTCATGAGGGGCCCTCCTGCATAGGTAGCAGTCTTCTCACTGCAACTTCCCATGGTGGAAGGGGTGAGGGACCTTAGAAGGTCATTTTATTATTTTTTAAATATTTTTTTAATTTCAGAGAGGAAAGGAGAGGGAACGAGAGAGAAAAACATCAAGGATGAGAGAGAATCATTGATCAGCTGCCTCCTACACATCCCACATTGGGGAAGAGCCCACAACTTGGACATGTGCCCTGTCTGGCAATCGAACCATGACCTTCTGATTCATAAGTTGATGCTCAACCACTGAGCCATGTCAGGCAATGATCACTTTAATAAGAGCACTAATCTCATTCTTGTGGGCTGTGCTCTCAAGACCTAATCAACTCCCCAAAGCCCCACCTCTTAATGCCACCATCTTAGGGGTTGGGATTTCAACATAGGAGTTCAATGGGGACATAAACCTTCAGTCCATTGCACTCATGAGAACTGGACACTAGTGAAAAGGAGTCAGATTGGGGAAAAGTTTTCATTTCAGTTGTGTTAACCGGTTGATAGACAAAGCACTTTCACCCAGACACTAATGGCTCTCAATATCTTAACAGTGTTCTGTAAGCAATGGGGACAGCAGACAAGATTTGGGATTAAGCATTGGTAAATTGTCTCTGTGGGCCTGGAACCCAGGCCCAGCTGCTCTGCAGAGAGAGAAGTGAGTTCACAAGCTGTTTTGTTTTTCCTCCTTCACAAGCCCCTTGGACACAGAACGTCCTCTGTGAAGCGGCCAGGAGAACGCGGTCCAGCTTTACAGTGCATGTAATCTGGAGAGCGAGGAAAGAAACATTTAAGCTGTTATTCAAACAAGTTTCATTCCAATTACTACTTTCCTCTCTGTCAGAGTCAATTATTCTCACATCTGACACGGCCGGTGCCCGCCGAGGTGATGGGGGGACCTGCCTCCCTATTTTTCTCAGGCTGTTTTCTTTGCTGGTTGCTTTGGGTTGTGGGTCGTTCTGTATAGTGTTGTTGATGTTCCCACTGCCGCCAGCACCGCAGAGTAGCTTTTACATGGCCATAAAATAAAATGAATGTACACAGGAAAGGGGGCCTTGCTCCCAGTCCAGTGCTGGACAGCTTCGCTTAATATGCACTCAGCTCTGCAAGCAGAGACCTGTGGATATGCATCGCTTAAAGATACAGTCACCATTGGCTTTGTGGCACCCCCCTATGCCAGCACTGGGCCCCAGCCAGACAAGGACTGGCAGGTCGCTTTTGCCTTGTGACTCTAGGAGAAATGCTAGTCCATGCTTCAATAGGCTAATTGCATCAGGATGCTGAGTCTAGAGCAGTGATGGCGAACCTATGACACTCGAACTCATTTTTTTGGTTGATTTTTCTTTGTTAAATGGCATTTAAATATATAAAATAAATATCAAAAATATAAGTCTTTGTTTTACTATGGTTGCAAATATCAAAAAATTTCTATATGTGACACGGCACCAGAGTTAAGTTAGGGTTTTTCAAAATGCTGACACGCTGAGCTCAAATGGTTCGCCATCACTGGTCTAGAGCCTCTTGGCACCTCAGTGATGCTATCAGATGGCCAGGGCTGTTGAGTCTTCATGACGCAGAAGTGAAAAGAGAGAGCTTACATATTTTCTAATATGTGGCTGGTAGATTGAATCTGACCTGTGTTCACGCAAGCACATTGGATCCCTTTCTGTTCTGTCACCTTGAGTTGCCTTGTGTTATTCTTTGCCCCGCCTTCTGAATTTCAAAATGATGGCCAGCAGGCACGCTCTCTGTGATCAAATTTTTGAAAAATTTATTCAGCTGCAGTTTAAAAACATTTCTGAAATCATATATTCTTTCCTATCTATACCCTGATGAACTCCAAGAAATTTAATTGAAAACTCAGTGGGGTGGTCTCCGGAAAGATGTGGGAAGAGTGGAAGTATGGGGCAAGGGCAGCCATCCTTTGTTATCATACTACAGCCAAACTGAATTGGTTCCTGTTATCTTCTTATTTCCCACTGTTGATCACTTTCAAGCCTTTGCTCACAGTGTTTAAGAACACTTATCTGAGTTTAATGACTCACTTATCTGAGTCATTTCTGGATGCTATAGCATATTATCATACACTGAGAGGCTTAAATAACAAAAATTATTTCTCACAGTTCTGGAGGCTGGGAAATCCAAGATCGAGGTGCCAGCAGATCCAGTGTCTAGGGAGAGCCCACTTCCTGGTTTGCAGACAGGAAGCCCCCTCCTTGTGTCCTTACGAGGTAGACAGCAGAGAGCTCTGGTCTCCTCATCCCCTTCTAAAGGCACTCATGCCATCTCTGAAGGCTCAGCCTCATGACCTAATTACTTCCAAAGGGCCCCAACTCCAAATACCATACATTGAGAATTAGGGCTTTAACATAAATTCAGGGGAACATAAATATTCAGTTAATAGGATTCCGCTCAGTCACCCTGCTCAGTATCTCCTTTTCACATGCAGAGTATATTCATGTCATCTCAACAATCCCAAAAGTCTTAACTCATTCTAGCATCAACTCAAAGTTCAAAGTCTCATCTAAATTTGAAATATCATCTAAAAGAGATATGGATGAGACTCCAGGTACTATTCATCCTGAGACAAAATTCCTCTCCAGCTGTGAATCTGTGAAACAATTCAGGACAGATATAGGAGAGAGGTTCCATTCCAAAAGGGAGAAGCTGGAATTGAAAAGAGAGTGATGGGTCTCAAGCAATTCACATATCTGGCAAAGCAAACTCCATAAGATCTTAAGGCTTGAGAGTAATCCTCATTGGCTCAATGTTCTGTCTTCAAGACCCACTGGGTTGGAGGGCCTGCAGCCGCAGCACTGTCATGTGGAGGCCCCATTCCAATGCCCCAGGCAGCCCTCTGGCCAGTTGAAATCAAGGTGATGCCTTCCCCTTTTGAAACAGTGGAGACAGCCCTGACAATCTCTGAATTGCCTTTTGGGCCATTCTTCTCATCTTGAAGAATAGTGTAGGTTCATAGTCAAATAACTCAGTGGTGATGTCTGGGAAATGCAAGAAGGGCACCAGCCTTTCTCAATTCCATTCCATCTCCATCCCCTTCCATGGAAACTGGCAGTGTTCCTGCCCGGATGGCTGATTAGGTCCCCGGTTCACACCAGCAGTAATATGATAGATCCATCACATCTTTACTGTTCTCTTCCAAACATGCTTTCTCATTTTTTGTAATATGGGAGGGTTTTCCAAATCTGAATTCTGGTTGTTTTTTAGATAGCAGTTCCATCTTCAATTCATGTTTCCCTTTATGAATTTTACCATAGCAGCCAGGAGGACCCGAGCTACTTCTTCAAAGCTTTGCTCAGAAATAGCCTCAGTTAGATTCTAATTTTATCACTCTCAAGTTCTACGTTCCATAAAACAGTAGGCCAGAAACACAATTCAGCCAAAATATTTGCTACTTTACAACAAGGGTCATCTTTTCACCATTACCCAATAACAGGTTCCTTATTCACATCTCAGACCTCATCAGAATAGCTTTTTTCCATGCACATTTCTACCATTTTTTTGTACATGATAATTTATTTTTTTAAATAATACATCAATAGTAAATACATAACTGTTTTAGGAAGACAGAATCTTTCTCTATAGCAGTGGTGGGGAACATTTTCTCTGCCAAGGGCCATTTGGATATTTATGACATTATTCACTTAATATCATTCACTTAATATAAATTTATGTTGCTATTAAAAAAGGTCTACTAAGAGCAATTTTCATGGCCCAGAAAACCTCTGTGCAGGCATGACCATTAGCTCCTTCTGTGTCCCACTGAGACACCCAGAAGCTAGAGGTAGTCTGATCCTAGGAATCATACCTTCCCCCTCAGATGTGTTTATTTTTCCTTTAATCAATTAGTGAAGCAACACAGGCATACAGACATGATGAGGGTCCTCTCTCAAGGCACTAGAAAAGCAAGGTAATGCAAGTTGGGAGGATCCCCTGGTGAGTCTTTGCAAAGTTTGAGACAGTCCTGGGCTTTCTCAACTCTGAGCTCAACACTCAACAGCTTACCATAAGGCCTTTCCAGTGAACTCTGTCTCATTGATATTGGACATTACAGGAAAACATAATAACCAATCTAACTGGCCCCTGTGGCGTGGGAAGGATGAATAAGGGTGTGAGCTGCTGTCTACCCAAGTTACAAGGACAATGAGCCCTGCACTAGATGGTCTCAGAATAAATTTACAGAATCAGAGATAGAATGGAATGAACCATCTCCATGTTCCCTTTCACTGGTGGTTTTCTACTCACTGGTGAATGAGTCCTGTAATGGTACCTTGTCACTTTCCAAGGCTTCCACTCGCTTCTTTAGTAATTTTAACTGTGAGACACTTGACCTCACATTGTTCATTGTTTTGCAATGTGGAGGCAAAATATATGGAATTTACTAGTATCTCTAGTTGCCCTAAGATCTCTTCAAATATTTGAAGATACGGGGTCCTAAAGCCATAATTCTTCTTTTCTGTGTGCTAACTCCATTCCTCACCCTGCCCCAGCCTGGTTTCCACCGCACTGAACCTGCTCAACGTGGCCACTGGTGAACTTCCAAACAATGGATCAGCTTTTAGTTTCTATACCCCTGAACTCTGCAGAGACATCTGATAGGCATCACTGCTCCCTTCTTGGAATATCTCTATTGACACAAGTCTTTCCCAGGTCTCTACCCATCATGTGGTGTATTTTGAGTCATCCCCTGTACTGTTCTTCCCAGCTTTAATCACCCATTAAGTGTTGAAATTCCTCTGGGTTATAGCCTCAACCTTCTTTTCTTCTCATGTTATGAACTGACCCTCAGTGAATGCATTCATACCTGTGCGTCCACTCTCATCTACATATAGATGCTACCCAAACTTCATTTCTGGTTTGAATATCACATGACCATATCAAAGATCACAAAAAGTGGCATCTCACGGTGATCTTAAACTCAGTAAAATGCAAAAGTGAAATAATTGCCTTCCTCACAAAAAATTAGTTTCTCCATCTGTGTCCCCCAACTTGATAAATGTCCCTACCATCTGTCTGCTCAATGACACAGTGAACACACCTGTAAGTTATCCTTGACCTAAGTCATTTAGCCACATTTTTCCAGCAAATCAGAAGGCAAAGGTGGATTTTAAATCCAAGTCTCCTGACTCCCAACAAAATGGATGTATATTTACTTATTTATATTTATGTTTGTGTGCTCAGGTAATTATATGCAAAAAGAACTTTTCAAGGACTTTGAGAGAACATTTACTAGTATGTGATGAGATTAATTTCAGTGGCAGATAACAATATGTCTTTTCATTCCGTTCCATCTACTATCATCTTTGTATAAGAATAGAGCTTTGAAGCAGACTACAATTGGTTGTGAAGTCTATTTCTGTCAAGGAGAGGTGAGGCAACAAGACAAAGTTCACAGCCGAGGCCAGGCACACATTGCCAACAGTTAGCTTAAACAAGGAGAACTCTGACACTTGCCATAAGGGGAAACCTTTCCATGAATCGCTGCTTTATTGAAACCTTGCCCAGCAGATGCAGTTTAAGTGGAAAGGGAATTTCTGCTGCTGTTTATAGGGCTGTGAGGGTCAGATGTCAACCAGGGCCACCTTAAAAGGGACTGGAAGAACTTGCCTCTTCTATGGCAGCCTCCACATTTTCACTTATGACAAGTATTGAGGGATTAAATAATTCTGTGAGGGAAGGCATGGTGTCTTTTCCAGCCATGAGGGGTTGCCATGGATGTGAACATCAAAGTTTCCACCGCATTTCTAAATATTTGCAGAGAACCGTTTCCTGCTGCAAGAATGACAAAAGTCTAACTCGGAGATTGGACATTTTAGTGCTGGTCAATTATTTCAGAAGAGTTGTACTTTGTTGAAAACCACAGTCAAATATGCTACAACAACATTCTGGGCTTGGCAAGCTTGTCCAATCTAGGAAATTCAAAATAAAGATTGAATACTTCATCCTCCGAGCTCTCGGCAAGATTCGGACAGCACAGTGGGCTGGTCACATAGGAGGCTATTCTCTGGAAGCAAGTGGTGGAAATCGGGCATGAAATCCTCTATTCAGGAGAATACAACCCGGTATTATCCTACAGTGAGCATGATTAGGTGAACGTGTTCAGATAGAATAACATTTCCTCCCCCCACTCAGCCTCTTAACCTTCAGCCGCCTCTCAAATGATTTCATTATTCAGATTTATAAAATTTAATTTATTTGCCTCCTCTTGCTGCCAAAAGTTTGCAAACTGTTGCTAGGATCTGCTAGATGTTCTGAGAATGAATCCTCCAGTGTCTCACTTTTACATGGAATATCAAACACTCACTCTGCAGAAAGGTAATAGTAGCCACCATTTATTAAATGTCTTCCATGTGTCATACTCAATATGACGCATTTTGCAAACCTTATCTCTTTTGGCTTTAATAAGAACTCCATGAGGTAGAATTTATTTTAAATATTAGGCTACTCTGCTATAGTCCAAAAAAAGATTCAAAACACAGATGAAGATGCAATTCAACTTGTTCTCTGAATGAGTAACTTAAAACTCAGAGTAGTTAAATCACTTTCTCCAGGGCATTCAACTTAAGAGCAGCAGGCCTGAGGGTTTTACTCCAGTAGACCCAACTCCAAATGCCATTCCATTTCCACCAAACTGTAATCCTCAGCAAAGTGACCAGTCATCCACAGAAGATCTGAGGGTGGTGGTGGGGCAGAGGCAGAGACACAGGGAAGCAGCTACCAGATGGAAAATGTTGACTCCGGAATGAGAAAAACCTCCTTTGCCTATATATCACATGTTTTGACTCATAATGGGAATACTATTGGAACTTTGGTATAGGATACTGCTTCATTGGGCAGGACTGTCCCCACACTGCAGGATGTTGCTTAACATTATCTATGGACACTTAATGCAAGTAGCATCCCCTGCCATTGATACAAACCAAAACACCTTATACATTTACAAATGTTTCATAATGGGATGGTGCCAGCTGCAGTTGAGAATCACTGCTTAGAGGAAAAGGAAATATAATCCTAATAATTCATTCTTCTCATTATGGATAATTGAATAATTTGCCTAACTTGATTTTCTATGTAATTAATTAAAGACAAGATCCTAATAAAAACAAACCAACCTTTTGCCCATTTCTATTTGGGAGTCTGAACAGGAAAGGCTTCATGAAATAGGTGAGCTGGTGAATATAAGTTTTATATTAAATAGTAATTATAATATTTAATTTAAGAGGGGAAGGTGACAGGTTGTAAAAGGCATTGTGATGGAGAACAAAGCAAAGTCTTTGACATTGAAGAGCCTCAGAAGTGATTGCACTTGGCTCAAGCTTAGCTGGACCAAAGGGTTTGGGACATTTCCAAGGAGGAGAATATCTGATGGTCTCTGCAGAGCCCGTGGGTCCCACTGAGCAATTGCAGACATCTGTCTCCAGCCAGTGTGGTCCCACCTTTATTCATTTTTGCCCTTGCACACAAGTGACAGAAAGTGACCATGTCGCATCTCCAAAGCTTCCACTGTAGCACATTTCTGGTGAGCAGCCAAGGAACTATGCACTCCCAGTGCACATATCACAAAGACAATAAAAATGTAGATTTCAAAATATGTTCCAGATTTATTTAAGGCAAGAAGGAGAATGCTCACACCCGCTCTAGGACATTTAATACAAACTACAAAGCAACTTAACTGTCATCCAACTTTAACTCAGTCCTTCATTATCACCTAGACCCATGGTCGGCAAACTGCGACTCGCGAGCCACATGCGGCTCTTTGGCCCCTTGAGTGTGTCTCTTCCTAAGCCTTAGGAGTACCCTAATTAAGTTAATAACAATGTACCTACCTATATAGTTTAAGTTAAAAAAAATTGGCTCTCAAAAGAAATTTCAATCGTTGTACTGTTGATATTTGGCTCTGTTGACTAATGAGTTTGCCAACCACTGACCTAGACCAGTGGTTCTCAACCTGTGGGTCGAGACCCCTTTGGGGGTCGAACGACCCTTTCACAGGGGTCGCCTAAGACCATCCTGCATATCAGATATTTACATTACGATTCATAATAGTAGCAACATTACAGTTATGAAGTAGCAACGAAAATAATTTTATGGTTGGGTCACAACATGAGGAACTGTATTTAAAGGGCCAGAAGGTTGAGAACCACTGACCTAGACCATAACTCCCAGACATCTGTGCATCCCCTCTCTGACAAAGTCCAACTCCTTTTTTTTCTCAATGGCTGGCCTATATTTTCCCACCACCACTACCCTAAACATGATTTGCCCTTCTCTGGCCCACTTTTGCCCTAGAATGAAGCTTCTATGTATGGCAACCTCCAGGCTTCCCTGCCCACTGACTTCCTGTTGGGTCAGCAATTTGGAGGGCCAAGCAGAAAATCAGAAGACAAGTGGAGAGTGGAAAGAGCACTTATTCTTTCTTGCAGTGGCTTGATTTCTTCTAGCCTACAGTTCCCATAGATATTTCTTTCATGGTCAGGCTTTCACTCAGCTCATTAGTACTGCTTCCTCCTCTTGTTCCTTCAACCGAGGAGTGCTAATCACTGCCCTCTATTCCTAGTCTCTGGGTGCCTTCACTTCCCTTATTGGCTCCTTCAACCTCATCTATACCTTGATAAGTGGTTCTCTTTCATTTAAGCCTCCAAAATTGAACCATCTGAGTGGAATTTGTTTTCTCTAAGGCAGTGGTCGGCAAGCTGTGGCTCTTTGGCCCCTTGAGTGTGTCTCTTCCACAAAATACCGACTTCTGCACATGGGCCATGAAGTTTCAATTGCACTGTATATGCACACCCGCACGTGGTATTTTGTGGAAGAGCCACACTCAAGGGGCCAAAGAGCCGCATGTGGCTCGCCAGCCGCAGTTTGCCGACCACTGCTCTAAGGACTCTGACCAGTATATTTTCCCTCGACGACTATCCACCATGCCTTGGCACTCCCTATCTGAATTCAGGACTATTCTCTTGATCCCTGGCATCTTCACAGGTGTCCACTCTATCACCTTGTCTAGCAACCTAGCTGACTCTTTCCTAGTTCACTTTCCTTGTAGCCTTCTCAAGTGGAGGATCTTTTATCTTACACCTCATGTGGCTTAATAGCAGGGATGGCTGTCATTACAGCCTACACACACCCACACCACACACACACACACACACACGCACGCATGCACACACATGAACATGCACACGCACACACACACAACACAACACAATACAACCCCCCCCACACACAAAGAACTCCTATCCTATATAATAAAGAGAGAATATGCTAATTGACCAGCATGCCCTCACAAGATGGCGGTGCCCACAGCCATAAGATGGTGGCACACAGTCCCATCAGCCCCACCGAGGGCCTCAGGTCCTCCTGCACCCACCACTGACTGAGGCTCAGGCAAGCAGGGCTGGCCGAGGCGCAGGCAAGCCTCAGATAGCGGCTGCCCAGCTGCCCAGGGCTGGACCCAGACACAGGCAAGTCACAGATGGTGGCTTCCCAGCTGCCCAGGGCTGGCCCGAGGTGCAAGTAACCAGGGCCGACTGAGGCGTGCACTACCAGCAGTGGCAGCAGTAGAGGTGTGATGGGGGCGTAGCCTTCCCCTGATTACCAGGTCGCCTCCGGCCCCTGAGGCCTCCTGGACTGTGAGAGGGGGCAGGCCAGGCTGAGGGACCCCCTGCTCCAGTGCATGAATTTTCATGCACCGGGCCTCTAGCAGCTTATAAAGCTCATGCCATCCAGTTTAATCTCCATTTTTGCCAATTTGTTTCTGTCATCTACTGACCTCCTATTTGTCATTCATTTAAGCCTTTAGCTGTTAATTCAATCTTCCTCCACAGCTTTACTCTTGTCCTCATTTTCAGTGATATCAGAATTCATCATTCATCCAACAAATATTCATTGAGAGCTTTTCATCACCCATGTTCTAGTTGCTAGGATTAGAGTGTTAAGACAGGAGAAAGCTCCTACTATTTTGTACTAATTTGAGTGTGGGAGAGGAAATCCATGTGGATTAATCACTTAAACCTTAGCTTAACCAGTGTCACAGATGACTATGTATATGGGGTCCCTAAAAATGTAATAGAGTGGCCCTGTTAGCCTCTCTATTCTTCACTTTCTTAACCTCCAATGACTTTTCTTTCCATTTGACTGTACCTACTACATTGTCATCACCAGAACCTGTACTGCCTTCAATATCTCAAATTTAAATATAACAATCTCTGATTCCCATCTTCCATTCTTGGACTCACTTGCTCGAGTGATGCTCCTATCAGTTGTTCAGCCCCACTAGACCTCCAATCTATTGATATCACTATTTTCTCACTATCCTTTAGTTTTTTCCTGTCTTCAGGACAAACAGGAGAGCTATACCTGAGATTCCACATTAAGCCAGAGATTGTCCAGGGGACTAAAGTGGTCCCAGGTCATTAAAATTGATTACAGGACTTCTTCCCTTTGTCTCCCAGCACAGGGGATAGTGCTTTGTGATGTTGGCCTAGTCTCCAGGTAGCCCCTGTTCAACTCTTGGCAACTCAGTCACCTATGTAAAAAAATCCCTACAATAAGCTTCTTCTGTTTAAATCTTGAAGTTGTTGTTTTTGTATCTTCTTTAGAACCTGACTAACATACAAAAGGCCAATAAGATTTAAAAAGATATTCAGCATCAATAGTATGAGGAAGGAGTGAAATTAACACAATATACCAACCAAATTGATAATAAACGAAAAGCAGTTAACATGGCTATAGAATTTTAAAAGAAAGCCCTTATACACTCCTTCTGGGAATGCAAATAGAAATGGCAAATTGAAGTTGAAAACAATGTAGCATTATCTTACATTTGTGGACACTTGGGGACCCAGCACCTCTAAGTCCTAATAATTAAAGAAACCCTTATATTTCAGCAACAAATTCTTGTCCAAGAATTGTCTTATTAATAAAACAGAATGTTAGCAATATCAAGGAGATAGTAAGAAAGAAAAAAAGAAAGGAAGGAAGGGAGAGAGGGAAGGAGGAAGGGGAAAGAAAAAGAAATGAAAGAGATGGAAAGGAAAGGAAAAGGAATATTCCCAAGTGACCATTAACAGAAGTATGGATGATAAATTATTATTTATTTTCCCTAAGTGGAATATTATATGGCAGAGAAAATGACTGAAATGCCCTACCAAAAAAACATGGATTAATATTGAAAATATAATCCTTTAAATTAAATAGTCACAGAGGAATATGTAGAATATATATCATTTATATTGAGCTCAACAAACAAAATTAAACAACATACTGTGTGTAGTACATAAATATCATTAACTAGAGGCCCAGTGCACAAAAATTTGTGCACTCGGGGGGACCCTCAGCCCGGCCTATGCCCTCTTGCAGCGTAGGACCCCTCGGAGGATGTCCACCCCAGTGGGGATCTTCACCCCATGGAGGTTTGGCCAGTCTGGGTGAGAGGCTGAGGGCCGTTTTCAGGCTGGCCAAGCACCCTGGCAATGTAAGCTCCAGCCTCTCCTTTTTTTCTTTTTATTCTGGGATTTATTTATCTTCTATAATTGAAACTTTGTTGCCTTTAGCGGAGGTCTGCGGAAAGCTTGGCTTCCTCCACTGCCAGGGGCAACCCACTCCTGCTCGCTCCAGCTCAATGGCCATGGCTGGGTGAAAGCAGGTATCTGGGGTTTGTTTACCTTCTATAATTGAAACTTTGTTGCTTTGAGTGGAGGTCAGAGCCGGGCCGCGGCAGGCGGGGAACCTTGGCTTCCTCCATCACTGGAACAAGCAAGCCTCCTGCTCGCTCCAGCTCCGTGGCTGTCGGCTGCCATCTTGGTTGGGTTAATTTGCATATAGTCGCTCTGATTGGCTGGTGGGTGTGGCTTAAGGTGTAGTGAAAGTACGGTCAATTTGCATGTTTGTCTTTTATTAGTATAGGATTATTTTTTAAAGAGAAAAGGAAGAATAAACATAGTAATGACTGGAAGAGAATTGCTAATGCATGAGGGCTTGAATTAGATGGTATATTAATGAGTATTTATTTATATATAGATGTCCCCCAAAAAATGTATACAAAACTTACAACTGATAGCTCAATTGATGTTTCTTTCTTTTCAGATTTAATCTTTTGGAATTAATAATTATTCAAAGTCTGTACACATTTTTGGGGACACCCTTTATATACCTATAGATAAATAGATAGATGATAGATAAATAGGTAGATAGATAGATAGATAGATAGATCATCAGATTATTTTACATTATTTTGATACTGTAAGTTCTTCATTTGGGAAATATTGGCTCTATCAATAGGTCTTTTTCATCCCAGATATCTCATCATTCTTACTGATCATCCTTATCATTAGTTCATTTCTCAAATCCCACACCACCGAATGTGAGAGACTGTTCTCTCTTAATGGTTAGTATTTACAACTGCTCCATGCCTCAGTTTCCTCATCTAGAAAATGAGGATCTGACACTGCATAACTCATGGGGCTTTTGTGAGGCTAAAATAAGGTAATTTAAGGAAATCACTTAGCAGCGTCTGGCATAAAGAAACATGTAAAACATGGTAGCTCTTCCTATATTATCAGTATAAATAGTGATATTCTCAAACACAGTGTGGAGCTTGTCATGTGCAGTGTGGACATGACAGAGTTCTTCCAAAAAGGCCTGATTACATGAGAAGGAACATCCTAAGTGGTCATGGAGTTGACATCTCAGGTAAGTTACCTAAAAGGCATTAGCTAGACTTTTTTTTTCCATAATCATGATCTTTGACAAAGAATGTCCAAAAGGCAAGCAAAGGAGCTAGAAGGAAATAGTTCTTGGGCAGAACTGAAGTTTAACCAGAAATAAATTATATGCCATTAACAAGGTTCCATCTCTACCTCCAACAGGCTGGACATTAGCTTAGCCTCACTGTATCTTAATTGCAAAGTCTACATAGTAGCTTAAAAGATGGGGCTCTGCAATCAAACTGTCAGAGATTGTCTCCTGGATCCACTGCCAAGCAACCGTAGGACTTGACTTAGTAAACTCTCTAAGCCTCAGCTTTTCTATACTAGTATAAAGTTAGGATAGCAACACATACAGTGGTTAAGAAGACTGCATGAGGTCATATTTATGAAAGGCTTCACTCAGTAGCAGACACATTCAAAGTGCTCAACAAATATTTTTACTGTCTCCATTATCCATCTCCACCATGACAACTCTTTGAAACCTGGAGGCAACTTCTCATTTATCTTTATAAGTCTAGATCCCAAAACATCCAATGCATAATGAATATCCAGTGCATCCTTGCTGATCACAGAGAACCTAATAAAGTCGTTAGTGTCCATGTGAAGTCCAGAAAACCCTTTGGAGTTCATGGGGGCTGTACTCTTGGTAAAACATGGCTTCCTTGGTAGCAAGAGGGGAAAAGTCCATATTTTAAAAGGTTTCATGGACTGCCAAGAACTGTTATAAAACAATATTTTGATGAGTTATACAGTAAATGAATCAGAAACATATGAGCTTAATTTCCCTGAAAATACATGCGGGTTTAAAAATGAAAGGAAAGGAACCTTGGCACTCTTTGCTATGCCAAACCCCAAATGTTAGAAAAACATTTTAAGATGGTAGGATGCACAAATCCTAAATGTACCTCAATTTGATCATCCTTCAGTGGCCTGCTCCCAATGTACCTGTTAAGTCTGGTCTGCCATAGTCCTAATGAGGAAAACCTAAAAAATGAAAAAAAGAAAAAGCATGTTGGCATAGGTCAGGGAGCCAGAAGTTCCAAGTCTAGGCCTGGCTCTGCCACTGATTAGCTGTGGGACTCTCTATTAATCACTTAGCTTTCCTGAACTTCAACTCAGGAAGACAGTTCATGACAGGCAGACCTCATGGGGTTGTTGGGAGCTGTTAAAATGGGAGGTTAGGAAACTGATGTCTAGGAGAATAGGGACCAGACCAAAAAGTGAGATGATAACTTCAGGGTGGGACAAGTGTCCAGATGAGTCAACATACACTGTCACAGTGAAACAGGCATGCACAAGATAAGCATATGACCAGCTGCAGAGAAATCTTTAGCAAGGCATCCATGATGAATTATCTGAACTATCCTTGCTCACAGGTATTATCAATTCTTTAATACCTCCTGCCTTCCACCACACTGGCAGAGCAAAACCCAACCATCCAGGTGGCTAGACACATCAGATGGATGGTCTCCAACCTCAACTAGACCCTCAAGGTTTGTTTGTTTGTGTGTGTGTTTTTTTTGGTTTTGTTTGTTTGTTTGTTTGTTTGTTTCAGTTGAGTTAGTGCTCTTTTCCATTGCACTAACTCAAAAGTCATCAATGAACTGAAACACTTCTACTAAAACCTCTTACTTGCAGCAAATTTAGGGCCAGTCCGTATTAGCTAATCAATATGATTTCCATATATATATTTATTTTTGTCCGTACCCACATGTATTAGTTAACTATTATCATGCAACAATATACCTCACAACTTAGTAGCTTAAAAGAACATGCATTAGCCCCAGTTTTAGAGGACTGGGCACTCACGAATTTCTTCACTGGGTGATACTGACCCAGGAACGGGCACAATATTGCAGTCACGTCGTCAAGTCGGACTCAGTCAGGAGAAATCTGGGGGGATCTATTTCCAAGCTCTCTCATACAGTCACTGGGAAGTCTCAGTTCTTTGTCAGGCTGGAGGCCTCTGTTTTCATACCAGAGGCCCCTCTAAAGACTTTCTAGCTGTTCTCAGGACATGGCAGCTGACTTTCTCCAAAATAAGTGATCACCGAGAAAGAAAGGGAGCACACCTGGGCAAGGAGTATTTTTATAAAATAATAATTGAAATAAAATGCCAGAATTTCTTCCATATGCTACTGGCCACTAGATCAACATTGGTGTCATATACGTAGACGGGGACAGCACTAGGGTGCAAATATCAGGAGGTAGGATCACAGGGGCATCCTTGGAGTGGCTCCCACACCATCTGCACTTTCATCCAGATGTGTGCTCCCGCCACCCTACTCATCTGAGACCTTGGCCTCATCACTTCCTGCCTCCTACTCCTCTTGGTCATCCCCCAACTTCCTAAAGTATTCTCTCCCTCTCTGTTGACTCTCCACTTTTAGCCTTAGAGTATACCTATACTTGACCAGTCACAGGACAATCCTATGGGGCTCAGATTACCACACCCTTGGCTCCAATTTTTTAAGAGACTAGGCTTAACTAATTCACACATTTTAAGGCTTATGTCATTTGTTGAGGAAAACAGCTGGGCCACCATGTCCACAAGTGACTAAAGCATGGATTTTTGTCAACAATCATGTATCTATAGTGGTTCATTCATTTTAACAAATATACCATTTTAATGTCATATACTCATAGAAAAAATGTTCTATGAGAACTCTCTACTATCCTCACAATTTTCCTGTAAACCTAAAACTGTTCAAAATTAAAAACAAAACAAAACATGCCTTATGAAGATTTTCAATCTCATAATAAGTGGATCATTTTTCACATATTTTACTGACAAATGTGTGTGTTTTTTTTTAAAGTTGAGAAATTCAGTGTTGTTTAGAAAATTGGTGTTCACATTCTGGAAGTGTAAACTCAGACAACTTTTCTAGAGAGCAGCATACATTATTTAATAGCTAAAAGAGGAACACTCTTGACTCAGCAATCTAATTTCTAGGTTTTATTCCTATTATGCTTATCATATAAGTGAGACAACCAACCAACATTGTTCTGGAAACAGACAGAAATCATGCAGTTCGGTACTATGCTGTGTGCTACCCGTGTGGGTATCCAGTGATTCAAGTAACCTTTCAGATATTCACTTTTGTCATCTGTAAAACTGAGGTGATACACCCAGTTTGTAAAATTGTATGACATAAAGACGCAACTGCCAAAGAACATGGCCCAGAGTAGATGTTTAGTAAACATTTCTTCAATTGATAGACGAATGAATTCCAGAACAATATATGTTAGCTAAACAGAGTATGATGACCAGTTTTGTCAACATATCCACGGCATAAGAGATTCCTAATTATGAAACATCCTTTACAGGACTTTTTCATTGTAAGTCACAGGACAGAACTGTGTATATTTTACTCACCACTAACTGGTCTTTTCTTTATCAATTTGATCACCCTCAAAAGTCTTCATTCTTTCTCAAATGCATATTGGAAACTATTTTTAAAGCTGTTTATTTTTTTCTTGGGAAAAAGTATTACTTCCTCTACTTGCCAACACAATGAATATAATATATGGGTAGTTACAACTAACTTTTTAAAATTGTATTTAATAAAGTATTTTACTCATCTTATAACTGAACTATAATACATTAACAATAAGAAAGCTTTGTTATTAGGAGTCTGTCAATATAAGATCTAGAAAAATGTCTAAACTTAAGCTAAAATATCTGGGAAATATGTTTAAAAAATCTAGAAAGATCTGAAAGCAAAACAACAGCCCAGACACTGATGCCTCTCATCAGGTGGTTGAAATTGATACAATTTATAAAAATACCTAAAATAAAAATTATCCTGTCATTTTATGCCCTTATTTGTTGATTACATGGATGCAGCATAGAATAAAGATTAATCCTCATGAATTTTAAAAAGCATGAGAAAATGTAGTTTTTAATTCAATAATTGCCTCTAGAGATTAACTTCTCACAAATGAATAAAATCCTCTTTTGAGAAGACACACAGAGCTGAGATATAAAAAAAAGTGAATTAAAATTCCTCAGCATGTAAACTTTCCTGTGTGAAAACTTTCCACAGGCTGGGTAGGATGAGCTGGAGCTCTGTGGTGGGAACCGGTGCTGTGGGTTTATCTGCAACGGTGATGGTTAAAATCCAGGACCTTTATGACCTGTTCGGTGGTAGGTTTACATTGAAACTGTTATAAATTATTACAGAGGTGAAGCCAAGCCAAACAGTCCAACATAAATATATCTGCAGACACACTGGCTACTATATATTCTAAACACTGTCGGTAAATGAATAAACAGAGCTTACTAAATCATTTAAGAAAAATATATTTATTCATAAGATCGATTTTTATTTTTCAGTGTGAACCCCTCTATTCTAAAAGTCCTACTTATTATATCTAATTTTCTGGGCTGTGTAAATTTTATGGACTTCCCTCCTGAGATAATGGGCAGAAGATCATCCTTCTCTGAGTGAAGTGTGAATGTCTTTCAGTTTGGATACTGGACTGACCCCTACCTGTTGAACTTGTTCCGCTGCATTACACAAATTAAATATCGGCGCCCCCAAATTTCAGCAGACTGACTCTGCATCTGTGTAAAGGGACAAAGAACTATAATTTAACAGTCTGATTTTCCTAGGGTTTGGGGGGAAAGCAGCGAGACTGCTGGCTTGCCCATATGGATGAATCATAGCCAACCAGAGTAGACCAAATTTTGTGGTCTGGTTTTATTTGCCTAGTCATATAACTCAGGGCTTTAAGTCTGCACATTGTTGACCAAAACATTAATTGTGGCAAAACAGTTTGTGTCTGTACTGAAAGAGTAAAACCAGAGTAACCCACATGCAATGACCATGAATTAGTTCGACAAGGGAGGGAGCTCCATTCCTCTGAAGGTGAAATCATTGGAGGTCTGGTGTTGAAGATGGAGCTGCTTTGGCAGAAATGGAACGGGGCACCAGGGGGGCTGCCTGTTATAGCAGCAGGGATTGCAAGTCAAAGCTATTCTGGTTCCTATTTCTTTCTGTTTGTGCTCCTATATTAATCAATGTAATCTGAATTTTCTTATCTACTAAACAGAGCCAACTCATGATCATCTGCAGCCTACCTTGTCTAAGACTAATCTGCCTTCACCTGTCCCTTGAGTGATAAGCGTCTCTATGAAAGTTTGATATAGTCAACAAATGTTGGAAATGGGAGAAAACTAAAATAAAAAATGTAGGACTGGATGTCATGGGAAAGTTTCTAAGAAGAATATGAACAGAGACCTCCTAAGACAAACACATCTGAGTCAGGATGAAGGTCTCAGTACAAGGATGAAGTTTACTGTTATTATTTTTTCCTTTCTACACTGTGCATGATTCAGGAAGTCCACTTTCAAACAAAACATGCCCTGGTCCCAATGTCATACTATCCAGTTAAGCATCAGAACATCAATGCACTCTATAAGCAAGAGAAGGTTTTGTCTTTTTAAAAACAGCCACAGTATTCCTAAGGGTGAACCAATCGAACAGAGCCCTGGGTATTGTAATATCTGATAGTTAGAATATGAAGAAGAGCTCCTGGTTGATGGAATAAACATCTAGACCTCAAAATGTAACCAGCCAGGAGAGATTGGGTTTTAGTTTTTGTTTTAGCAGAAAGTTTTCTTTCATTATAGGAGAACCACCTTTCCTGGATTTAAAATAGAAATGAACATCTCTCTCACTTACGGCTCTTTAGAACAAGCTATTTAGCTGTCAGTCTGTCCCATGTATCCTCTGTTTCTATTTTGTTCATTATATTCCACATATAAGTGATATCGTGTGATATTTGTCTTTCTCTGACTGGCTTATTTTGCTTAGCATAATACTCTCCAGCTCCCTCCATGCAGTCTGCGAAAGGTAAGAGTCACCTTTTTATGGCTGCATAGTATTCCATTGTGTAAATGTCCCACAGCTTTTTTATCCACTTATCTACTGATAGGCACTTGGGCTGCTTCGGATCTTGGCTATTGTAAATTGCACTGCTATCAACATAGGGGTGCATGTGTTCTTTTGAATTTGTGGTTTGGGATTCTTAGGATATAATAGTCCCAGAAGTAGGATTGTTGGGTCAAAAGGCAGTTCCATTTTTAATTTTTTGAGGAAACTACACACTGTTTTCCACAGTGGCTGCGCCAATCTGCATTCCCACCAGCAATGCAATAAGGTTCTCTTTTCTTCGCTAATCTATTCACATAATCTGTTTCTTCCAGTCTATAAAAACATTTCAGCCTTAAATGCTCCTAACCAGCAATTCTGAAAGTGTGATTCCACAGCCTGCAAGACCCTTTCAAGGACTTATAACGTAAAAGCTATTTCCATAAGAATATTGACCTTTTTGCCTCCTTTACTCTTATTTTTTTTTCATGACTGTACAGTGGATTTTCAGATTTTTATATGTAACTAGAGGCCCAGTGCATGATATTCATGTACTGAAAGGGGGTCGCTCAGCCCAGCCTATGCCCTCTCACAGTCTGTGACCCCTCGGCTGACATCCCCTGAGGGGTCCTTAGTGCTGCCATGGAGACAGGAGAGGCTCCCACCACCGCTGCTGTGCTCGCCAGCCATGAGTCCTGCTTCTGAATGAGCCGGGAGCGGGCCTAAGCTGGCAGGGGGACATCCTCCAAGAGGTCCCGGATGGCGAGGGGGCAGGCTGGGCTGAGGGACCCCCCTCCCCCTAGTGCACGAATGTCATGCACTGGGCCTCTAGTATATAATAAATAAATATAAGTAAACATAAATAAATAACATCTCTTTGAGGTTCTCAATATTTTTTAATACTAAAAGATCCTGAGGTCAAAAATTTTGAGAATTGCTGATCTAAACAATAATGAACAATCTTTCTTTACTCTTTTCCTTGTTCTTTGAATCCAAGTTTCTGCTAATTCAGTTTCACATTCTTTATTTCAAAATCATAACTCTAAGCCTTGCTTGTATAGCCCATCTGTAGAAGAGCCACTCTCACTCTCTGGAATGCTGAATTAGAAGGAATGGGGAGGTGAGGAAAGGGCAGAGAAGGGAGAAGAAGAGAGGGGAGGAGAGAGGGAGGGAGTGATATGATTGTTCTTCCCTTTAAACTTCCCCATAATCTGGAAACTAAAGGGTTAATATTTGGGTAGGCAAGAAGCTTCCAGAACCTTGAACCAGCACTAAAGCAATATCTGTTCTCACCTAATGATGCTGTGCTCTACTTGCTATTAAATATTTTTAACCATTCTGTCTCATAAGTTTGCTAGAATACTAATCCAACATATGTAAAGGGCTAGCACAGTGCCTGGTGCATGAGTATGCTCAGTGAATGTTAGATATCATTATAATTATGATTTCCTCACCCTGTTCCTAACAGTCACTGTATTCCTTGACCCATCTCTTTAGCAATGATTACATTCTGCCCTAGAATTTCTCAAGAGGGTATCATCAGTCTTAAACTATACTATGAAAACTGAAGACAACTCCAGAACATTCCAAACCAATGTTTCTTTGGGGTGCAACTGCACCTCTTTCAAAGGAGCCTGAGCCAAGTGGTCGGGATCTATGCATTCCTACTAAGCAATGGCTCCTGTTGCCCTCTGCCCGTGGAAAAGGGAAAAGGAGCAACTTGCAAAACTATCCCAGTGAGACTTCTCGGTATTTGAGCCTAGCTAAAGGCAGAAAATATAAAAAGGCCTGTGTGAAACCTGTCTCTGGTCAGAGATCCCTGGCCAGCAAAGACTGACCCCAGTACTCTTCATAAAGCAAACAAGCTTCAGAAAACCTGGCCACTTGCCCCCCAGGCAACTCAAATTCCAACACTAGGAATTTGACTTATTACTAAATACAATTTCCTTCATGAAGATGCTGTACACAGAGACTATCCCAACCAGGGAAGTTCAGATCCCCAATCCTTCATATTTTACTTAAGCTGTAGGTGTATTTACACAAAAGTTTGGGCAGCACTGAACCACAGCTAGTCAGAGAGGTCCTGCACGCTCCGGGCTAACTCATCCTTCCCCACTTGAAAAGCATCTTTTGGCCCAAGAATTAGCCAAAGGAGTTTCCGATTCATTTGGAATCCAGGTCTCTAACACAACATGGCTTTTTGCTTTTTTCCATTCCCTACCTGTTCAACCAACAAGCAAGCTAAGACATTAAGTATTTTTCCATGGCTCTCCATAAATGCAAAATGCTGCTTCTGCTCACATATAAATAAGGCCTTAACAGTTTACAGAATGTTCTCTTACCAGTTTCCTCATTTCATCTTCACAGGAGCCCTGAAATGAGGTAGATGGAGGTTCCAGTTACAAAATAAAAACAACTGAATTTGGAGTCAAAAGAACTGAGCTTAAAACTTCAGCTGTGCTAGTACCACTCTGTGTGATCTTATATAAGTCAGATTCATGTTAACTCTGAGAGACAATATCTAATTATTTTTTTTAAGTAAGCTGTCCAAGGCTGGTAAGGTGACACCTTCTATTTTATTGCTCCAACATCCTTAATATGTAGCTTTCACCTCATGCCTCAAGATGGTTGCTTGGACTTCATCCATACTGTCCACATTCCAGCCACTAGCAAGGAAGAGAGGATGAAGAAGAAAGAGAGCAGGGGGGTACAAAACAGCTCTCCTCCATGCTGCCATGTCTGCCTTCCACTTATATCCCATTGGTTGGAACTTGATCATGTAACCACAACTAACTGCAAGGGAGGTGGGGAAATGTCTTACTTCTTTAGGCCATGTTTCCAACTAAAAATTACATTATATTGATAAAAAATAATTTTTGCAATATTTTTTATTGATTTTATAGGGAGAGGAAGGGGAGGGAGGGAGAGAAAGAGAAACATCAATGTGAGAAACATTAATCAGCTGCCTCCTGCACATCCCCCACTGGGGATTGAGCCCACAATCTGGGCATGCACTCTGGGAATCAGACTGGTGACCCTTTTGTGCATGGGACAATGCTCAACCAACTGAATCACACCAGCCAGTGCAAATAAAAATAATTTTAAAAAATGGATTTTGAGGGACAAACCAGTACTCTCTGCTACAACCTCAAGAAAGTTCCATGGATTCTCTAAGCCTGCTTCTTCATCTGAGAAATACATAAACTCAGGCTGATTCATGAGCAAGGTTGCAGCCCCTGACTGCTCACTGATCACCAGCTTTGAGACAGATAATGCTAGACCAGGGACTTTATTCTTATAATCTATGAGCTTCCAAGACACAAAGTATGAATTAACCAAGAACCCAGGCTGGAGAGTGTAGGTCCCAATGCTAAGCACAGAGTAATAAATAAATAAATAAATAAATAAATAAATAAATAAATAAATAAAAAGTATTTTGGATGGGTTGAAAAATGAAGATAAAAATAGCACTAAGGAAGTGAAATTAAAGCAAAGATGATATGATGAAGTGGGAAGGAGGAGGATGGACCTACTTGATTACCTGGAACTCTAGCTGTTTAGTAGCATTGGATGGTTGTTTATAGGATTGTGTTTCTTTTTTTTCTTTATTGATTAAGGTATTACATATGTGTTCTTATCCCCCCATTGCTCCCCAACCCCCCCCCCGGCTCATGCCCTCACCCCCCTGGTGTCTGTGTCCATTGGTTATGCTTATATGCATGCACACAAGTCCTTTGGTTGATCTCTCCCCCTTACTCCCACCATCCCATGCCTTCGCTATTCATCAGTTTATGTTGTTTCTGAGAGAATCAACCCAGTCTCAAAGTCTAGATTCAGTGCAGGCCATAATAAAAATGACATGCTGTGGTACATTTACAACATGGAATACTATGCAGCTGTAAAAAGAAGGATCTCTTAACTTTTGAGACAACATGGAGGGACCTGGAGAGTATTATGCTAAGCGAAATAAGCCCGTCAGAGAAGGACAAGTATCACATGGTCTCACTCATGTGGAATCTAACAAACAAAATAAACTGATAAACAAAATAAATCCAGAGACATAGAAGCATGGAAAAGACTGTTGAATCTCAAAGGATAGGCAGGGGTGGGCGGGTAGGTGGGAAGAGATCAACCAAAGAACTTGTACACATATGTGCATAAACCATGGACACAGACAATAGTGTGGTGAAGGCCTGGGGCAGGAGGAGGAGTTGGGCTAGAAGGGATCAATGGGGGGAAAATAGGGGACACATGTAATACTTTCAACAATAAAGATTTTTTAAAAAAAAAAATAACAGCCTTAGCTGGTTTGGCTCAGTGGATAGAGCGTTGGCCCAAGGAATGAAGGGGCCCGGGTTTGATTCCGGTCAAGGGCATGTACTTTGGTTGCAGGTTTCCTGGCCCTGGTCAGGGTGCATGCAAGAGGCAACCAATAAATGTGTCGCTCTCACTTTGATGTTTCTCTCTGTCTCTCCCCCTCCCTTCCACTCTCTAAAAATCAATGGAAAAATATCCTTGGGTGAGAATTAACAAAAAAAATAAATAAATAACAAAAAAGAATTACATGAGCATGTTTGCTAAAAGGTTTTGTGAACTATACAGTGCCACTCCAATGTAATAAATAGTAGTAGTAGTATGAAAAATTAATGCAACATTATCACTTTTTTGAGATTATAAGTGGAGATAGTACCTGAAAAATCTCAAGTGTTCAAAATGAATGTTTCTGATGATGAGAATTAGAAATCACTATAGGTCAGAAACCAAAGAAGTGTACCCCTTTGAGAGCACGGTAACTCAGCTGCCCTCCAATCCTAGGCAAGAAAATTGGAGCTCTAGATCAGAGTTGCAAAGACCTGGTTTCCTGGCCTGGCTCCACTACTTACTAGCTTGGTGGCCTCTGGTTTTCATTTAGCCAAACTTGGCGTCAGTGTACCCAACCATAAAATGAAGTAATGTGTGCTTATCCAAGAGATAAATTCAATTGAGATCCTAGATCCATATATTAAATAAATATTAACAGTATAATTTCTATGTGTCACATGCTTTGCTAGAAGCTGATCAACTACAATGCACTATAGGAAGCAGTGTAGGGCTACAATGAGGAGTGTAAGTATAGAGAGAGACTGCCTAGAATCCTGACACTGCCACTTGTTTGGTGTGTGATCTGGCCAAGTCCCTGAACCTCTTCCTGCTGCATTTTTCTCATCTCCTAAAGGAGGATGATAGTAATGCATCATCCATGGACTATTGATGCATGCAAAGTGCCTCTAGAATAGTTTCTGCATGTACCAAGAGTTCAATACATATTTACAAGTATTATTATTGATGTTATTCTTGTTGTTTTCCCATGAAAGCAACTGTCTAGTCTGCCCACTTGTAGTTCTTTTCCTTGGCATCATCATCTAGATCAGTGGTTCTCAACCTGTGGGTCGAGACCCCTTTGGGAGTCGAATGACCCTTTCACAGGGGTCGCCTAAGACCATTGGAAAACACATATATAATTACATATTATTTTGTGATTAATCACTATGCTTTAATTATGTTCAATTTGTAACAATGAAAATACATCCTGCATATAAGATATTTACATTATGATTCATAACAGTAGCCAAATTACAGTTATGAAGTAGCAACAAAAATAATTTTATGGTTGGGGGTCACCACAACATGAGGAACTGTATTAAAGGGTCGTGGCATTAGGAAGGTTGAGAACCACTGATCTAGATCCTTCAATAGATGCCATTTTACATAACTACAATATGCCAAGCCATAGACAAGGACTTGGGAATCCACTGCCTGTTTCTCACAAACAGCCTTGGAAGTATCATCATTGTTAAAGGTTGAGAACCACTGATCTAGATCCTTCAATAGATGTCATTTTACATAACTACAATATTCCAAGCCATAGACAAGGACTTGGGAATCCACTGCCATTTCTCACAAACAGCCTTGGAAGTATCATCATTGTTGTCAAAAGAAACTGATGCTTTGTCCAAGCTCACACTGTTGACCTGAGATCTGAATGAAGCTTCTCTGGCTTTAACAACCATGTTCTTTCAACCTTGATCTATTTTGTTTGTACATCTTACCTGATCTTTGCTAATTATTTGCTTATTCCACTTCTCTGGTTAGAAGGAAAATTCCATGCAAAGGAACTCTCCCTAGTTCACCACTAGATGATACCTACAGGGTAAGGCCCTTGTTCTTTAGCATAATATTCAAGGCCTCCATGGTCTGATCCTCATCTACCTCTTCAATCTGGTCCCTTCCCAATCACCTTCAATGCTCTCTCATTGATCTACTTCTTTCCATACTAAATTCTTCACAGCTCTTTAAAGGAGGCATCCCCTCTTATAATCACATGTCTCTGACCTTGCCACCTATATTTCTCCTCATGCTCATCATGCCTTTGTTCATGCTATGCAATAACTCAGGCTTCTCCTTTAAGACTCAAGAAAGGGCACATCATGATTTAGAGAAGGAAAGTATAGTAAAGAAGGCGTCATTGAGACCATTCCAATTGGATCTTTATTTATAGTATCTTTCTACTTCTGTGCTATGCAATCCCACCCTTTCCTACAATGTGGAAGCCTTCACCCAGATTTCCAACTGAAGTCTCATCCTTCAAAAATTTATTGAACTCAGACTCTGTGCTAAACTAAATAAGAGAGACTGACCCTCTGAAGGTTCAATGTACACTGACCACATCTATAAATGTGTGTGATTATCCCTGTTCCCCAAATGTAGCCTGGGTACTTATCAATATAATTTGTGTTTGGAACCAGAGCTACAGATATGATTGAAAGTAGCCATTTGAGGCATACTAAATAGCAGCCAAAGACCTCTGTGTATCCTGATTCCTAGCTTGGTTCAGTTTTCTCCAGCAGCTCTTGAAAGCATAGGTTCAGCTGCAGTGACTCTCCTGGGGCCAAGCTGTATACGTGTGCACATAACTATTATGTTCTAGTTTATGACACATTCACTCCAAATAGCCACATGTGCCTGACCTCGTGCCCCTTTGGGGAAAATGGGATGACTGGGCTGTGTGTTTGCATTATGTGTCCTGGAAGTGAAACAGATGAGAGAAGGGAATTTTGCTAGTCCTTGAAAAGGATGGCTCCTTGAACTCCTGGAGAACAACAATTTTAAAGATCCCACATTAAAGTAATATCTTATCAGAGCTGTGGGAAGGATTCTGTGAAAGAAGGTTTGTATTTAGGTTAAAGAATATTTACACCAGCTAGACACATAAATGGATGCTTGGTCAAATGTAAGCTTTGTCCATGTTGCAGAAAGAGCAGGAAGATGAAGTTGGACCGGAAGATCAATTCCAACTCTGTTTCATGCTGTGAAACTTTGAGCAAATACTTTAAACGCCACTAAACCTCAGTTATTTTAGCTGTAAAATGAGAATAGTAATAATTTTTAATGCCTGGAGGAGCCATAATCATTAAAAGACAGTATCTATACACTTGCCCTGGAAACCAGAGCCTCAGCGATGGCAGAAGATATAAATATAAGGAACTGTAACAGAGAAGAATGCCTGCACTGTGACTGGCAGACAGTCCAGCTAAAGCTGAGCAGCACCTCAACTCTTGGGTCTGGATCCCGGCTCCAAAAGCCCAGTGACCTAGTCATGACAGTCCCAGAGGTGATCAGTTTCAGACAAACTAACTGAAACGCATAGAAAGTGGAGGTTGGTAACAGAATGCTACTGTAGCTGGAAATCTGAACTTGAACTCAATCTCAAAACTGAGTTTGGAATGAACATATCACTTTATCTAAAAATGTAAGTAGGTACTCATTGGCAATTATTTTAAAACCTCAGTTGAATTGTGGATAGGAAAGACAGGGGAAAAGTGTGTGTGTGTGTGTGTGTGTGTCCAGGTAGGTAGGTAGTAGTTCTGAGAGGTAATGAAAGAGTAGGGGAGTGAGGTAGCATAAAATGTAACACCTAGGCTGGTGCAAGAAGACAAGGATATATTATGTGCAATTTACAGTTATTTACACTGACCTAAGGTGCCATTGTCTCAAAACTCTAGGAAACGTTTCCATGCCTACTCTATCCTTGTGTGTATTGTACATTTTTGTGGTTGTGAACAAAAATGGTTGAACCTGAGACTATAAGCATGACCTCTTTGACCCACAATGAAGAACTCCCAGAAATATTAGGGAGTATTGAACTTTTCCACAAGGTATGAAATAGGGGCTTGAGATAATCTTATGCACAATTTAAGGTGTAGATGTAACATTTTTAATGAGGAAAAAACTGTTTCCCAGGGATGAGATTTGAAATCTTCATAAGGAGTGGCTGCCCTCTCTGCTGCCATTCCCCTTGAGAATCTAAATCTTCATTAGAAGTTGACTTAGATGAGTTGACAGTCAAGTTATAGGAATGTAACAATCTTGAAGACAGTTTTAATGAGGAAAAAACTGTTTCCCAGGGATGAGATTATTTGGAATCTTCATGAGGAATGGATGCCCTCTCTGCTGTCATTCCCCTTGAGAATCTAAATATTCATTAGAAGTTGACTTAGATAAGTTGACAGTCAAGCTATAGGAATGTAACAATCTTGAAGACAAGTCTCCTCTAAGATAACTTATGGATGTTTACAATATAGAGATAAACCTGACAAGTTAAGAATGTCCTACCCAACTTCTGTTGACCAAGATGCCCTCCGCACCAGGCCATGCTGGAATATGTTGACCATGTCTTGATTGGCTTCCTTCTCTTAGATGTACTATTTGCATTAGTGGCACTTTCTCCATTTCTTTATTTTGTTAATACTGTTGTCTGTGACTCAACCTTACTGTGCATGTGTAACCTGGACTTTGCTAGCTACCTCCAGATTGGAATCATCACTTGAGTCATTTCCACTCTTACATTTTAGGCTGCTTCTTTTAGCTTTGGCTAGTTGCTTCCACAAGGTTCAGACTCTGCAGTTTAGCCTTCAGAGCATAATCTTATTTGTCTTATTCCCAAGTCCTTAGAAGAGAACTTGGTGCAGCTCTGAGTACGCAACACTAGTATAATGAACATGGCACCTCATTTATTTTTAATAAATAATAATCTCCCTTTTTTCTTTGGGGGCTAGAAATCCATTGCAATCTATCAATGAAGAAGTATTTAATAAGTGCTGGAAGAGAGCAGTGAGTTAATATCAGAGGTTGCCATATAAAATATGTTGGCAAAGTAAGTTAAGACCTTTTATATGTTTTATGTAAAAGACTAATAAGATGGATTATAACCTGGTTTCAATGGTATTGTTGAGATTGAATGGAAAGATTATTAACTATAATTGCAATGCATGGGTCACAAGAGTTTGCTTCTAAAATTGTCTGGAAGCTAAACCCATGGAAATGAAGAATTGTTAAAACTGTTCATGCCACTAATATATGTTCCTATCATATTGTTATCTTTATATGTGTCTCCTCTACTAGTTTGTGATATCTTCAAAGGAAGGATCTATGTCTAATAATCTCCTATCACTAAAATTTAGAAATTGATACGTTCACAGTTACATGGCTAGTCAAGTGGCTGATGCTTACTTAGGTCTCTCTGGCTCAAAATTTCTATATCTTTCTACTAACCCTGTATTTTCTATGTATTTCTGAGTCAAAGAATCACTGGGAAGAGTTAATAGAAATATACAATTTCAGGCCTCTGCCTGGAAATGTTGACTGGTTAAGTTTGGGGAAGAAGTTAAGCATGTGAAATTTTAACAATCATATCATGTGGATTTTATAAACCAAGCAAGGTTTGAATCCTCTACTTGCCAGTAATATCTAAAGTCTTAAAATATCCCAGGATGTCAGCATAGGTCAAGACAGTCAAGGTGTCCCTTCCCTTATATTATTTTATGGGATCCTATTTCTATTATCTATTTCATTTTATGAACAATAAAAATATATTCATGTCATGTCAACTCAGCTTAAAGGCCACCTTTTAATAGACTGACCCCTCTAAGATTCCCCTATTCAAAACTTCTGATGCCACTCTAGAGAGTACTTGGGTTGTCAATCTCTAGATTGTCTAGAATGTCTAGGCAAAAAAGAGGGAGTCAAATGATTGTCCACATTAGAGTAGTTTGAAGGGACCCAAAAGTTCTCTTTCCTGACTCTTCCTCCTCATGTCTGTCCTTTTATCTCTCTGTTTCTGCATCTCAGTTTATCTGTGACATGTGTGGATAATCCATGAATATCTATATTTGAAGTGCTTATATGTTCTTACTTATTAAGGTGAGGCTTCCAGGACCCTCTCATAAATAGATTACTTTGAAGGAGCCAACTCAAGCCACTGTTTGTGAAACATTTCTCTTGATGGTCCCTAATGACAGAGGAAAGTATATTTTAGAAAAAAGATCATGTGGATTTGGCTTTCTAATTTAAAATATATATAAAAATTCAATTTTTCTCAGTATCTTTGCATAATATTAAATCTCCACATATATTATATAGTATATTAAATATATATGCCTATTTATTATACTTATTATATAAAAATAATATGTTTGGTTTGTTTTGTTTTTTATCCAAAGACTTTGCCATCCCCATATGCAGATAAAAATGCATGGCATTCATCCATCACCGTGCATTAACACCTCAGCCTAAATAAATTTACTAGATTAGATAATTTCCCCAAGACAATATGACCTAAGGTGGGAATTCCTTAAGTAGGACATGAGAAAGAAAAGTCCCAAGCAATGGTATGAATGTGCACATCCCCAGAGGCTGAGTATTAAATGAAAGGTACCCAATCTGTTGACCAGCCAATTTGAGTAGAGGCAACACTTGGGGTCAGACTCTGTCTCCCACATCTCATTCTTTCAACTTTAGTCACACCAAACTACCTTCCAGATTAAATGTTGTTTCCACATAACCAGTCACATCAGATCATCACATTAAGAACTCAAAAAGCAGAAATTGTTGCTCCCATTTACCAGAAAAAGCAAGGAACAGCCAGATTACAAGACTTTCCCAGTACCACACAGATCACTCTAGTATCTTTCTACTCTCCCAGATTTCTTCTACATCCAGCAGTATCTTAGAGACATTTTCATAAGTATAAGACATATTTTGTAAATGACAGCTGAACTGAATTTATTATTCCAGTTTGACAAGATTGTGAGTGCAAAGCTTGGATTTTCAGCTCAAGTCTTTCTCCCACCCTGCTCAGTCTGGTGTTACTACAAAAGCTCATGCTGTATTACAAAAATGCTAACGATAACTTGACTAATAATATTTGCACACCTCCCCACAAGCCAGCTTTCAGAGCATAAATATTGAACTGTGCACTGTCCAACTGAAACAGTCCTCCTGACTTATCGCTGAAAAATCAAGAAACTATTTTTTCAAGTTCCAGAGGGCTAGACTGAAGTCAATATTTGTAAATATTAACTACTGTATTTTTTATTCTGAGTAGTCCAATCTGATAACAAAGAATCCAAATGGGATAGGGATCTATGTTACATAAAACATTCATTTACATGAAGTGGGCTTTTTAGCCAGAGCAAGTGGGGGGTAACCCAAGAGGTGCACTTCAGGGAGAGGCCTTGACTCTTTATCGTCCATCAGTCAAGGTAAAAAGCTCACCAAAATGCCAGTGAGATTGGATTTAACATAAACTTCCTGAGCTGAATTCCATTATTGCTAAAATAACTGCAAAGAAATCATTTAAATATTTTCCAGAATTGGGGCTTATTCAGCTTTGACTAATAGAATTTTTAGAAGAGTTCAATCCTCCCTCAAAGTGTCAAGAATTGCTGAAGTTTTATTTCTAGAAAGAACACTAAAGGGGCATTATTTCAACCTTTCTGCTAGTGAAAGATGCACTGACAGAATTTAACCAAATCCTGCTTCTAATGTCAGGAATGGATATCATTACTTCCCAAGGCACATCCTCCCATTGTTGAACATAAAATGATGGAGGGAGATACAAACCAATGTGAGGCAAACCAACTGTGAGGACCCATTGAAGTCCTTCTCTGGAGAAAACAAATGGTGATACATTTTTCATATATTTTTACAGTCATGTTTGACATGGTCGTGGAGAGACAATTAATGGTTCAAATATCTGTTAGAGATCTTGTTCAGTTGAGAGACACATGCAATAAGTTCTTAATTTGTTAATGTGGAGATGATCATTTCAGGATACAGAGGAAAAGAAATACGGTATGGGCAGCATTCTTAAGGAGTAATTGCATGCTATGTGAACATGATTTTAACTTGGAGAAAGGATTAGTGTATTACATTAAATTTCACATAATTAAGAAAATCAATGTGATACAGAATTGGACATGAGGCAACTATCAAAAAGCCAAAAGTTAAAATGTGTGTAATATCATTATATTCATTCACTGGTTTGCCTTTTCACTATTTGATATTTATTGAGCACCTACTGTGTGCCAGACTCTGTGAGGCACCAGAGAACAAAGATCAATAATGACCAAAAGTGTTTGCACTCTAGCAGATTAGACGAAAAAATGAAGGATTCAGGCCTTTGATGATAACTTTAATAGAAAATACTGTGTATGTTTTCCATTTTCCTATATGTATTATAGGATCTGGGCAAGGACTTTTTTTTAGTCCCCTTATAGTTCTAAACCAATAATTCCTAAAGATTTGTGGGCAACTATATCATTAATGTGAGGGTTTTTTCTAGTCTTCATTTCAACTCAACACAAACAGCTATAAAACACCTTTAATCAGAGAGAAACCAAGATGGCAGCATAGGTAAACACCGGAAATTGCTGCCTCCGACAACAACTTCAAAAATACAACTAAAAGACAGAACGGTCATCATCCAGAACCACAGGAAGGCTGGCTGAGTGGAAATCCTACAACTAGAAGGAAAGAGAAGAGCACACAGACTCAGAGGAGCTACGAGTAAAGTGCAGAGGTATGGAGGCTCCAGCGCGCGGGGAAAGGGGCAGGCACCTGAGGACTCGGCTGTCTTTTTGAATCGGGAGGGAGTCACAAGCTCCCGACTGCTCTGAACTCCAGTTCCGGGAAGTCTCTGGGG
>NW_005370024.1:3411630-3427604 GCF_000412655.1 Myotis brandtii | reverse complement strand
GGGGGGGGATCTGGGAGGAGGGGATTTATGGGGGGGAAAAAAGAGGAACAAATGTAATCTGAACAATAAAGATTTAATAAAAAAAACAAAAACAAACAAACAAAAAAACACCTTTAATCAGCATTCCAGGGATGAATGAGAGTGGGAAGGAGAAAGCTGTTAAGCACTTACTAGTATTAGTCCATGTTATGCTGGGTGTCTTACATTCAATATCTAATTCACCAAAAGAAAAATCACACTGAGCTATGTATTTTTATAACAATTTTATGGCTGAGGAAACAAAAAGTGAGTGGACTGCACCGCATGCCTGAAATCACATATTAGCAGGCACCCGAGTAAGAATTAGACCTTCTAAATTCCTAACGAAACTTCACATTGGAAGGCAAAGGCCAGTTCATTCCAGGCTTTGAAAACTACATTCTGCTTTTTCTTATTTCATCCATGAGCACATTGCCAGTCTGTGTAAATTTAATCCAATAAAGCCTTCAACTCACATTCCAAAAACATATCTGTCAGGTTTTGAAGATAAAAAGATGAATGAGACACGATTCCTTCCTTCAAGAAATTTAAGTCTAGCCCTAGCCGGTTTGGCTCAGTGAATAGAGTTTTGGCCTGCAGACTGAAGAGTCATGGGTTCAATGCCAGTCAAGAGCACATGCCTGGGTTTCGGGCTCAGTCCCCCATAGGGGGTATGCAGGAGGCAGCCAATCAATGATTCTCTCTCATCATTGATGCTTCTATCTCTCTCTCCCTCTCCCTTCCTCTCTGAAATCAATAAAAATACATAGTTTTTGAAAAAACGAAATTTTACATCTAGTTAAGGGGACAAAATGTTAACAGAGGACAGGGCGAGATATGTCATGTTAGATGTGTAAACCAGGTGCTGTTCTTCAATGACCCACCACTAACTCCATCTGTGGATGGACCCCACTGCCCTCTATCCTCTGCTCTTCTCTCTCCCAGGAACCCCACACTCAGCCATAGTGACACTTTCTCGGTTCCTGAACATCACATGTGGCCTTTCTTTTGAACCTTCACACACTTTGTTTTCTCTACTTGTCCCAGTTCCACTGCCCTCATCACTCTTCCCCATCCCACTGACATCTCTCACCTGGTTCACACCTACTCATCTTTTAGGGCAGGTCTCAACCTCTGGCCCCACCAATTTGCAACAGGTGCCCTGTTTATTTTAACCATGCTACCTTGGGCTAGGTATGGCGAGGCCACATGCATATCAAGAGAGAGAGAAACTGGAAGGGGTTTTACAGTTTCGCGACTCTCAGCTCCCAGCATGCCCTGCAGGGCATAGGGACAGCACCAAGGTCAGGCACCAGGCAGAGGAGAAGGGAAAGTGCACGAGCACCTGCACTGTGGTTCCTGTGGGAAGGAACAGGCAGGCACAGTAAGCAGGCTTAGGGTGGCTAGTTTGAACAACTCCAGCAGACTCTGGGCCAGAGGGTTTGTCCTTCGTTGTCCGGTACCCAAGAACAACTCCAGCAGACTCTGGGCCAGAGGGTTTGTCCGGTACCCAGCCCTGAGTAGATTAGGGCAGGTGTATCCTGGCCCAGAGTGTGACAGCCCAGTAACTGAGGTGGTTGGGGGTATGAACTTCATCAGCTTCTCAAGAAGGAGAACTGACTGACCTCTGGCCAGGGTCTCAGAACTGGGTCAAGACATTTCTTGAAAACTCTATTACACTGTGGTATCATCTTAGACAACCTGTACAACTCCTATCATAAAATGCATGCTGCATAATAATTCCGTATCGAGTTTCTTGTCTTTCCTACTTAGTTAAACTAGCTCTATGGAGGTAGGAACAAGCCCAGAATTCAGAGTTTAGGAGATGCTTGATAAATTTAAAGAAGTGATATTTAAGTTGTGTTCTGAAGGATGAATAGGAGTTCCTTAGGAGCAGGTGAGTTGGGTGGGAAACCTAGACAAAGGGAAGAGTAGGCCAAAGCTATATGATGTGCAAGAAAGTGTTTACTTGGGAACGACAAACGGTTTTAGGTTTTTAAGGTGAGCACTCTTAGAGAAATATCAAGGTGCAATGAGACTAGAAGAGATAACTTGAGGTCTGACTAAAAAGAAACGTTATATGTTAGGCTGAGAAACTCAGATTTTATCTTATATGCAATGTCATCATTTATCCTCTAAGCTATGTCATTAGGCCCCAGCATAAGAAGATGGTCAGACCAGTGAATACCATGTGTGGCATCTCAATATGGAAAAGAAGTTTTTTAAAAAATAAAAATATGTCTAGTGTTCAATTAGCATAGTTCCAAGTACAAATACATTTATCTCTCTAGCCAGCCTCCATCTGCAGTTCAGGGCAGGGCCCACGACAAGGTACAGTGGTGTGTGTCGATGAACCCCAAAATGAGCTACAAAGAAATCCCTCATGTCCTTTTACCAGTAGGGTCCTGCTTGTTTTTCACTCCTTTTCCCAGTGTAGCATGAGTAGGTGAGAAAGAAACCCCTGGAAACACAGATAGTGCATATTTCCAAGTAATATGTAATGCCTAATGCATAATTGTTAAAGTCATAAAAGATCTGGTCTCTAGGCAAGTTATATTTACCTAATGCTTATTCCACTATCTTTAAATTGCTCTTTAATAGCTGTCCTGCTCTCTTATTAGGGGAAAACCATACATGGCATGACACTGTACTATGGTTTATTATTTTTCTTCACACGCAGACATGACACCATAACATTAAGAAGCCATGTCTTTGGCCATATTCAAATAAATAAAGTACACTAAAAGCCACAATCTGTGAAGGATCGCAGGGTTTCCATAAGAAAATGAAAATGTAGATGCAGACATTAGATTTGCTCAGTTCCTTCACGAACACTTTGCAGCCTGCTCCGTGTGAGACACAAAGGGCTTTTTGACGCACATGCTGTGCATCACAAATGGAGAGCCCGGCCAAAGAAAATATACAGTTACCAGAAGAATAAACCCAGGACGAAAATCACAGAGGTAGCATCAATAGACGTCGAATATGCCATTGGCCCCATCTGGTTAGAATCACATCATCAAAATTAGAGCCGGAGTAGACCTTCCAGGTCATCCCATCCATCCCCTTGCCAACACAACAATCATCTTTTGGAGGACCAGGTCCAGGTCAATTTCATATGTCTCAAGAGACAAGAATTCCGCAGATTTTGTGGGCGAGATATTTACCATATTGAAAGAGGCAAATTGTAGTCATAGTACAGATTTCAGTCAGTAAATTCACTGCTTTGAGAATTTGAAACATAGGGGTTGGCTTTTGTATGGAGATATTTTTCCAGTAGAAGACAAAGAGCTTGGTGCCCAGAGAATCACAATTGAGATAGAAATAAGAATTGGTGTGAACAGCACCAAGATTTAAGGTTATACGCAGAAGCATGTTGAAAGACCTTCTAGAATCAGTCCAGAGAAATTCTGTGTCAGTGTCCAAACCCTTTTTCCACATTTTGGGCAAAGGTGAGATCTGATAGGTAACTTCTGTGAAGTATTTTCCTGTTCCTACAATGGTGTAGTGGGAGTAAGATGGTCCTCCCTCTTTTCCTGGATATTATGTCTGGAAAATTGAAACTAGAGCAGTCATGTTGTACCTGAAAGGGAACATACTGTGTAATAGTGTTGACATAGATAATTCCTGAGTTCTGATGTCAACCTTGGAACTGTTCTAGCTCTGGGCTTCTCTTTTTTTAAAAAAATACTTTTATTGATTTCAGAGAGGAAGGGAGAAAGAGAAAGAGATAGAAACATCAATGATGAGAGAGAATCAATCAGCTGCCTCCTGCATACCCCCGCACCGTGCATGTGCCCTGACTGAAATTGAACCCTGACCTCCTGGTTCATAGGTCAAGGTTCAACCACCTAGCCACACTGGCTGGGCTGAGCTTCTCTTTATGGGAAATGTTAGCTTTCTTTCTTATTGCCTAAGTTAATTGAGACACAGTTTCTATTAGTGGCAAGCTCAGCATCCAATTGATACCAGAGGGTGGAAAGCAACTTTATAACCCAGCTCAGAACTGTTATTTCCTTAGGCTTTTCTTATACACACTGTTTAGTACATGTTACTAAACTGAAACTTTTCTGAAGGCAGCAGACAGATATTTATTGGGTAGGAAAGGATCAAAAATATGAAAGAAAATTGGGCTGATTTTGTGATATGAAGCCCAAATTTCATCACAGAGTTTATGTGAACAGTTTAAATATTCATGCATATTGGACTGATATAGACCAAGTAGGAGAAATAAAAATATTTGGAGAAACCACAGGAAATAAATCAATAATGTCTCTGAGCTCCTTGATGGCAGGCACCATGGTTTTGTTTGTTTGTGTGTGTTTTTTAAATATACTTTTATTGATTTTAGAGAGAGAGGAAGGGAGAGGAATAAAGAGACAGAAAAATTGATGAGAGAGAAACATCCATCAGCTGCCTCCTGCACTCCCCCACTGGAAATTGAGCCTGCCACCCAGGCATGCATCCTGACCGGGAATCAAACTGGTGATCTCTTGGTTCATGGGTTGATGCTCAACCACTGAGCCATGCTGGCCAGCAAGGCACCATGTTTTTTCTATTATTGGATATGCAATCCTTAGCAACATGTCTGGAACATGGTAGGTACTCCATAAATGAAAAATTAATTAATTGAAAAAGAATAGATATATAGCGATGAATATTGACACTCAATCTCATCCAAGCATTTCCTGGTTGCTTATGGCACATTTGAGTAGTGAGGCTTGGCTAGTAACAGGAAGTAAGTCCAAATACAAGACAGTGTTAAACATTAACCTCAATTGTAGCTTACTCATGAGAATTTTGAGGCAGAGATTATTGACTATTCATTTAAATTAAAATTCATGTCAAGCTTTCCAGGATGACAGTAAGAATAATCCTATATAATAAAGAGGTAATATGCAAATTGGCCCTCACTCCATCACGCTGTCACAAGATTATTGCACCCACAGCAGAGGCGGGGTTCCCATAACGAGCCGTAAGGAGCAATCAGCAGGGACCTGAGGCTGCGTGGTGCTGGGCTGGGGCAGGGGACCTGAGGCTGTGCCCCCTGCCCAGTGGGGCTTGACAGGGGACCTCAGGCCACACCCCCCACCTGGTGGGGCTTAACGGGGGCCCTAAGGCTGAGCCCCCCACCTGGTGGGCTTGATGGGACCTGAGGCTGTGCCCCCTGCCTGGTGCCAGGCCAGGGGACCTAAGGCTGCGACCCCCTGCCCAGCGGGGCTTGATGGGGGTGGGGCCGGCTGGTTTTGGATTGCCCAATGTCTGGGTCTCGCCCAGTGGGGGTGGGGGCTGGCCGGGTCTGGGTCTCCTGAGATTTCGAAGCACGTGCAGGTGGGTAGGGACTTGACTCTGGGTCCCGCAGCACGCCCCAGACTCTGACAGGAGGAAGATTTTCACATACATTTTACTAATTTTCTTTAATCTCTGACACTTCTATTATAGAGAAAGGGCAAATAGCAATATTAAAATATTTCCTCTAATTAATTCCCTTTGAATGTGTACAAATTTTGTGCACCGGGCCACTAGTATTGAATAAATCTAAAACCTATATGCATGAGCATCATAGCTCACAATGATTTGACACACTCTACCTTCCATGGTCCTTCCAATAGTCCTGGGTCCACACTAGCTTACAATTTCCAGACTCTCTGGCATGGTTTGGCCATATGACTGAGTTTTAGCCAGTAGAATGTAGATGGACTTAATGGGTGCCACCTCCATATTCTCTTTTCACTGTCCTATTGGCTGGATGAAGACAGAAAGTGAAACTCCAGGGAGCACCAGAGCCTTAAGTTGTAAGGTACCTAGCTCTCTAAATGCTGAGGTGAACAATGAACACCAACCAGAAATAACCTTCTCTAGAGCTACATCTGCTATATGTTATGCCATCTCTTTGTTACCATAGTGTAGCCTACTTTAAATAAAGCAACTTGTATACACTTGGCTTATGAGCACAATACCAGCCTTGTCAACATCTTGGGATGATAGGGAGAATTATATTTGTTTATATCTGCAATAAAAATTGATATACTTTGCAGTTCATAATGCTTTAACATAAACTAGCTTATATGGTCCTCCCGACAACTCCATAAGATGGGCACAATAGATATTATTATCCTCATTTCAGTGGTGAGAAAATTATCAAGAAGGTTAAAGAAATTGTCTAAACCTGCTGAGTGCTAGATATAGAACAAAAGCATAAATCTTTTTATTCCGAATCCTTTATTTATCTCCTCATGAATACACTGAACATCTGCCTCTGTTGAAAACATTTTCTTAATTGATAGCTTTATTGCAGAAATTCTTCCAAGGGATTAGAAATCCTTTTAGAAAATTCAATTCACTTAAATTCTAAATATAAAAGCTAAATATAGAAGGATTTATAATATCAGAATTTACCAGTGAGGTTGGTTCCACCATAGATTTTTTTTTACATTATCTCAGTGTCCCAGAATTGGGTGGCTCCCACAGAGGTTATGGAGCCCAAACTCCTGTCCCTCAAAAAAGCTTCTCTCACACATCCCTGAGAATTGGTCAGGCAGTCTCTACTCCATCACCTCTAATAATGGTACTCTCATTCCTTCAAAACTTTCTCAGTCTGCCATTATGGTGAGTGATCCCTCCTGATTTTCCCAGAACTTTTCTGGTTTTATAACTGAACGTCTCACATCCTGGGAATCCCCTCAGCCATGACCAAACTGGGATGGTTGGTCAACCCTACCATTGTTAAACAGTGGAAATTATTAAAACCCACGCTAAGTTTAAATAACACCTGCCTTGCTATAACTTCTACCTACTTTCCTTGTTTTTCCTTTTTAAATACCTATTACTCAACCAAAATGTGTTTCCTGGTGCTATCTGGATTATCTTCGGTTTTCCTAGTTTTACCAAAGCATGTGGTAAAACTGTACTTTCTAGCACTGTCCTATAATAAACCATAAGATAAATAGATCCTACATCTAAACTTTTAACATTTGTGTTTGATAGACAGTCTGATGACACACTAGCGACAATCTATATCACCTAAATAAAGTATTCTTCCTATAAGACTATAGTGTAATTTTTGTGAAATTGTTTTCTTGGTTCCCCAATTGAGTTTTGTGATAGTTTAATGACAACATAAATAAATATACTATTGTTATCTATCATGGGTGAAGATAATTTATTAATAGCAATTGATTTTTAAACAGAAATTAGTTATTTTCTAACTGCATGCTCTTGAGGAAAAAAATATATTGTCTTCTATGGTTTCAGCATTGAACTTAACATGCCTCTAAAAGTTGAACTCCTTTTTTTATTTTTATTTTGCCTTTTTTCTTTTTTAATATGAGTGCACTACTTACTCTTTAGAGGGGAAACAGTCTTTACATTACTGGGTACTTAGGGACCACCAAAACCAGGAAATTCATGTTTTATGAGTTTTCCCCCAAATCAAAGCAATAGGGTCTGTATGGCCAACATCATCCTTTCACTCCCACTGGGTACTTCCAGAGAGGTGCTTCTGGGGGCAAAATAAATATCTCTCAGTGAAAAGCACATCCACTTCATAACTTCCTTTCCTGCTAAAATTCAAGACTGGGGTCCTAGCAGCCCATGAGCCTCCTGCACCAAGCCTGACCGGTCTCTTTAAGCTGTTCAGACTTTCTTGCCATTTATGACATCTGTTATCTGGTAGAACACTTCATAAACCTAGTTCTTGCATGTATATTTCCTGTGTGTAGCAAAAACAACAACAAGTGAAATCATGGGCACCATAGTAAGTCTGAGAGTTTGAAAAGCAAATGTTTCTGGAGAAGATTTAGGTTGGTAGTGCCTTTGGGCAGGTTGACAATAGTCTTGTAAATGAAGTACGACTTTTAAGGGCTCAATTTTTAAATTATAGAATGTTAGAATAAAATGGGACTTTAGAGATCACATAGTTCAACCACACCCATTTTACAGATAGGGAAATTGAAGTCCTGGGAACAGAGATCTGAAGACAACCAGACTGACCTCTCATTCTAACTTAACAAGGCAAAGTGATTCTTTACTTGTAGGGCAGCGATTCTCAACCTGTAGGTCGCAACCACTTTGGGGGTCAAACGACCCTTTCACAGGGGTCACCTAAGACCATTGGAGAACACATATATAATTAAATATTGTTTTGTGATTAATCACTATGCTTTAATTATGTTCAGTTTGTAACAATGAAATTGGGGGTCACTACAACATGAGAAACTGTATTAAAGGGTCACGGCATTAGGAAGGTTGAGAACCATTGTTGTAAGGGGTGAGAAAGCCCTTTGAGAACTGGATTAATATTATGGAACCTGGGAAAATGCACACACTCAAGATTTCTAGGTAATTGCTGGAGGTATATACACCTTGTGAGGTTCACCCTTAAATCCCTTGTGCTATGATCTCGGGCCATGCATGGCTTTCCAAGTGAACAACTCGGACAATTCCTGAGGGGGCTCTATACTTAAGGGATAAGCCAAATTAGACTTTAATTACTTTAAATTCAATATTTTTAAAAGAATCAATTGTTTGTTGTTTTACACTCATATTATGGCTTTGAGCAAGTTTTGTATAAACAAATTCTTTGGATATAAGGGTTAATAATAAAAAAAAATTACCTCAAGCATTAGGACCTTGGCAATGTCATTCAAATGATCACCCTGGCATATGTAGATCTGATCATTCTATATCTACCTGTGATTCAAACTTCCTATGCAAATTGAAGGAAAACAACTTAAACTTTTTATTTCCAGTTTTCCAATGTTAGCATGGCCTGTATACTCTAACTATGCTTCATATGTTTGATATGTAAGCAATGATAAATAGCTGATGTTAGTAATTAGTATTCATTGTGTTTTACTCTATACCAAGTTATACTAATAAATTTGTGTTACTTGTCTTCACAACAGGATAAATTGGGTTTTATTGTACACATTTTACAATTAAAAAATAATTAAATCCCAGAGAGGTTTAACATTTCCCAAGGTCATTACCCAGAGCCATCTTGCCCTTTCCCACCCTACCTTACCCCCAGGCCAGGAGACAGATGGCAATGTCTGGAGGCATTTTTAAATTGTCAGAATTGGGAAGGTGCTATTCACATCCAGCAGGTAGAGTCCAGGAATGCCACTAAAAATCCTACAGTGTATAGTACAAACCCTCCCCTCCCATACAACAAAGAATTATATGGCCCAAATGTCAGCAATGTTAAAATTGAGAAACCCTAAACTCGTCAGTGGCAAATTGAGAATTCAAACCCAAAGAACATGCTTCCAGAATGCATGCTCAATATCTACTCTCCAAATACATGTTTAGTGTTATATGTTTTATCATAATAGTAGTGATAGTAATAATCCATCATTTTTGCATGATGTTATTATGTGTGCTTGACAGGCTGGAAGTCACAGTTTCGGGGTCTAAGTCATTGGACTGAGTACTTTTGGGTAGGATTATGGCAAAGTCATCTGCATGTAGGCACCACAAGAGCTGGTGAGAAGGATGGAGCCTGCCTAGAAAATCCCAGGGGCCAGGTCCCTCATAACAAGGTATCAATATCTAAAAGAGTATTTTGAAGGCCACAGCTGGGTCACATTTTACTGAGGGTGGTGCTTTGCAGAGATTAATAGAACTAAAATCAAGTAAACCTGTGTGCTTCATATGAAAATATTTTCCCCAAGAATCTTTTGTACAATGAGCTGAAACTGGTAAGATGATTAAAGTTATAGCTCGATGTCTGCACCGAGAAAGATGTCACCCAGGACGGCATGAGCTTTAGTTAAATCCAGGTCATCAGCTCCATGCTGTGTCAGAGGCAGAGAGCACGCTACAGCCTCCTGTCCTGGTCAAACCTCCCCTGGCAGGTGCCAGTCATGTGCTCTGAGGCCCATGGAGAGATCATGCCTTTCTGGAGCCAGAACAGAATGAGGACAGAGCAATCCTTTAATGTGGTCCAAGGTCATTCTTTGGACTGGGGCTGACTTCTATAACTGCAGTTTTGGCCTCTGAGCGGGAGAGGAAATCATGAGGTCCTGGGCAATTGCCCACACTCAGCCAGTCATGGATCCCAGACACCCCTCAGCATTTGCATCAAACCAGTAGAGCCTCGGGGTAAGACTCCAGTGTGGGTGTGGAAACTAATGTCCTTTTTCCAGATAGTCAACTTGCATTCATTTCCAAGTATTTCATGAGCACTCGGTGCTGACTATACAGTTTTGCACAGTATACACTCCAGTGACACCAAGAAGGATGTAGGACCATTATTATGCTCTGGGAACTTTCACTCTATTAGCAAAGTAGGCAATGAGACTGTTAAGAAAACAAAATGAAGTATTCATTTATTCACTAGACATTTGAAAAACATCTACTATGTGCAAAATACTGAGCTAGATATAAAAAGAAAACATAGCTGAGTATATGAGCCATCTTCTCAAAAAGCTTGGAATGTAGTGCAAGACGCAGACAGATGATATGGCAAGAAGAGAAAAGAAAGGCAAAGGGCAAGGGGAGGGAAAGGAATTCAGATATAAACTCAGATCTGACTTTTCCTTATTGGTTTACCTTAGGAAAGTTATTGAATTCTGAGACTACATTTCTCATATGAGAAAAAGGCACAATTATACCTATTTTATTATTTAGAAAATAAAGTGCTATGATTGAAGTAAAATCATGGATATTCACTTGCTTTCAGGTCCAGTGATGCCCAAAAGAGACACCCCTGGTTCCTGTGCCAACTCTAAAGACTCCCATGCTGAGCAAACTCTTCCCACTTTCCCCACTACAGATGCTTCAACACAAGAACCCCAGGGATCCAGACCCTGAGACTGGGAAGCAAAGTGATTTGACCCAGACACCAGCTACTCAAAAGACCCATGAGAACAGGTATAAAATATGGGGCATCAGCTCTCTCAGAGTGCTCCAGTGTGTCCCTTAGGTGACAGGCTAGGAAACATGTCTTAAGTGGATAGAAGGTTGACAGTGAACACTTTCTTCCTCTTTTGTAATCCTCAGTTCTGGCTGTTCATTATCACCTCCAGAGTTCACCTATGAATGCAGGTGCCAAAGCCCCCCACCCCAGACCAATGAATCAGAATCTCTGGAATTAGAGCCAGAAAGCTATATGTTGAAAAAGTACTGCAGATCATTCTGATGCAAAGCCAAGTTGAAATCACAGCAGTAGAGCCTCGTGGACTTAGGGGGAGAAAAATAAAACCTCTCCATTTCTGGTGTAGACTCCATGATTTGCAGAAATCACTCTAAGAGGAGTTATTTCTTAGCCCCATGAGAACATTATTAACCTACTGATCTACCTTGAGAATGCAATGCACCATGCCTTTCTCCAGTGTGTTCCATCTTGGGACCAGCACTGTCTCTTCTTCTTTCTTCACTTCCGCACCCATTCACGCACCAAGTCCAGTCCATCCAACTTTTCTTAATATTATCAATCCTTCTCATCCTTTCTCCATTTAAGCTGACTTAGTTCAAGTCTTCATCATCTCTTATTTTCTAATTTTGGGAACCTATTTCACTTATTTGAATAAATAGAAATTATTACATATTAAGGTGAAGAAAGAAAAGAAAAAAATGAGAGTTAGCATGCAAAGCAACTATTATGTATAAACTCTGTGCTGGAGTCTTCATGAATCACATAATTTTTATTCTCCCCACAGCCTCATGAGCTCAGTTGTCACCTCAGAGTACTCAGAGTACTCCACAGAGGATAAGGTGAAAGGGTCAGTGGTTATTTCCAATGTCACACAGGTAAGAATAGCCAAGAAGGTTCTTAAAGCCAATGTCCTTCCTTCAGCCAAAAGCATTTCCATGAGTTCCACAACCATTGCCAGTTCATCCTTCCTAATGAATAATATACATTCCAACAGCTTTACATGCATTTCTTTTTCTCTTTGTCTGGTGGACACAGGGACCAACTGTTCCTTGTCACTCATCAATTACACTTTCATACATGTGAAGCCTTAAGACCTCTGCTAATTTCCTAATTAATCTATCACTCTTTCAAACACTGAATTTCATTTCCATTGATGGAATGGCCACAGATTTCTGGCACCATCCTTGGCACGAGGGCGTCAGGGGGGAGGGAGATGACAAGTTCACTACCAGTGGGACACTTGAGTCCAATAGAAGCATGACAAATGACAACCAGGCAAATTAGTTAAGTGCATTCTCTGAAGTCAAGTCCTGAACTAAATAGGAAGGCTGTGTGTGAAATGAGGCAATAGTCCAAGAGCCCTCTTAACCAACTGGGCAACCTCTTAGAGAAATAAACAGCACCCTTTTAACCATCCAGACAGGCTCATGGTTGAGCCGATTTATCTGTATCATCTACAAACAATATTTAACTTAATCTAACGCAGAACAGGAGCACAAACATTAAGGTCTGGGTCTGTAACCATTCCTCCAGCACAGCAATGTTTATGGGAACACTCAAGGCCAAGACTGTGTGCGTTCTCTGCAGACATGGCCATTCTCACTGCATGCCAGGCTCTCACTTATTCACAAAGTGTGTGCTCCCGAAGACCTACATTACCCAGCTGTCCTTCAGGGGGGTGTCAAGTCAAGGTCTGCAGCTGGGACCTGAGCTGTGCGTCTCACTGTTTGTATCATCTTAGGAAAGCCAGTTAGGTTACTCAGTTTCAATTTGGCCAAACATCCAAAACAGGAGTTAGGCTAGATTTCTCTAAAGGGCTCTTTCAGCTTCACAGCTCCTCTGAGAGAGTTTCCTGAAGAGAGACAATGGATCAATCTTTCTTGCATGGGAGATGTAGACATGGTTCCAGTGGATAGAGGGTCTACTCTCCCTCAGTCTCTATGTCACCTGTGTGTGGTTGCCATTGTCCACCAATGCCAGTAAGAACATACTGGTGTTTAGTGTCTCCACTCATCATACATGTCTGTCATGTTCTCCTGCCCACTAAGCTACCTGCTAGGGATCTCTCTATGCTTGGCACACCAACATTCCCAAGTATCATACTGAGTGGGAGGGGGAGGTATCACATAGCACTATGCCAAAACAGGAGTCATAGAGCCTACCTCTAACATGCCAAGGGAGAATATGAAAACAGGGACCCAGCAAGGAAGCAACTTAAATGACTTCTCCAAATAGATTTGGACTTTTCCAGGCATGAGGGATAGTTATTGGTTTTGCCTTCCCACAGTCATACCCTTGCCCTCTGCTAACAGCAACCTGATGTCTTTTTCAGGAATAATTTCTCCCCTTCGTTTCAGTACACATCGTTTCGGAGTGAATGTGTGTGAGCCAGGCCCCAACCAACCACATGGTCTATCCCCTGAATAAAGTATCTTTTTCAGTGATGGGTTGCATGACTTGTCTGAGGATTGGAAGAATCAGATTAAGATGGAAGAAAGAATTCTCCTGGGACTACCCCCAGCAAGGATGATGTAAATGTAGAGTTGTCATGAGCATTTCATACAACTTAAAAAAAAAAAGAACAAAGGAGCACAGAGCTCAGAGGTGAAGAATATGAATCATGATGATATTGCCCGATTCCTTTGGTTCAGGCTTGCTTTCACATATATGCAAGCCAGTGAAGCCCCTTTCCTATTCAAGCAACTTCCACTGGGTGTTTACTACTTGACCAGAAAATCCATGATTTAGACATAGACTGTCAACATCATGCCTTGCATTTGCTTACTGGAAGATTTTAATAGGTGGTTTGACAGATTTGATGATCTCCAAAACAGCCTCCAGTTTCATCATTCAGCAGTAATTTTAGGCTAATATGTCTAATAAAAACAACATGGCAGAAGGAGCAGGAGCTGTAAAATCAGAATGACCTGAGTTTGACTCTCAACTCATCTACTGCCTCATTTCAAAAATCCAGTTACTCAGACTCTATGAGATGGTGTGTTGCTATAAAATAGAAAGGAATAATATGATATTGTGCATTTCTATAAAATGAAGAGTAATAATGTGTACCTTGAAGAGTTTCTTTCCAGGATTAAATGAAAACACCGAGTACTGAACACACTGCTTACCACATAATGTGCAGTCGTGGATGACTGCTGTCATTACTTTATTAGTTCATAAACCCGAAGCCACACCTCACAGTGTCTACTACACATGTAATAATGTACTTCCTTGCAACATCAAAGCTCAATAGAGTTTACCAAATATTTTCTTACCCATCAGCTCATTCCTCCTACTCCCCAGTGCTCAGAAATAGAAGAAATTGGTAATATCACCCCACTTTAAAGAAGAAGAAACCAAAATCTCACAGCCAGTGGCAAGCAGAGGCAGGACCACAGTCACAGCCTTTTGACCTCAAGCTCAGAGCTCTAACTTCCCCACCATGCAGCCCACGGGCCTCATGCCCAGAATGTGTGTCATCTCTCAGAGTCTCCACTGATACTCCCTGAGTTGTGTATGTTACAGAGTTGTAGAGTGATAAAGCTCTAAATGTTATTGGAAATCCCAACCTCCTCCCCACCCCCTCACTGAAAACTTTCACTAATATTGTAGTTAAAAGTGTAGGATGAAGATAAGAAAGATCAGGTTTGCAATGCAACAATTTTGGGCTTTGTGACCACAAGTGAGCAAGCAAAGTCTTGCCAAGCTGCAGTTTTCTTATCTGAAATGTCAGTATCAGAAGACTGTCTACCTCTTCTGCTTCTACAAGTAAAGAGAATTCCATGGGCCTATGTTGTAAAACCTTAAAACCTCTCGGTGAAAGCCATAAATTATCAGATCATCACCTTGATGATTATTATTACAAACCCAACAGTGCTTTCTTCACTCCTCATCTCCCCAGACTCTCAACTTTAAAGAATATATACACCACTGAGACTAGAAACTGTGTCTCTGTTGACTTTGTTCTCCCAAATCAATTCCTCTTTCTGGAATGTCACAATGAATGAGTGATTGCAATGCTTGGGCTTCCATCTGAAGTATTAGCCTCAGGGAATAATGACCTTTGAGTTCTTATGTGGGCTCTTCTCTCTTACCTCCAGAATGGTGGTTCTATAGTCGCTAAGTCTCAACACATTTCCTACAATAACATAGAGAGCACACCAGCATAGCAGAACCCACAGGCAACTTCTGCAACACACCAAATGATAAGATGTTATAACCAACACCAAGTAGGAGGATAATGCCAAATCGCCTACAGCAAGCTATTGAAGGTGAGGAAGGCTGAATCCCACAGGCCTGTTCCTTCAAGCATTGTTTCTCTTTGTGTGTTTTTTTCCCCCTGTGTGTTCATCCCTTGTTCCATCACACCCCTGCTCCAGATGGGGCTGAGTCAGCGATGGGGGTCATGGGTGTTGGCCTGTGAAGGAGGACCTGAGCTTTCCCTTCGCTGTGTTCTTCGCTTGTGATTTGCATAAATTCGTTTTGGGACACATGCTACAAGGCACAAGAGGCCTTTTTGATTGAACAGTGAAAGGAGCCTATTAGAAATGTGAAATCATAATTTCTGGAGGTTTCAGGTCTTAAAAAATGTGGACAGCTGTTGGCTAAAGAACTGAGCAATGTCTAAGTCAGGAAAATATCCTAGGTAATGGAGCTAGGTAATGGAGCCTAAATCAGTGGTAAATACTGCTAAGCCATCATTACACACTAAATAGTTAATAGTCATTTAGCTGTTTTTCACAGAAAGCTAAAAGGTCTGCATTCCAAAGCTTATTCTTCATTCTCTCTCACGAATCAAAAATCCTATTCCCTCCAATAACACGAATCTACCCAGAGAACATTAAAGGTCAAGCTAAACCCACAAAAGCAAAGCAATGAAGATTTCAAAGTCCCCGAGTAGAAAAGTGGAATTAAAAGTCTTTGGTTGGAAACTAGAAACACCAATCAGAAAGGATATATGCACCCCTATGGTCATAGCAGCACAATTTACAATAGCTAAGATTTGGAAACAGCCTAAGTGCCCATCAGCAGATGAGTGGATTAAAAAACTGTGGTACATCTACACAATGGAATACTA
>NW_005370024.1:3401634-3411286 GCF_000412655.1 Myotis brandtii | reverse complement strand
TAATACCTTAATCAATAAAGAAAAAAATAAAAAGATTTTTTAAAAAATCCTACAGAAAAAAAGTCTTTGGTTCTTTCTGAACAGGAGAAAAGATTGAACTCTTAACTTAAGGCCAGGAGTCCACAGGGCAGTGACGAAGGGAAGTGGGAACCCCAAGCCAAACCGTAGGTAAAGTGGCCTGGAAACTCTCAACTTGGCAGAGCCTTTCCCTTTCCGGCCCCTTTGGGCCAGCGGGTCACAGTGCGGCTGGAACTTTGAGAGGCCCCTCAGGGGGCTTATATTGGGAATAGAATGTGAGGACCTGGCCTCCAATGGATAGGCTGTGGCTGAGGACCTGGCTCTCTCCCAACTCCAGAGGGATTTTCCTGTATTACCCTATACAAGTCACTCTCCCTACCCTGCCCTAGTTTTATTTAATTTCTTCTAATGAGGCCAAGCTGACCAGTAAGCCTGCATTTCATAGTGTGAGGGATGCCAAGAAGGCACCCTTGGGACTGGAGGCCCAACTCCATAACATTCACATCTCCTGTTATACTTTTCCACCAATGCCTGAAATACCACCATTCATTACATATTTAATCTAAAAGCATTGTGTGAGTGCCTACTCTAAGCAAGACACTGTACTAGGCTGTAGGTATGCAGCAGTGAGTAAAACAAGCACAGACCCCCCACACTGTCCTGTTGAAAGAAATGCTGAATTAAACAGGTAAATACACATAAACATCCATGACAACTGAGAGTCCCCTGTTGAGTGAGTGGACAAAGTGCTCTGGGGAAGAGGTAAGTCTGAATCTTAGTCAAGTCATCAGCAAAGCCACTGACAAGGTGATGTGAACTGAAACTTGAGATGAGCTGTGAAGATCCAGGAACATTCGTACTACTCCAGGTAGGAGATGAGCATATACAGAAGTGAATAAAATAAGCAGGGATCCTACACACAGCCTCAAAGCTGGAGAGGAGCTGCATGTGGCCTGGAATTAGAAAGGAAAGAAGAAATGACTTTTTATGTCCTCTGCCCATTTTTTGATCAGATTGTTTTTTCATTATTGAGTTGTATGAGTTTCCAAAAACAAACTCATAGAAACAGAGGCAAAGCAATGGTTGCCAGAGGAGAGAGGGTGGGAGATGGGTGAAAAGGGTGAAGGGGAATATAGAGGATAATAATGTGATGAGTTAGCACGGTGACAAATGATTACTAAAACTTGTGGGGTGATCACCATTGTAAAATATAAAAGTGTCAAATCACTATATTGTACACCTGAAGCTAACATAACTAATATAAGATTGTATATCAACTATACTTAAATGTACTGTGGCCATTGCTGGGTGAGGTAGGAATCATGAGATGCAAGAGAAAATCATGAATTCAAAGCTGAAATGTCTCAATGGCATTGTTTGGGGGTTTTAATTGAGGTCTCAGAGTAGGCATGGTTGATTAAATCATTGTCTACTGGTGACTGAACTCAATTTCCAGCTCCCCTCCCCTTCCTGAGGCGGGGCGGAAAGTTCTAGCCCTTTATAGTCCCTTGGTTGCTTACCCTGGCAGTCAGCCCTCGTTCTGAAGTTAGGTAGCACCCCTGACCTTTTCTGCCACCAATGCATCATCTCATTAGCAACCAAAAGATAGCCATGGGACAAAGACAGATATACCTGTATATCTATACTCTAAATATCTCTCCTATGCACAGCACTATAGGGTGTCCCCAAAAAAACGTATACACACACTTTGAGTAATAACCACTCACTATGATGTGCACTGATCACCAGGGGGCAGACAGTTGACTGGTCGACCAGTCACTATGATGTGCACTGACCACCAGGGAGCAGATGCTCCAACTGATAGGTTAGCTTGCTGCTGAGGTCTGGCTGATAGGGACTGAGATGAGCCAGACACGCCCTGGAGCCCTCCCGCAGTCCCTCCCCAACTGGCCAACCTTCTTTGTCCCTCCCCAGCCCAGATCGTGCACCGGTGGGGTCCCTTGGCCTGGCCTGCACCCTCTTGCAATCCGGGACCGCTTGGGGGATGTCAGAGAGCCAGTTTTGGCCTGATCCCCCAGGCCAGGCCGAGGGACCCCACTGTGCATGAATTTGTGCACCGGGCCTCTAGTGTAATAATAAATTATTATTTTAGTAACAACTAGAAGAAATAAAAATAAATAATCCTACTAAGGAGTGGGACTCAGGAAGGAAGATAAGAATGGAGAATGAGGAAATCTTCATTTTTTTACTTAATACTAACATCTGATTTTTCAAGGAATGTGCATATTTTACTTTTATGGTGCTATCAACCACGACTGTGAAAAAAGGAGAAAGAACAGGTGTGTATGAGGATGGAGTGGATCAAGATTTCAGTTTAAACTTGTTGAGTCATCTATTTGAAATCTTCAGATCAAACATGAGCATTTACTGTAAGTTCTCTGATAGCGGGATTATAGAAATACACTTGATACACAATGGGGGGCTTTAGTGTACTCGCTTGAAATTTACATTTTTATTTTGGAGGGGATTTTCTGTTCAAAGTTTTTGTTTGTTCTCAAATATATCCACTTCTTTGACTTAAAGAAATATGTTTAATAAAATAAAAACAAGGGCAAGTGTTATATTGTTATATTTGTAAAAAAAAATCTTATTTTAATCCAGTGTCTTCTCAAGTGCTTATATTACTGAAATATTGTATTCAAAAACTCCAGAGTTCTTTGATTAGTAAGTTTCCTAAGATTCCTTACGACATGTGTCATGAACTTGTTTGTCATTCAATTAATAGGCTCCTTCCTAAGCCCCTCTTCATAAGCAGAGCAGCATGTGGTCATTCGTTGGTCTTAACCAAGGAAAACTGCACAGTAGAGGGATGGAAATACAGGGCCCAACCTTGGCAGAGACAGAGAGGTCAGGATTAAAGGGATGCATTTGGTGGTGATTAAAGAGCTGATAAAGCAAGCCATGGAAGAGGAATTAAATTGCTTAGACAGAAAGCAAAGGAAATGAGATGAAAGATAATGACAAAAAGTTCGGGGATGCTCACACATGAAGATGAAGACTTAAGAAGATTAAAGTACAAAGACTTAGATGTCTTCTGGAGGAAAAAGATGCAAACCCACTAAACTATAAATTACTTAAAAGCAGAGACTATCATTATTGACTTGAAATTCTCTAATCCACCTCTCTCTGGTCCCATTACACACACTTGATGGATAGTTATTCAATGAAATAAAAAGGTAAGAATGCAGAATGAATGGAGATGTAGAGAAAACTTCTAGTAGACCCAAGAGAAAACAAGTGTACTGAATAAAACTTTCTTTATAAGGTTGGACTTTGCCCTAGCACCTAGCAGTTTAGAGCTCCTTCTATGTCATAAGTACTCAGGGGAGGTGAGAGGAAATGAATGAATAAATGAAGTACAGGCTGGGATGGACACAGATGGGGAGAGAGAAGTGGACAGATAGAGGGGAACTATGAACTAAGATTAATTTAGGAGCTTAGCATTTAGATTTTTGTTGCTGGCCTCAAATCCAAAAATTGTAATTATTTGCATTGCATGAAGTAGCATATGCAATGAAATGGCTCTAATATGAAGGCCCAGTATGGACATGCCCAAGCCCTTTTAGTTTCTTGGGTCATACTTTCTTTGAAAGGGTCATAGGGCATTTTAGAGTCTGTATCAGACAGTATAGTCCCTAGACAGAAATTGCTAGAGGTTTCCCAATGTCTTAAAAAACAACTCTACATTGTGATGTTGAGCAGAAACAAGAATGAGTTCTGTTCTTTAGTGTAAGTGAAGGGACACAGAAGGAACATAAAGTCATTGTTTTCCTTAGGTCATCCCATTGGATGTGATGAATTATTAGCATGAATACAATAATTTCACTCCTAGGTGCTAAAGCAGGTTAAGAGTATGCAAGCAAAACCTACTTTCATTTTCTCCAATTCTCTAAAACATCCTGAATGTGGATCGACCCACATGAATAGCAGAGAAACAGCAGAACATTAGGTTTGTGTGAAACACTAACCTGCTTGGTGCATCAGCCCATTTTTCCTCAAGACGCCTTATTTAATATATAGTGTTGATTGCCTGGCTGGCGTGGCTCAGTGGTTGAGCATTGACCTATGAACCAGGAGGTCATGGTTCAATTTCTGGTCAGGGTATATGCCCTGCTTGCAGGCTGGATCCTCAGTGTGGGGCATGCAGGAGGCAGCAGATCTATGGATCTCTCTCAGCATTGATGTTTCTATGTCTCTCACTCTCTCCCTTCTTTTCTAAATCAATAAAAATATATTATTTATATATCTATAATAATAAAAGGGTAATATTCTAATCAGACTGGACATCTTCCAGACATCATTCTGGACGTCCTTCCTGACGAAGCAAAGGCCGGAAAGAAGCCACCTGGGTCCTGGGTGCCTGCAGGTGGCCCAGGGGAAGCCAGTCCAGGTCCCAGGTGCCTGAGGGCAGCCCAAGGAAAGCCCAGGTCCTGGGTGCCAGAGGGAAGCTGGTGCCGGCAGCTGGGGAAAGGAAGGCCTACGAATTTTCATGCATCAGGCCTCTAGTATATATACATGGCTGAGATAAACCTCTCTCTACTGGTCAGAATTCACCAATCTCTGTTTCACCAAGGTAAAGATACCTTCCTTCAGGTCTGAGTCATTCCTAGCCAGGCAGAGAGAGTTTTCATAGTCTGCAAAACTTTTGTGGGATTCTGTGGCCTCCCGTCAGTTCTTGGAATCTATGTCTATCTATATTGAGAGAGAGGAGACGAGAGAAAGAAACAGAGAGAGATCACTCTTATATCTTCCTGGTTCTTCAAACCCCAACCATGCAGTTTCCTTCTTGAGAGAATGGATATCAAAGTAGATTCACATTATTTGCATTAGCTATATTTTATAAAGTTACCACATACTGAGACATTGTTCCTAGGGGAAATGACAAGGTTAGCTACCTCTGAACCTCTGGTCACAGATTTTCATCAGCCAATCAATACATAACCTTGTTTTATTTGTGTGTCTGTTTAAAGACACCTTACTTAATATATAGTGTTGATTTATTAGCAGTAAACTCACAGCCAATAGCACTGTAATCGTAACCAAGGCCTGAACGAAGCATATCTAATGCATGCATTTTCTCTGTAAGCCACAGCAGTTTCTGTAGGAAATCTAGACAGCACATCAGCACTATGCTTGGGGCTGCTGAGCAGCTAAAACAGCACGAACAAAAGGCACAAAAATGCAGACTAAATGGTCCATAAAAATGACCCTTGTTTACAGTTAGAAGCTGAGACAAGAAGGCAGAGCCCTGCCTTAGCTCACCCCAGCTGGAAACATGCATGGTGACTCCAATTTTTCACCACTCAGGATAGACTCACCAGTGACTGGGAAGGCACCATGAGTACTGTTTTGGATGTTACAGTAAAGTTTAGCATGCAGGATGAATTGACAGTATGGAATCTGTGAGCAATGAAGATTAATTGCAATTACAAAGAAAAGGACTTGTATCCAGTGTCCAGCCACTGAGTGATCCTCCAGAACCCACCAAGGTGGGCATGCCACCGCCCCCCACACTCCGCCATAGCACAGAGAAGAACACTACAGACTAAGGGACTGAAGCACCTTGCTGCTCAGGGGTGGTGCCAGCATTCAGTCCTATGTGGTGCCCGCTTTCCTCCTAGTCAGTCACATGTGACATGGATCCTCGCTCTCAGCCACGTCCCTGGACGCAGAGCAAGTCCACAAGTCTCTCTCTCAGCCTGGCCCACCCGTCAGTGTGTCTTCCTGAGTAAAATAATCACAGTCCTGAGCCGGAATTAATCTGAGCATTACCTGAGAGGGCAAAATGAGGCAGGAATGAGTTTTTGTTTTCAATGGCAATTACTTCTTTCCTCTTGCCAAATGCAGACGGCAGTTCTAGGTGCAAGGCACTGCTACCCAGTGTGGGAAACTGTTTATTGTCTTCACTAGCTGATAAGCGTAGACAGAGAACCCCCCAAGGCTGGGTGCCTTTGGAGCCCTAGCAAAGGTCAGAGCTAGGCGCCACCTCTGTTTGTCCAGACAGTGGTAGCTGAAGCAACTTCCCCATTTATTATTATGTAAATCCTTGCTGATGGGCTAGTCTGCCTGTTGCCAGGGGCCACCTGCCTAAGGGCTATGCTATGGGTGTATCCCAGATCAATAAAAGCTTGGTGAGGCTTGAGCACCTGTGGAAGTCCTTCCTCCTGAGTTGGACTTACTCGCCTGGTCCCCCAATATTTCCAAATTATCTCGTGTCTTTTCTCTTTCATTTGTGTGCGGCTCCGCTTCCAGTTCCTGAACCCACATCCACGCGTGACGTGGAAGGAAACACTCAACAACCCAGGGCATGGTTACCTGCATGTGATAACCAGCAGCTGCAAAAGTGATGAAACCCAAGGACTCCAAACCCTCCTCGGCCTTCGTATTCCCTCTTGATGAGATTCTGTTACAGAAAACCGGAGAAAAAACCAAGGCACGCTTAGAGAAAGGGAGTTACATTTTATTATTAAATTCCGCACAGGCCCACAGAAAAATGTGTCTTTCAAATTCTGAGCCCTCCAACATGGAGGAAACTTTCTCTATTTATACTTTTTCTAGCTCTTTTGTCTCCCAAATTTGGAATGAGACTTCCAGGCCTTCTGAGAAAGAAGTCCTGCGTGCTGGGAAGGGGCCATGAGACTATATCTCAAGGCCTGGCCTGGTGCCAGCACTGACAACTCTGTCTGGGGCATAGTTTATGGCCTCTCTGGAATGGGAGTAGTCTTATTTTTCTTATTATTTAAGCAAGCGTTTACAGAAGCCAAAATAGCCGGGTTAAAATTTCAAACAGCAGTTTTTATATAAGATGGATGCTTCAATTCAAGTTTAAGTGCATTCACCTATTCCACATCTATGAACATACAGGGATCTCTACCACAGTGGTCCTGTCAGTCCAATTATAGAGGGGGTGGCATGGAGCTGGGTGGAATAGTATGATTACCTCTGCCCATGGGGACCGTGTACATCCTTACCACCATCTGCCATTGGCCCCACACCCTTCCCTGACCCCCACAGCTCTGGCTATGGGACAAATAAGATTATTCCATATCTTTAGATAGAAAAGAAATATTCAGGGAAATCATGGCATGACTGGTAAGGAACAAAGGTTAGACTAAAGGTAGGTGAGACTGAGCTTGTATTTGTGAATATGTGATGGTTACAAAGGGATTTTGCATTTAATCCTCACAACATCCCTGCAAGAAAGGCATCATTACCCATACATTATAAACCACAAGACCAAGGCTCAGAGAGGGGCAGGGATTTCCCTCCATTCACATAGCTGATAGTCAGGAAAGCCAGAACTGGCATCACAATTTCTGTACCCTTCTCCAGTGTCTTCTTGCTACCTCTGGACAGGTCAAGAAAAGAATCAGAGCACTACCCAGCCAGTGTGGTTCAGTGGTTGAGCATTGACCTATGAACCAGGAGGTCATGATTCCATTCCCGCTCAGGGCACATGCGGGCTCGATCCCCAGTAGGGGGTATGCAAGGCAGTTGACTGGTACCACAGAGACACACTGAGCAAGCCACATGAGCTGAGATGAAGAGAGCAAGGAGATACACAGGTGTCAGGACAATAGGTAACAGGAGACCTTCACGCTGCCAAGGCGCCCAGAGAAAGCTCAATGACATTGAGCCATAGGCGCCACCTCTGTTTGTCCAGACAGTGGTAGCTGAAGCAACTTCCCCATTTATTATTATGTAAATCCTTGCTGATGGGCTAGTTTGCCTGTTGCCAGGGGCCACCTGCCTAAGGGCTATGCTATGGGTGTATCCCAGATCAATAAAAGCTTGGTGAGGCTTGAGCACCTGTGGAAGTCCTTCCTCCTGAGTTGGACTTACTCGCCTGGTCCCCCAATATTTCCAAATTATCTCAGGGGTGGTGCCAGCATTCAGTCCTATGTGGTGCCCGCTTTCCTCCTAGTCAGTCACAGGTGACATGGATCCACGCTCTCAGCCACGTCCCTGGACGCAGAGCAAGTCCACAGGTCTGTCTCTCAGCCTGGCCCACCCGTCAGTGTGTCTTCCTGAGTAAAATAATCACAGTCCTGAGCTGGACTGTGGCTGATACAGAACTGTGGTGGCAGGAAGCTGGGGTCAGGCAGAAGGAGGTAGAGATACAGAAGCCCAAAGGTAGGAAAGACTTTGGAAAAATCTGAGAAGCTAAAAGGCCAGAGAGGGGAAAGACGCTCAAAGAGGAGGGGACAGAAGACAAGTGATGGGACTGAAATGATAAAGCCAGATAGTGAAGGGCCTCCTAATTCAAGGACCCAAAGGCCTCAGTACAGAGGGCCACCAGGGGGCCTCCCAGCTGTCAGGGATCCCCTGCTGGGGGAGGAGGCAAGGCCATTAAAGCTCTTTAATCTCTCCCCCAGGTCATATCCTCCAGCCAGGAATGAATCAGAGGGCTTCCTTCTCCCCCATGCACCTGGCCTGGGTACCGAGGTTTGGAACAGGGGCCTGGCTCCCAGGTGCAGTCCCACCAGTGCCGTATAAAGGGATTATTCCCCTTCCTGAAGCCCGACTCCGCACAGGCTGGCCCCAGCAGAGTCGCTTTCCTCCCAGCCAGATCACATTACAGGCTCATATCTGATTTGGAAGCTCTGTATCACACCTTGGCTTCAAGGCATTGTGGCTTCCAAGCCAACGGTCCCTTCTTCCTCTTTCAAAATGAGCTGAGTGCCCTCAGGTGAGAGGAAGAGCTCGCTCGGAAGGTCCCACTGGTTCCACAAAGTGGAGAGGCCTGAGTTGCTCTCTGACCCCAAGGATGTAACTCTGTCCTTTAGCTAATCTGTAAAATGGGGTCTTCATTTCTTTCTGCCATTACAGAGCTGCAGGCAGTTCAAAGGAAAGTGGGAAGTGCAATGGACTGAGACTCCCATGCTAACCCCAGCTCTCCCACTCACCATCGCTCCTGTGTTCAGTTTCTCCACCTCTAACACCAACACATGGAAATCAATTGGCACTCAGGTCCCCTTTCAATGTAATATTCTGCGTTTTGCTGTGTAATGAGTGGCCTATGATTATTCTGAGAATTTTTAAATCCTAAGAGTTAATATCACTGTTGTTACATTGCTGTATTTTATTAAAGTTTTTTTTAATGTTTTTATTGATTTCAGAGAGAAGAAGGGAAAGGGAGTTAGAAATATCAATGATGAGAGACAATCATCCACTGGCTGCCTCCTGCAACATCCCCTACTGGGGATTGAGCCCACAACCAGGGCATGTGCCCTGACCAGGAATCAAACCGTGACCTAATTCATGGGATGATGATCAACCATTGAGCAACACCAGCCAGGCAACATTGCTATATTTCTAACTGTCATAATTACTAAGGATTTTTGGAGATGGGGCAGAGGATAGGTAAGAGTAAACAATCTTTTTTCATAGGTAGCATAGTGGTCCCAATTCTCCCCGACCCATATTCGTGCCCTATAACATCATCATATGTCCCACTATGGCCTTGCTTTGGGGCAACGTTATGTTGGTGAGTATGATACAAGCTGACTCAAAAAACACTTGATAAATACCACATGATCTCACTCATTTATGGATAACAAAGAACATTACAAACTGTTGAACAAAAATAGACAGAGGTAAAGAAGCATCAAAC
>NW_005370024.1:3373097-3401431 GCF_000412655.1 Myotis brandtii | reverse complement strand
ACTACTATTTGTAATACCTTAAACAATAAAATTAAAATAAAATAAAATAATAAAATAAAATAAAACACTTGAATCGTTGGGCTTGCTTCTCTTGCCTTCTGCTCTAGCCATGCAAAAGACATATGCCCAGGCTAGCCCACTGGCCCCAGAAAAGGGTGAGGAACAGAGCTGACCTACAGACAGAGCAAGCCTAGCCCAGCTGCAGACATGTGAGTGAGCCCAGCCTAGCCTGCCAAGCCCATCCTAGGTGATCTGATCCCTGCTGACGAGCTGGAAATATTTATTGTTGCATGCTACTGAGTTTGAGGGCAATTTGTTACACAGCAAAGGGAAGGACACATTCAGAGCAGCGCTCTCACTCATCAGGCCTGGTCCTCAGAGGAGTGGGGACGGCACCCCATCAAGCAACCGGAGGGTCACTTCCCACTTCTGAGGAAGGGTGAGCTCGAACACAGGGGTCCATGGCAGATGATCCAAAATCAAAACCAACAGTGAGTCAGTTGACAGGAAGGCTCACAACAAGCCCAGAATTCTAAGATTGCCCAGATTTTCTGCTGCTCCAGGGCCCTCTCTCCTGCTCTCCCTTTCTGCCCCTTGAACCCTGTTTTTACTGTCAGAGTACACTGAACCTAGTCAGTCCCCTATTCCTTCCACAATCCATTTCATATCCCTGAGGAGTCTGGCCGAGCCTTTTTGTTTTAAGTGGCAGCATCTCCTTCCTTCTTTTTTTGGATACACATGCATTGAGTGCAGGCTCAGTTTTCATGGACATTAATGAGGGCATAATTTACTGCTCAGCCATGCAGTGAGGAAAGGCGCATAGATCTTCCTGCAGAGTCGAATGCTGCCAGGACCCGGGAAAGAAATAAGGTATCAGGCACTTCCACGCCTCCATTTCCGAAGCAGCAGGTTGACATTGATTAAAATGCCACACATTGTAAAAGGTGTGAGGGAAGGTGACCTGGGGCCAGAAAAAATATTGTGTTCCCTGAGGTGATTAGAACCTTAGAGAGCATGATTTTCATGTGCACTAGACCTAGCTGGAAGTTGCTAATTTGAACAAAGGCATCATCTTTTCACACTGAAAATTGGCACTTAATTGTGAAGCTTGTGTCAGAACTACCAAGAAGAGTATTTCTATAATATGGATTTTTCCCTTCACTCAGTCCCGGGCCTTCTGGGTCATGTGTTCAGGAAGTCACCTGCTTAAACTGTGTATATATTATATTAAATTAATGATATGGAATTACATAGTATATTTAATTAAATCATATATATGGTATGTTTTCTGTTGCATATTGTACATTACATATTGTATATCACCAAATATATATAATATATGTTGGTTCTGTTTCTCTAAAGAACCCAAACGAATACACCAATAAAATAAAACATGGGAATACCTATGGCTTAGGGTATAAATACCTGCTCCCTTATCTTTTTTATTAGCATTTTTATTGAGATGTTATTCCCCCAATATAAAATTCACCCTTTTAAAGTGTACAATTCACTGATTTTTCATATATTCTCTGAGTTGTGTAACCACTGCCATACTCTGTTAGAACCTTTGTGTCACCCTAGAAAAATGTCACACTTATTAGCAGTCAATCTCCACCTTCCACTCCCTACCACCAGCCCCTGGAAACCACAAATTTGTCTCCACAGATTTGTCTATTCTAGACATTTCACGTAAGTGGAAACATGCAATGTGGGCTTACATGGCTGGCTTCCTTCCCTAAGGAAAATGCTTCCAAGATTCATCCATGTTTTAGCATTTATCAGTATCTTATTCCATTTTATGGCTGGATAATATCTCATTAAATGAATATAACACATTTTATGTATCCATTCATCAATAGATGTACAGTTAGGTTGTTTCCACATTTTGGTTGTTATAAATAAAATTATAAATATTTGTGGGCAAGTTTGTGTATAGACATAGATTTTCATGTCTTTTTCCCATATGCCTAGGAGTGGAATTGCTAGGTTATTCTCCTTTATCTTTGAACAAAAGAAAACAAACAAACAAAAAACAACCCATGGGGGTGGAGGGAAAAAAGGAGAATCCATATGGTTAGCACCAAACCCACTGGGAGTGTCATATGGGAGTATATTAGTTTCCTTTTGCTGCTGTAACAAATTACCACAAATGTAGGAGTTTAAAGCAACATTTTTTTTTACATACAGTTCTGAAGTCCAAAATGGATCACCAGGACTAACTTCCTTCCAGGGTTACAGGGAAGACTGTTTCCTTGCCTATTCCAGTTCTTAAGGAGGCATCCTGTCTGACCAAGGGCCCCTCCTCCATCCTCAAAGCTAGCATCTTCAATCTCAAACTCTCCCTCCCTCCTGTCTCTCTTTTATCTCCCCATCTCAAGATCTTTAACTTAATCCCATTTGCAAAGTCCCATTTGCCATAAAAGGTAACATATTCATAGACTCTTGGGGTTAGGACATAGATTATCTTTGGAGGAACCCTTATTCTGCCTACAACAGAGAGACTAACATAAATTGTGATTTTTTTTATACCAGATACTTTGGGGGCAGCATGTCCAGTCCAGTGATATTATAACCTTAAATTATCCAAGCATTTGGAGGAACCCTTATTCTGCCTACAACAGAGAGACTACCATAAATTGTGATTTTTTTTTATACCAGATACTTTGGGGGCAGCATGTCTAGTCCAGTGATATTATAACCTTAAATTATCCAAGCACAGAAAGTAGAATTAAATTTTATTTTATAAAATGAAACATGTTTTGCTATTTTCATTTAGCCAAATATGAATCTTAGTGCTATAGGAGTGATTAATCAGAGTTGTTACATCAATGAGGTCTTGGGTTATATATCTAGGGTCAAATCCTAGCTCTCCCTTTTACCAGCTAAGTGCCTTTGGCAAGTTACTAGTGAGTCTTCTGTGCTTTAGCTTCATCATCCATATGATGGAGAATGTAAGAATATTATTTCATAGATTTGCTTTAAGAATTAAATAAGATAATACATGAGAGGTGCTTAGAACAGTGCCTAGGATGTAGTAAATAGTAATGCATGTTTATATTTGCAAAATTATCAGAAATATTTTTTACCAAGAATCAGTCAGCCTAAAACCCTATAGAGCACTAAAAGTGTGTTTCTATAAGAGAGCTTAATGGTTTACCAGGAAACTCTCAAGTTCTGTATCTTTATAAATATGTTTTTATCAGAGAGGAAAGGAGAGGGAGAGAGATGGAAACATCAATGATGAGAGAGAACCACCAATTGACTGCCTCCTGCACGCCCCACATTGGGGATGGAGCCCAAAACCTGAGTATCTGCCCTGACCAGAATCAAACTGTGACCAACACCGGCCAGGCCTGTCTCTTGATGGAAGACTCATTTTCAGGTTAACAATTTCTAAGACTCTGAGTCCAGCCAGCTGTCCTGGTACTGAAATATTGTACTGTTTCTAGAGATCCTGAGCCTTATAACAGAAACTGAGGCTGGAGGCCTTTGCCTAAAGTCACACTGTGACTTCGATCCTGCCAAATAGCACAACAGTCCTAATCACTGTACAACAGTTAACTTTTATTAAGCACTTATATTACAGGAACTGTTCTAAGCATTTAATAAGAATGAATTCATTTGAATCCTCACTGCAGCCCAATGAGGTAGATAGTAAACTCCAATTTACAGAGCAGAAATCTGGGGCCTGAGTTGAAGCATCTTGTTCAATAAGAAGCAACTTAAGAGTCTAAGCCTCGTCTCTTGTCAGCTGCATGGAACTTTCCATGAGGGAGGCTGCAAATGTGGTAGCTGAGAGCCAGCTCTGAGGTCAGCTTGCCCATGGTCACAGTCTGGCTCTGTGACCTGTGAAAGCTGGGTAACCTTAGGCAAACTGCTTAACTTCTCTGTGTCCCATCTGTAAATTGATGGTGGACATCACATCTACTTCCTGGGTCCCTGTGAGGAGTAAATAACACTGCATGCATGACGTTGAGCACATGGCCTCACCCACAGCAATGATCAATAGGTGCTTCCAAATTGGAATTGGTTTCTTCTGTAATTGATTCTTTCTTTTATAGCTCTTTAATACAATTTTAGCAGCTCTGCTCAATCCCATTTCCTGATATTTTATTATAACTCGGGTTTAGTCCTCACATTTTGATGCATCTTCTCACTCATCCATTCATTCATTTGCTCGCTGTCTTATTTCTTTAATAAAACATCAGAGCCTCCAGCATCAGCTGAATCCTGCATCATAGGTTTTCACATCTAATCCTTATAAATTGCCTCCCATTGTAAATGGTATTATGGTCTCCATTTATCTGATGAGGACATTGAGGTTCAAGGATGCTAGATGACAGTGGCAGAGAGTGCCATCCCAGGATCACGGAGGCCTTCTCCCACCCACAGACATCCCCACCATCCTTTCTCCTATTAACCTATGGAATCAGCACAGACTGAGAAAACACTACTGAATCTGAGGTCTGCTTTGGCTATTTCCCAGCTAGTAACCTCCAATGGTAGATTTAATCTAAGTCTCAGTTTCCTCATCTATAAAAGAGAAATGATAATATCGATCTTCCTGGGTTACTGTATGAATAACAGCATATTGGCATACCTACATGGGAAAATTTGTCCAATAAAAGGTTATTTTTGTTTTCTATTTACAGATATTAATATCTATTAATATATTTGGGAAACAGTCTGCTCTTTCTAATGAAACACTAATATGCTCTTTCTAAAGAGTACATTAGGAAAAAATTTTTTGCTAAGTTGTGCTTTATCCTATATAATAAAAGGTTAATATGCAAATTGACCGAAAGGTGGAACAACCGGTTGCTATGACATGCACTGACCACCAGGAGGCAGACGTTCAATACAGGAGCTGCATCCTGCTGGTCAGTGCGCTCCCACAGGGAGAGCACCACTCAGCCAGAAGCTGGGCTCCCACCTCCACGGAAGTGCTAAGTATGTCTGACTGACAGCTTAGACCCACTCCCCAGGGCCTAAGCCATCAGTCAGACATCCCTAAAGGGCTCCTGGACTGCAAGAGGGTGCAGGCCAGGCTGAGGGGACACCCCACCACCACCAAGTGCATAAATTTCATGCCCCGGACCTCTAGTTTTAATATAAATGATGAAAAGGTAGCCTGGAACATTTCACACATCTGGTACATAACCCCTGGGAGTCATCTGGAAGAAAAGATTTGTCTCCAAAGCAGGTGACTGGAAAAGACATGTTGGTTGGCGTGAAGGGCTGGACTTCCTTCAAATGTTCACAAACTAAGGGAAAAGATACAGGAGCTGCGTCCTGCTGGTCAGTGCGCTCCCACAGGGAGAGCACCACTCAGCCAGAAGCTGGGCTCCCACCTCCACGGCAGTGCTAAGTATGTCTGACTGATAGCTTAGGCCTGCTCCCCAGGGGCCTAAGCCATCAGTCAGACATCCCTCAAGGGCTCCCAGACTGCAAGAGGGTGCAGGCCAGGCTGAGGGGACCCCCCACCACCACCACCAAGTGCACAAATTTCATGCCCGGACCTCTAGTTTTAATATAAATGATGAAAAGATAGCCTGGAACATTTCACACATCTGGTACAGAACCCCTGGGAGTCATCTGGAAGAAAAGATTTGTCTCCAAAGCAGGTGGCTGGAAAAGACATGTTGGTTGGCGTGAAGGGCTGGACTTCCTTCAAATGTTCACAAACTAAGGGAAAAGTTCAAGGGAACTGTGAGAAAACAATAATTAATGACAACAAACACTGCTTCTCATCCTTGTGATAAGGTTTCTGTACAGAGCCATAAAGAGATTAATTCCACATTATAACTTTCCTTCCAATGCCAGAGCATCATTGAAAAACAGGGATGAAGCCCCACTGGCAAAGACTATCAACCAGGAGCAAATGGACTAGGCATTTCATGTACATTCTTTCATGTACATTCTTTCATTTTCTGTCCACACAACAACGGTTCCACGTTGAATTACTTTCCCCATCCCTAAATCCATATGTTGAAGTCCTAGCCCTTGGTGCCCCGAAATGAGATCTTACTTGGGTATAAAGTCTTTTCAGATGTAATTAGTTAAGATGAGGTCATTCGGGTGGGCTCTAATCCAATATGAATTATGTTCTTCTAGAAAAATAAAATTTGGACAGGCATGAAGGGAAAATATCTCGCGAAGATGAAGACAGAGATCGGGTGATGATTCTCCAAGCCAAGGAACACCAAAGATGGCCAGCAACCACCAGAAGAGAGAAGAAAGGCATGGGGCCGATTTTCCTCAGAGTTGTCAGAACACCAGCCACCCAGCCAGCACCTTGATCTTGGATGTCTAGCTTTCAGAACTGTGAGACAGTAAATTACTGTTGTCTTAACCCACCCAGTTGGTGGTACTTTGTTATGGCAGCCCTAGCAAAATAACACAACAACCCACACAGGGAGATATTATTATTCCCATATTTTGGAAATTGATGCTTAGAAACTTTGATTGTCTTGCCCAAGGAATCACAGCGAGCGACTGACAAAGTTATTGGGACAGCCTTATTCCAAATTCCAAATTCCAAATTCCATGCTGGAGGGCATCATGGGTTTCATTTTTATCTTCTTTCTAATCTTTATGAAAGGAAAGGATACCCCTCTCTATAATACTGCACTGGGTAGCTAACTTTTCCCATGAGCCAAGCATGTTTTGTATAATACTCACATAAACAAAGATTACTGACCTAGCCCAGTGAGAAATACCGCAACTCTTCAATAAGAAGAAGAAACATTGAAACAGTACTTTATAGCACTGACTGGTATGGGCTTGGATTTTCACAGGACAGCCTTATTCCAAATTCCAAATTCCAAATTCCAAATTCCATGCTGGAGGGTATCATGGGTTTCATTTCTATCTTCTTTCTAATCTTTATGAAAGGAAAGGATACCTCTCTTTATAGGTAGCTATCTTTTCCCATGAGCCAAGCATGTTTTGTATAATACTCACATAAACAAAGATTACTGACCTAGCCCAGTGAGAAATACCGCAACTCTTCAATAATAAGAAGAAACATTTAAACAGTACTTTATAGCACTGACTGGTGTGGGCTTGGATTTTCACAGGAGCCCCTGTGAGGCAATGTTGGCATCCCAGAAGAGGAACATACACAAGAGGCTGTGGGATTGGATTTGCCACAATGAGGCAATGGGCATGTGGCCAAGCAAGCCCTGGAACCAAGGTCTCCTAGTGCACCATGCTGCCTTCCAGCATGAACACAAGCCTTACCTGTTCCTTCCACATCTGACATACCTGCTTCTTACCTGGTAAGCACGAAAAGTACTGGGCTACTAGAAAAAGCAAAACCTGCTGAGTGGGACCCATGGGAGCTCAATTATGTTACCCTGAGCAAAACCCTCAGTCTCTTTCATTGTAAAGTGTACTGTTATAAGGATTAAAAAGATAAACTATAAAAAGTGTCCCATGACAATCCAGCTAAATAAGTTGCATCATACTATTCCAAAGAATAACTGGCTTACCTCCAAACTCACCAATCATTCAAGGTGCCATGTTGGGTTCATTCCCCATTCCTTTGCTTACCTGTTAACTCATATATAACCAGGTGTTATGTTGCATTAATTCAATCACCCTTTCTATAGTTTCATTTCTATGCAAATGTAAGGAATTACTTAAAAGGAATCTAAAGAGATGTAAAAAAGGCTCTAAACATAGAAGGAATTAAACAGTTGCTTAATGAATAAAAACTGCTAGACCTAATCCCACCCCCAAGATTCAAAAGAACCTGCCATGATGAACATAAAAATGATGATTTCACCCAGAGAGTACCTGCATGGGTGATAAAAGGAAGTGCAAGCCCATGTACTCCAGAAAATTCGAAACCAGAACCACTGCTTTGATTAATAAGAATATTTCATGTCTTAGTTTTAATTTTAATGAAAATCCAAGCATTTTATTAAGAAAAACCCTCTGGGCAATTTCTTTTAAGTTAGCTGTGAATTTAATTTTAAATCCTCTCATCCCCTAGTTCAATGTTACTACAAATAAAACATACTTTAAACACATGTTCCTATGCAAATATTTTTCAGAGAAACATCCATGGATTCGTCATGAAGGAATTCTAATAAACCTGTTGAAGTCCATGTCTAATCTGGGTTTGATATCTGATCACTGGAGATGCTTGGAAGGCATATCTCATTGTTTTCCTTTGGAAACCAACCTCCAATGATCACGGAGTGTTCAAAGTCAATACCTATTAGTGCTTATACATATGGTATTAATTCCACATTAATTCTGTCAAAAGTGATATCATCGTTAGAAGTTCCAAATGATGACATCACTAAAACAACTTGGTTTTCATGAGTGTGGGACCAGTCAGTGCCAAAATCCAGTTCAATCTATTCATCCGTCTATTCTGACAAGTTCAGTTTAATTAGTTCATGGCCTCATAACGAACAAGAGACTGGCTTTCTGTCCTGTTGCCAGAGCCATTTCTATTCTCTTCAACTTAAGTGCCAAATGCTTACACTACTTTGCCCAATTTATACCTTTGCCTATAATTACTGGTCCCCAAGGTGTGATTGTCCTTTCTCATAAGAGTTTGTGCAGCTGCCAACATGAAGTTGTAAATAAATTGTAATACCGTTGCTATGAGGTGTAAAAATCCCACAGCTCATATCCAGAGCCTTGTATAATAAACTCGAGTAAACATTCCATTTCCTGCAAGTGATTGTGGTCTGTGACTAGATTTAGAAAACAGGGCAGTAAGTCATCTTTCTTTAATGAGTCGTTGAAAACAAAGTCGTATCCCATGAAACCAAACCCTGTCCTTGACAAAAACAAATAGCTTATTTGTAAAAGACCCTCCAAAGGGGGGACAGATTTTTCTGTAGCTCATGACCTGAATTCCATTTTTGTTGTTGCAAAGTGCTTAAACAATAGCAACCCCATGCTCCCAACAGCACCCATTGCCAATGAAGGCAAGAGATTGGTTTTCTAACAAGAAACAGTGTGCTGTAGGAAGAAAAAATGAGAAAATCAGATGTAGAAGGACCCAGTTTGATCGCTTCTCTTCTACTTATTGGGTGACCTGCATCATTTAAACCTCTGTACCTCAGTTTCTTCAGCAGTAACTTGAGGCAAAAGATGCCTACTGAATGGGATTGGTGTGATCATGAAATGAGATCATTAAATGCAAAGCACCCATCAACAGTCCTATCCAATAGTAGATGACACAGAAATGGTAGTCTCTTCCTCCTTTTTCTTTGTAATGACGGAAAACCTTCATTTCTTAGTTTCCACTGGAGCAACCTTGAGCCTACTATGTGGAAAGTGCTACCACTGAGTAGAAAGCCATCTTTTTTTCTAGAATGTCTGTTCCTAGAAGCCCTATTATGCTTTCTTATTGAATTGCCTCATCTGTGAAAGGTGATCAAGACTGCCGAAATGATATCTTAACTACAAAATCTAATCATTCCTAAAATTTGTTAAAATTATTAAAATTTTATCTCCTTTTATTTTTTATCATAAAGGGTTTATTGATAATTTTTTCTTGTTTAATTATAATAGAATCTCATAAAAGTAAATACTTCACATCAGAATTTTATCCTGCAGAACCCAGAGAGACTGTGGTGCAACTTGAACATTAAAAAAGTTTACATTTGAAATAATTAGGTGAAGAAGTAATTGCAGATTAAGGTCACCTTTTACTGAATTTATTGAGGTGGCACTGGTTAATAAAATTATATAGGTTTCAGGTATACAATTCCACAATACATCATCTTGCATCCTTTACCACCCCAAATCAAGTCTCTTTCCATAACCATTATTCCCCCTTTACCCTCTCCAATCTCCTCTGAACCCCCTTCCCTCTGACAATCACCATACTATTATCTGTGTCCATGAGTATTTCTTTTTTTTTATCTTTGCTGGATTAGGTCACTTTATGTTCAACAATAGTCCAGATCTTATAGTGGAAATGAAGTTAATCAGTATTAACAATTCATTCTTATATGTGGCAAAGACCATTAATGCTACCAAATATACATGGTTTCTCCAACTCTCTATTGCCCAGCCTCCATTTTAGTTAGTTTGGGGCCACTGGACTAGTTCTGGTTCATAGATCATAATTAGAATTGATAGGTATTACTTTCAGTTAAAGGACGTTGAGAGTCAGTATGTCTCCTTCATCTCTCTCTTCTCCAGCTAAAAAGACCCTGAAAGACATATGCCAAATGATACTGTCCAAGATAAGAGTAAAACCAGGTCATATAATCTTATGCCAGTGGGAGATTAAATATTATAATACTAAGCATGTGGGTATTGTTTGACACAGTCTTTTGTGTCAATTATCTGTGTCTTTCTATTAGGTCACCGAGTTCACCTTCCTTTGGGTTCAAGAGAGGTTCTCCATGGTTTTCAGCCTTTACCAGGTGCTTCTCTCCTGGTGTCCTAGTGCTCATTTAGGAATGCCATTGTCTATTGAATCTGTCCTTAAAGTTGGTAATACCATCCTTCCTGCTGCTCATGTTTGGCTCTTTTCCTGGCACACCTGCACCCATTCCTTCATCCATCTAACACAGATTTTATATTCAAAACTTAGTGCAAGTATGTCCCCTGTCACTACCCCTCCATACATTCAGCTATAAGATCCAAGAAGGAAGAACCCAAGTTTTATTCGTATCTGCAGTAACATAGCAATGTGCCCACTATATTGTAGGTACCCAGAAATGTTTTTTAAACAAAACTGAAATTCTAAAAAAAAAAAAAAAAGATCTGGGGGTTGTTTTAACAAAAACAGAGAAGTCCCAAAATTAAAAAAAGAAAAACACCTATAAAGTAAAAACTAGAAATTTAAAACACATTTTAATTCTTTTTCTGATAATTGGGAAAAGATCAGTATTATTTGGTATTATCAATCTAGCCTGTGGAATATTGATGGTCTGTGGATATACTGATTGAAACAAATTGAATTAAACTACCCAAAACCACACAGAACAGAAAAAAAAGGGTGAAGTGTGGTCAACTTAACAAAAACTGGCAAATATGTTCTTATTACCACAACTCAGACCCAAGGCCCACTCACACCAAGGCGTAAAGGGGAGAAAAGTAGTAGCTACCACTTTTCTCCTAAGCTTCAATGTCTACAAATCCATTCTTTTTTTTCTTTTATTTACACATTCAATATTATTTTGTTTTAGTTTCAGGAGTTTAATATAGTAGTTAGATAACCATATACTTCACAGGATAATCCTCTCAATGTTTCAAGGATATAAATCCACTCTTTCCAACCATCACAAAAGCTTTGCAAGTTAGACATTATCATTCTTATTTTAGAAGTTATAAAAAACTAAAGTTTATAATGTTAAATAAATTACCCAGTGGTACAGAGTTAGTGAGTGGGGGAGCTATAATTTAAACTCATATGCATTTGATTTAAACCCCATGTGCTTTCTTCACTACCTCATGTTCCAATAGTTTGGAGAGTAGAAAACTAACACAGAATTGGAAATTATCAACTACTTGGACAACATCTGCACAGATAGTCAGAAGTTAAGTGCTTGGCAAAAATATGTTTTGATAGAATAGACGATTAGAATGATGACATAGAGAATAGTTCAAGGAGACCGTTACACAGACGTACAACCAAAGTCTAGAAAGGTTCAAGAGCTAATTCAAAATCACATTGCCCTCAACTTTTCACACATGCTTTTATTAGTGTGTTCATTCAATAACTAGCCATCGAAAATTTCTGAGCAGGTATTTTTCTAGTCACTGAAAGCACATGAATAAATAAGAAATGATCCCAGCCTTCAGGAATTTTGCAGTCTGTTAAAATAGACAGGCCCATAAATATATAATGATAATACCGTGTAATGTAATACTCATAGCAGGGCATTCCTTTGTATATTTCCCTCAGCTGCTTTTATTGCCTTTTAGCCCTCTGTTCTTTCACACCCCACACCCCAGAGCTCCAGAAATAACCAAAATAATATGTAGATTCATCTAAAAGTTAGTTTCGTACATTTAATTAGCCTAGCACTATTAGAGTATAATTTTATATTATCTACGCTCTTCCTCCACCTCCTCTTGGTAATTGCCCCTTTCCAAAAGCCAAATCACTCTCATAGAAGCCACCAGGTATTCCATGACTCTATCTATATGTATAATTATGTACTATAATTATGTACTATAACCCCAGACAAGTGTGGGCACCTGACTGAAATCAGGACAAGAAGCTTCCCAGGACTTTTGGTCTTGGGACCAGGAACATCAAGATTAGTTTCTCTGCTGGACAAATGATGTAAGATGTAAGTTTCAGGGGCCATCCGTACTATGTGGCCCACTTTTGGAAGAGAGCCAATCTACATGTAGAGTCCCCTATGTCAAATTGCCTAATTGCCATCACCTGTTAGATATTTCAAAACTACTACAACTCAATATATCCAAAGTCAGACTCATACTCTTTGCCCCATACCTGGTCATTTGCCTGTGTTGCCTGTTACAGAGGAATAATACTCTAACCCACTTAATTATGCAAGCCAGAAACTTAAGATCTATCTTAGTCCTCTCCCTCTCCATCACCCCTCATATTTCACTACTGCCTGCCCCTAATATAATCACTCCCAAATAGTTCTTCTCTCTGTCCACACTTTTCCATATATATCACCATTAAGGCCAAGCTACAAAAGTTCCTAAATGACCTACCTGTAGCCTCAGTTTCTTTCCTATAATCCATTCTTTAGGGAGTGGCCAACTTTAACTATTCCACTTTCATGGAGAAAACCCTCCAATCTTTTCTCCTAATTCTTTGAATAAAGTAAACATCCTACAATGCTCTGGGCTTTGTCTCATGTCATCATCTTCATCACACTCAAGAGAACCATCCCCCCTTAGTCAAAACAGAAACTTTGCAAACATGCTCATTCCTACCTCTCAGCTTAGTCACCTCTACGTCAGAGGAATGGCTCTCACCTCCATGACCAGGTCAAATTGCTCATCATCTGCTCTTTAGCATCGTGTGTCTTTCAGAGAAGCAGAGCAATCTGAACTCTGCTTAGGGAGCCTGCTGCACTTGCAGTGTTCCATTTACTTGTGTGATCTTCTCCTCCACTAACCTCCATACGGTCAAGACCTGATGGGTAGGGGCCAGGTTTGTTTCCTCTCTCCATTATGTCCCCAGAGCCTATCATAGTGACCCACATGATGCATTCCAAAAGATCTGTTGTATCAATGAATCCAAAATTTCATAATGTGGCCCTTAATTTATTCTGTGTAATTTGTTCTGATGATAGTAGGAAATTATAACTATTGAAGAAAGATTGAAAATGAAAACAGAATTTCTTCAAACAACCCATTCTGTAAAGAGACATCTCTAGTATGCTTTAAAAAAATCTATGCAATTCTCCACCTCTAAATATGTGCTCCAATTCCTGCTAAATCACAAGCTATTCTACTGAACACCAACATCAGGGAATCTTACAGAAATCTTTACTCCTCTGAATGCTACTCAACAGCCATTTGTGGAGAATCCAACACCCAGAACTCAGGATAAATAGCCTTGTCCTTCATCATCACTATGCTCATAATCAGTAGTGGTCCAGGTGACCACTCTACCAAGCTCTTCTCTCAGTACCTGCTCCCATTTCAGCTGTGTCACTCAGAAATAATTAAAAAGCACTGTTGACAGGAATTCTGCTGGTGGCAATTCACCCAGCACTGGGAGATTCTTTGTACAACAAAACAAATATTATCTAGGTAATTTTTCTAAGTTTTCCTTTAAAAAAATTAGGGTTCTTTAGTCATGGATGAGCTATGTGCTAAACCCATAAAAACTATTATTGAGATTCATAGACAAAATAAACAGTTCAAGTGACTTCTTACCTTTTACTATCAGATAAAGTGTCTATGACCCTAACACTACATCTGGCTCACAGCCATCATTAACTGCATCTTCACTGCACCCATACCTGGATGGATGAGTAGGTGAATGTGTATAGATTTTATTCATGGCCACATCCACAGGAAGTGCACTGGCAGGAAGTGGGAGGAATTTGGCCACAGGGTGCTTGGTGTGGTGAGAAGAATAATGACCTGAAAGTCTGGACAATTTCAGTTTAGTTCTGGCTTTGCTACTGATGTGATGTGTTTGACCTCAGGAAAGCAATCAACTTGTCCAGTCCTCAAGTTCCCCTTCTCAAAATAAATGAGTTAGACTTAGAACCCTTACTAGCTCTTACCTTCCAAGACTTCCAACTCTCTTTGATATCGGCTACATTCTGGTTATTTCATAATCAACATGTCACAATTCCTAACCTAGTTACCAGGTAGAAATATATATGTACCTTGCAAATTTTAGATTATCCAAAGATTATTCTAAACTAGTTTTGAAGTGGTTGGTCTTATTGATGCCATAAGAAACTTAAGGGGAAAAGCCAAAACCATGTCTTAGAAAATGCTCATAATTCCTAGACTCTTGCCACAATATTGCAAATGAAAGTGGCTGGGGCACTTCTCTGAGCTTCCCTTCAACCTCATAGGAAGTAGAAGTTGGCTTGAAAACCATGGCAGAGATGGCTGCAGATATTCCCAAGAATAATAAGTGCTCTACCTGATAGAAGTGAATAGCTCCTTCCAGTTGGCTGCAAGCACTTCCTTTGCTAAATAGTTCAAAACCTAACGTGATACACAGATTGTAGATTTTGGGGGCAATTCTTGGAGCCTAGAGAATGTTGCCTTGGATAGTTGAAATGCACTAGTGAAAAAAAAGTCCAGTCTCCTTCCTGCTAGAAAGGGTCACACCCAATGCTATTCCAAATGGCCTTATTTTTTAGGAAGTGGTCCTGTCATTCAGGTTGAAGGACAAGGTTGAGTGACTAATTATGTTTTCTTTTGCAAACTACTTCGCTAGCCATTATGCAAAAGTCTCAATGAGCTATTTCTAGAACAGGTATGCCACATACAGTTTTGTCTATGAAAAATTTCAGTGAATAAATTTAGGACAAGAGCTTCAGCTCCAATGCCATCATCTCCAGGGGGCCTTCTTATTGGTGGAATTAATCTCTCATTTTTTAAGTGCTATCAGGATTCACTGACTGTTCTTATGTTTATACATTTAAATGAAAAATAATAGTTGAGGAGAGACAGGTCACTTGGATGTAGCGTGACGAGTCTTTTTTCTTTATATCAAGGGAAAATGTGAATATTATCCCACCACAGACAAAACAGAAGCAGGACTATGGATTCACAATTTGTAAGCCTGATTTCAGATACTATTGGTGATTATATGAATTGGCAGAATGCTCTGTAACTTTTGAAAACTCTAGAGCAGTGATGGCGAACCTATGACACGCGTGTCAGAGGTGACACGCGAACTCATTTTTTTGGTTGATTTTTCTTTGTTAAATGGCATCTAAATATACCTCATGTTCCAATAGTTTGGAGAGTAGAAAACTAACACAGAATTGGAAATTATCAACTACTTGGACAACATCTGCACAGATAGTCAGAAGTTAAGTGCTTGGCAAAAATATGTTTTGATAGAATAGACGATTAGAATGATGACATAGAGAATAGTTCAAGGAGACCGTTACACAGACGTACAACCAAAGTCTAGAAAGGTTCAAGAGCTAATTCAAAATCACATTGCCCTCAACTTTTCACACATGCTTTTATTAGTGTGTTCATTCAATAACTAGCCATCGAAAATTTCTGAGCAGGTATTTTTCTAGTCACTGAAAGCACATGAATAAATAAGAAATGATCCCAGCCTTCAGGAATTTTGCAGTCTGTTAAAATAGACAGGCCCATAAATATATAATGATAATACCGTGTAATGTAATACTCATAGCAGGGCATTCCTTTGTATATTTCCCTCAGCTGCTTTTATTGCCTTTTAGCCCTCTGTTCTTTCACACCCCACACCCCAGAGCTCCAGAAATAACCAAAATAATATGTAGATTCATCTAAAAGTTAGTTTCGTACATTTAATTAGCCTAGCACTATTAGAGTATAATTTTATATTATCTACGCTCTTCCTCCACCTCCTCTTGGTAATTGCCCCTTTCCAAAAGCCAAATCACTCTCATAGAAGCCACCAGGTATTCCATGACTCTATCTATATGTATAATTATGTACTATAATTATGTACTATAACCCCAGACAAGTGTGGGCACCTGACTGAAATCAGGACAAGAAGCTTCCCAGGACTTTTGGTCTTGGGACCAGGAACATCAAGATTAGTTTCTCTGCTGGACAAATGATGTAAGATGTAAGTTTCAGGGGCCATCCGTACTATGTGGCCCACTTTTGGAAGAGAGCCAATCTACATGTAGAGTCCCCTATGTCAAATTGCCTAATTGCCATCACCTGTTAGATATTTCAAAACTACTACAACTCAATATATCCAAAGTCAGACTCATACTCTTTGCCCCATACCTGGTCATTTGCCTGTGTTGCCTGTTACAGAGGAATAATACTCTAACCCACTTAATTATGCAAGCCAGAAACTTAAGATCTATCTTAGTCCTCTCCCTCTCCATCACCCCTCATATTTCACTACTGCCTGCCCCTAATATAATCACTCCCAAATAGTTCTTCTCTCTGTCCACACTTTTCCATATATATCACCATTAAGGCCAAGCTACAAAAGTTCCTAAATGACCTACCTGTAGCCTCAGTTTCTTTCCTATAATCCATTCTTTAGGGAGTGGCCAACTTTAACTATTCCACTTTCATGGAGAAAACCCTCCAATCTTTTCTCCTAATTCTTTGAATAAAGTAAACATCCTACAATGCTCTGGGCTTTGTCTCATGTCATCATCTTCATCACACTCAAGAGAACCATCCCCCCTTAGTCAAAACAGAAACTTTGCAAACATGCTCATTCCTACCTCTCAGCTTAGTCACCTCTACGTCAGAGGAATGGCTCTCACCTCCATGACCAGGTCAAATTGCTCATCATCTGCTCTTTAGCATCGTGTGTCTTTCAGAGAAGCAGAGCAATCTGAACTCTGCTTAGGGAGCCTGCTGCACTTGCAGTGTTCCATTTACTTGTGTGATCTTCTCCTCCACTAACCTCCATACGGTCAAGACCTGATGGGTAGGGGCCAGGTTTGTTTCCTCTCTCCGTTATGTCCCCAGAGCCTATCATAGTGACCCGCATGATGCATTCCAAAAGATCTGTTGTATCAATGAATCCAAAATTTCATAATGTGGCCCTTAATTTATTCTGTGTAATTTGTTCTGATGATAGTAGGAAATTATAACTATTGAAGAAAGATTGAAAATGAAAACAGAATTTCTTCAAACAACCCATTCTGTAAAGAGACATCTCTAGTATGCTTTAAAAAAATCTATGCAATTCTCCACCTCTAAATATGTGCTCCAATTCCTGCTAAATCACAAGCTATTCTACTGAACACCAACATCAGGGAATCTTACAGAAATCTTTACTCCTCTGAATGCTACTCAACAGCCATTTGTGGAGAATCCAGCACCCAGAACTCAGGATAAATAGCCTTGTCCTTCATCATCAGTATGCTCATAATCAGTAGTGGTCCAGGTGACCACTCTACCAAGCTCTTCTCTCAGTACCTGCTCCCATTTCAGCTGTGTCACTCAGAAATAATTAAAAAGCACTGTTGACAGGAATTCTGCTGGTGGCAATTCACCCAGCACTGGGAGATTCTTTGTACAACAAAACAAATATTATCTAGGTAATTTTTCTAAGTTTTCCTTTAAAAAAATTAGGGTTCTTTAGTCATGGATGAGCTATGTGCTAAACCCATAAAAACTATTATTGAGATTCATAGACAAAATAAACAGTTCAAGTGACTTCTTACCTTTTACTATCAGATAAAGTGTCTATGACCCTAACACTACATCTGGCTCACAGCCATCATTAACTGCATCTTCACTGCACCCATACCTGGATGGATGAGTAGGTGAATGTGTATAGATTTTATTCATGGCCACATCCACAGGAAGTGCACTGGCAGGAAGTGGGAGGAATTTGGCCACAGGGTGCTTGGTGTGGTGAGAAGAATAATGACCTGAAAGTCTGGACAATTTCAGTTTAGTTCTGGCTTTGCTACTGATGTGATGTGTTTGACCTCAGGAAAGCAATCAACTTGTCCAGTCCTCAAGTTCCCCTTCTCAAAATAAATGAGTTAGACTTAGAACCCTTACTAGCTCTTACCTTCCAAGACTTCCAACTCTCTTTGATATCGGCTACATTCTGGTTATTTCATAATCAACATGTCACAATTCCTAACCTAGTTACCAGGTAGAAATATATATGTACCTTGCAAATTTTAGATTATCCAAAGATTATTCTAAACTAGTTTTGAAGTGGTTGGTCTTATTGATGCCATAAGAAACTTAAGGGGAAAAGCCAAAACCATGTCTTAGAAAATGCTCATAATTCCTAGACTCTTGCCACAATATTGCAAATGAAAGTGGCTGGGGCACTTCTCTGAGCTTCCCTTCAACCTCATAGGAAGCAGAAGTTGGCTTGAAAACCATGGCAGAGATGGCTGCAGATATTCCCAAGAATAATAAGTGCTCTACCTGATAGAAGTGAATAGCTCCTTCCAGTTGGCTGCAAGCACTTCCTTTGCTAAATAGTTCAAAACCTAACGTGATACACAGATTGTAGATTTTGGGGGCAATTCTTGGAGCCTAGAGAATGTTGCCTTGGATAGTTGAAATGCACTAGTGAAAAAAAAGTCCAGTCTCCTTCCTGCTAGAAAGGGTCACACCCAATGCTATTCCAAATGGCCTTATTTTTTAGGAAGTGGTCCTGTCATTCAGGTTGAAGGACAAGGTTGAGTGACTAATTATGTTTTCTTTTGCAAACTACTTCGCTAGCCATTATGCAAAAGTCTCAATGAGCTATTTCTAGAACAGGTATGCCACATACAGTTTTGTCTATGAAAAATTTCAGTGAATAAATTTAGGACAAGAGCTTCAGCTCCAATGCCATCATCTCCAGGGGGCCTTCTTATTGGTGGAATTAATCTCTCATTTTTTAAGTGCTATCAGGATTCACTGACTGTTCTTATGTTTATACATTTAAATGAAAAATAATAGTTGAGGAGAGACAGGTCACACGAGTCTTTTTTCTTTATATCAAGGGAAAATGTGAATATTATCCCGCCACAGACAAAATAGAAGCAGGACTGTGGATTCACAATTTGTAAGCCTGATTTCAGATACTATTGGTGATTATATGAATTGGCAGAATGCTCTGTAACTTTTGAAAACTCTAGAGCAGTGATGGCGAACCTATGACACGCGTGTCAGAGGTGACACGCGAACTCATTTTTTTGGTTGATTTTTCTTTGTTAAATGGCATTTAAATATATAAAATAAATATCAAAAATATAAGTCTTTGTTTTACTATGGTTGCAAATATCAAAAAATTTCTATATGTGACGTGGCACCAGAGTTAAGTTAGGGTTTTTCAAAATGCTGACACACCAAGCTCAAAAGGTTCGCCATCACTGCTCTAGAGTATGGAGTGTTGTACTAGGTCTTTATATTAATGTGTTTACATTGCAGAGGAGGCAGAACAACATCTGCCTCCATTTTCATTTTCATCCTACCCCCTAGTGGTCCTGAAAATTATTTTTATTCTTTTTTACAAATAGCTTTGTTGAGATATTTTTTACATATCATAAAATATACCTCCCTTTATATAATTGTATAATTGTATAATTCAATGATTTCTAGTTAATTTACCAAGTGATTCAGCCATTACTGTAAATCCATTTTATAAAATTTCATTTTCTCCCCCAGTAAGATCCCCTGTGCTCAATTATAGTAAGCCCATTCCTGTCCCTAACCCCAGATAATCATTCATCTACTTCATGTCCCTATAAATTTTCCTTTTCTGAACACCTCATATGAATAAGATCATATAATGCATGGGCTCTTATGTCTGGCTTCTTCCACTTAGCACAGAAATTTTGAGGTCCATCCACAATGTAGCATGTATCAGTAGTTTGTTCTTTTTTAGTTCATTGCATGGATATATCAAAATTATCTATCTATTCCCCAGCTGCTGGGCATTAAGTTGTTTCTAGTTTGCAGGCTGTTATGAATAAAGTTGCTATGAACATTTGCACGCAGATCTGTATGTAGACATTTTTTGAGATGGATACCTAGGAGTGGAATTTTGGGTCTATTCAATATTTTCATTTAGTCCTCCCACATGAATTCATTCATTCATTCAATATCAGTAAACCATGCCCTATGAAAGGACATTAAATGAATGAAGGTCATTCTCTTGTGGGGAAATAAGACATGCACATGGAAAGATATACAGTGAGGCCCTAAGAGAGGGTGCCTCTCTGGAGGAAGGAGAGGTCGGGTTAAGTGGCAAAACAGGAAGATTTCCTAGAGGAGGCAACACTGTGCAGACATTGGAGAAGGAGGAGGATCCATTAGCTGGACCTTCTTAGTGCAGCTCACTCTGGTCAACCCCCAGTGCTGTGCTGATTCACACACAGTGAGCAGGCCAGTCAGACTGAGTGGAGGTCAGGACTTATGGGCACCAGGGACTCGGTCTCTCTCTAAGTACATATCTAAAGTTTCTGGGTCATGGTTTTCTCATTTGAAAGCAGAATCATTTCTTTCCTCTTGATCCATTGCTTCACTTACTGACCTGCTATGGGGTTTGGGAAAGAAGTCCTTGAGATACTGGATATAAGGGGGGCTTCAAAAGAGTATATGCTTTTTTCTCCAAATCTATATATAGTGTTTTGTAAACATGCATTGATATAAGAAATATCTTACAGGAAGGGGTGCTCCACATGTAAGCTTATATCTGTGAACTAGGCTACATTTAGAATACCTAAACAGGTACCATAGGAATTTGTACAGGTGTAGCTCCCAATCTCTCAGTATCAGGCATGTTCATCTAACCACACTAGCCTCTCCTTTCTTTAATATGTCAAGCCTTTGAGTTTACTCTTCTCTCTGACCCTACAATCCATAAATTTAGCTCCTTTTTTATTTTTCATAAATTACCTCTAAAGCCACCTCCTGATGGAGATATTGATTGATTATTCTGTGTAACTGTAAAATCAGTCATATTAGATTATGATTCACCACCCTAACAAGTGATTTTTAACTTAGTACTTCTGTAAAGACCCTACCTTCAAATAAAGGCACATTCTAATGTCCTGGGGGTTACATATTAACATATGAATATGAGAGAGATACAATTTAAGCCATAACAAACAATACTATTCAAATTGCTACCAAATGGGGTTGTTCCAAAAGGAAATTGTTCTTGGAGGACCACAAATGGAGATTATAGTACATGACTCTAAGCAAAAGCAGAGGATTACGTTAAAGGTCTTGCCATTGGAGGACATGCTCATGCATTTGACGGACTTAGACAGTTCTTCCATGAGGCATGTAACCATCTCAACACGCAGGCATTCCCCCAGTCAGCCAGGCCAGTCATATCAAACCGTCCAATGAGGCACTCAGTAAGGACACAGATCCCCCCACACACACCAGGTCACTCTCTTGTACTGTGTAAAGTCAAGATCATAGTGACCCTACAATCCATAAATTTAGCTCCTTTTTTATTTATCATAATTTACCTCTAAAGCCAATGAGGCACTCAGTAAGGACACAGATCCCCCCCCACACACCAGGTCACTCTCTTGTACTGTGCCTCTGCCTCTGCCTCTGCCAATGTTGCTCAGTGGTTGAGCATCAACCCATGAAGCAAAAGGTCACTGGTTCAATTCCCAGTCAAGGCACATGCTTGGGGTTGCTGGCCTGATCCCCAGTAGGGGGCATTCAGGAGGCAGCCAGTCAATGTTTCTCTCTCATCATTGATGTTTGTATGTGCCTCTCCCTTTCCCTTCCTCTCTCTCTCTAAAATCAAAAACATATTTTTTAAAAGTCAAGAATGCATTCAAATGCTAATCAAAGAGGATAAAGGCAAAACTAATAATTTAAATAAAAATCAAACTAAGCTGTTTCTCAACAGCTTGGGTCTCCTTGTAAAAGAATTTGTCTTTTCTGATCAGTGGATGAAATACAGTTAAAAGGAGATGAGGACTTCAATTTTTGATAAACAACAAAACTTCTGAAGCTTAAATGATTACCTGCTCATAAGTGTTCATGTGCAATATTTGACATATTCCAGAAAAAATTTCATTTTAATGCTACATCCTGTGAAACAGGCAGAACAAGGACTATTTTAAAGTTGAAGGAACTAATAGGGAGATCAAGAGACTTGGCCAAGGTGCACAGAGCACTTAAGCAGCAACGTAAGGGCTGAGCTGTGGACTCTAGTCATCTGGCTCCAGGCCCAGCTCCCTCTCCTATAGATTCTTCTTCTATGGCCCAAAAAGTGTGACATGGGGGGACTTAGGGGAAAGGGCAGGTGCACTTTGTTTCAGTAACAGTCTTTGTCACATCGAATATGTCTGGGCAAAGTCTCTTCCTGGATCCCCCAGTGGATGAGATAGATAAACATCTGAGGCTCACACATGTTACTACAACTCTTGGAATTTGAACATTAAACTTGACTTCCTTTGCAACTTTCTAGGTTCATTACATTTTTAAGGGTGTATGTGTGTGTGTGTGTGTGTGCTCATGTGCATGGATGTGTATGCTTTACATATCAACTAATAGAAAAATGATCATGGGTAAAACAGGTCAGATAGAAGCCAAGGACAAGGTGAAGGCAATAAACCCAATGATGATGGCAGTTACCAACCTCTCAGGTAAGAATGCTATCCTAGGTTTTAAACTTAGACCTCTTTGGCCCAGGAAGATATAGAACATGTGAAAAATCCATATGGAAAATGTGGAGGCATTTTGCAGAAAATTAGGATCTGGGCTCAAGAGAGATGAAAATTTCTTCAGTGGCTCTTGCCAACGCACCTCATCCAGGACACGTGGAAACAGACCAAAGCGGCCTGTCAGGCTGCCTCTGCCAGGAAACGTACTTTTTTAAAAAATATGTTTGTCATTTATCTTGGTAATTACAATCCAAGACTGTAGCGCATTATGAACATTAGAAACCTAAAGCGTTGGAGAGAAATAAAGACTATGTTTCTTTTTAAAAGGTATGTAATTTAAGAGGAGAGCGTCTTAAGGTCCAACTTTCTGTGACATCAAAGGAGGTCAGCATGGAAATGTAGAATCCATTCCCAGCTCGTCCTAGGTGGAAGCTGGGCAGCTGCAGCTTGGCCTCCATTGCTTATTTCTTTTCTTCTTCTTAGGTTACAGTTTTCTAGAATACCTGTCAGGTAAGAGCTGCATAGCACAGGTATGGTTTGCAGGAAAGAGAAAGGATTCCAAGTCACCATCCCCCAACATTTCATCAAGGAAGGCAATTTCATTTTTCTGAATCTCAGTGTCCCCAGTCAAGTAATCTAATTAGTGGAAAACCACAATGTACTAGAGCACAGGTCCTGAGATATAATAAAAGTAAGACAATTCAGGTGATTCTGCAAATGGAAGGCGAGGCCACCACCTGCAGTGCAGAGCATTAGCATCAGACCCCAAACCTCAGGACTGACAAAGGACATGCTGGGTGTGTCCCAGCCTCATACACCTCAGTCCACCGTGGCCCTAGAAACACACCCTTCTCTCTCTTTTTTGGAAACAGGCTCTTATTGTTCCAGGATGGAGGCTCACCCAGACTTCATTATCTCAGTTCAGACTCATACAGCAAATATCTATGCCAACAAAAATTTATACATATAAATATGCACGTTTATATCTATGATCTGGAATTTTACTATTGATCAAATAAAATGTTCAAATATGAAGAACCTTTCCGGATCCAGATTTCACACAAAAACAGAACATAGGGTGGTTTCTGGAGACCCAGGAATGGAGTCTGAATGGCTTAAAGGCAAAATCATTAATGGGAAGAACTCCTAGTATTTTCTGTCTTGGTGTCTCTTCCCCCAAGACTCAAATAACAGGGAGCTAAGACATGTAAACCTGTAAGTACTGTGAGACCAATGTTTACAGGTTGAAAATAATGAAACAAGTAATGATGAGAAAGCCTGACAAGTGCCAGGCCATACTCTTCATGCTACAAACCTGAAAGGACAGGTGACCCTTTAGAAGAAGTGCCCCCACAGTCTCGCTAGATGGCACACATTCTGCTAATGGGAAGATGATACTTAAAATCCCCGGGTAAGATCCACAGGAAAGAGTGGTGTGAGGGGCTACGAAGGTGAAGATACTTAACTCTTTCTTGGGCCTAGAGGCATGGGTCTCAGGTACAAATGTCTCTCTGTACCTCAGTTTCCACAGGAGTAAAATAGGGGAGGTGGGGGGGGGTCAACAGTGGTTCCCAGGGGTGGTGTTGTTATAAAAACACATAAAGGGTCTCCCTCCATGTAAACACTTTGCACACTTTAGGCAGGACTATGACATTATTATTAGCAAAGATAAATAACTCCTATTCATCTCTCCAGAATCAGCCCAGGAGTGCTATCATCCACAATGCCTTTCCCTAAACAGCCCTAGCAGGAACAACAAGCCACCTTCTACCGTCCTGCATTGTTCTACACCTGCTACAGGCCAGCACTTGCCTGGCTCTGCTGAAATCACCATCCTTGTGTTGGGCTCACCCCATTGTTCTAACCCCTAGAGACAGAAACTGCATGTTATTCATCCTTGTATCCTAAGACTGGGGTTCGGGCCTAATACGAAGTAGTTGTCTTGTTATTGAGTAAAGGCATCCTCAACACATACTTGTTCAAAAATAGATATTTGGTTGAAATGGTAATGAATTCAATTGGATTCCACTGAGAAAACTGGAGTGATCCAGAAACCCTGGGAGTATGCCCCTCCATTCTAGAAGGCCACAGAATGCCACAGCTCAGGCTGTGGGTTCTCGGCAGCACCACTGTCCCCACAACTCCACTGCAGCCCTACCCAAAGCCATATTAAAGGTAGGCTGCAAATTAATTTAGAAATACTAAGTTTCACACACTTTGTTTTGTTTGTATTTGATTTGTTTTGACCATGAGATTTCTCAGCCCGATGGTTTGCAGAAATTCCCAAAGACATCTGGCCTGGATGCCATTTTGTTGGGAAACTAGCCCTTAAGGACATGCCCTCTCCTGCAGGGCCACACACCTGGGAGTATGAGCAAGTCAGCAAGACAAAGGCTCCACCACACACAGAGTACTGAGATCCTATACAGACTTCCTGCCCTAAGAAACCGGGTCCAAGAAGGAACCAGGGCTGCGAGCTAATGCCTCCACGAGGCAGAGTGGGCTAAGAATCATTAACAGTAATACAAGCAGCCCTGTCTGACCTGGGGGGAGGAAAGCATGCTAATTCATTACAGAGGAACACAAAGAGTTTCTGTTGGAAGGAAGACAGGGCAAAGGAGCTAATATTTTTTGGCAGTTCTTTGATTATTAGCAACAGAAATAAATTATGTTTAACTTGAGAAAAAAATTACTGGAAATGCTGAGAGTAGTGCACCAAATGGAAGGGAAAACTTAAAAAACAGATTTCACAAAAAGCAGGACCTACGGTTGATTCTGGAGACCCAGGAATGGAGTCCTGGGGCTTAAAGGCACAGTCATTAAGGGGAAGAACTCCAAATATTTTCTCAGTGTCCATTCCCCCAAGACTCAAATTCCAGGGAGAGAACCTCTAAATGATTGGTCTCCTGTTGGCCACATAGACACCTCTTGGCCATGAGAGGCAGGTCACCAGAATGGACAGTCTCTTCATGGAGATATCCAAACTCCAATTGAAGCTATTATCAATGGAAGGCGGATGGATGTTGGGCAGTGGTCATGGCAGCTGACTGTTACATATGTCCTCCTCTCAGCAACCCTGTGAAGTATGATGACTCCCATTTGACAGATTAAAGGTAGAGAATAGTGAGGTTCATTTGATGGAAGGGAAGAGCAAGGCTCAGAAAGTTCAAGCAAGCAGCCCCAGGGATTTGAACTTGCCTGAGTTTAGAGCCCAGATGCCTCACTATTACGATTTTCCCCTGGCGGCAAAATCTAAGCTCTTTCCACTACAGGCAAATTGAGCTGGGCCTTGAAAGGTCCCCTGGATTCCAAATGGCAGAGACATGAAGGAGAAGAGAGTGGGAACTGACCAAGCCATTTGCCACGGGATGTGTGGGATATTTGCAGCACTCGCTGCAAGGAGAGAAGCCGTATCCTTTGTAAATGTTACAGCAAGGGAAAAACATGCTTGGAGTTTCCTCTGAGACTCACAAACATTCTACTAAAGGGAAAGCATCCAAGACAACATTTGTTTAAATTAAAAATAACAATAAAAAGAAAAAACTTGACATCTATTCCTGGCCAAAAGGTCAAGCACTAAATAACATTTCAATTTGGCTTTGATAAAAAAAAAATGGATGTTGTTTTGGATGGCTATATTTAAGCAATTTTTGCAAGCCTCGGAGGGAACTAAAAATGCTTTAATTGCTTCCTCGTTTTTACGGACTCCATTCTATGGGACTTCGGCCGCATCTGTCACCAAATTGCCAGCATTACAAAAACATTGTATATTTCATACATGGAAGAACCCCAAATACCTGAAAATGCCTCCAAATGTTTGAAGAGCCAACTGAGCATTTTTTTAAAAATGTATTTAAATTTCAGTTATGCCTGGGTATCTGGAATTTATCCTAAGGGTTATTTTATTATTATTTAAAACATAGCATTTTCTATTGAAATCCTCCTCCCTCATCAACCTACTCATGAGGAAGGTAGCTGTGCATCTTCTAAAACACAAGGATAGATTATTCCCTTGACAATTTAAAATACACAATCTTACACAAGCACTTAAAAGCCAGAAGGTGCCCAGCCAGCATGGTTCAGTGGTTGAGTGTCAACCTATAAACATAGTTCAATACCCGGTCAGGGCAGATGCGGGCTTGATCCCGTGTAGGGTCTGCAGGAGGCAGCCAATCAATGATTCTCTCTCATCATTGGTCTCTCTCTCTCTCTCTCTCTCTCTCTCTCTCTCTCTCTCTCCCTCTTTCTCTCTGAGATGGATAAAAACATATTTTTAAAAACAGACAGAGGGTAAGGTGGATGGGAATTAATATTTAGGAGTCACTTTGCATGCGCCAGGACAGTCGCTAAGGCCTTTCTTCTTTTAGTGAAATGAAATTCACTAAGCCCTTTCTATTCCAGTGTCTCAGTGATGTGAATGTCCACACTTGGAGAGCAGTGTCAGGACCCATTTCATCTACTAACATTGGCCACTAGAGGTGGGGATGCTGGAACTGAGAAGCAATTTGCTCAAAGCCACATAATTAAGTGATGGAACTGGATTTTAACCCCAAGGAGGTAAGACACTAATGTTCTTGCCCTTTCAAAACAGAATATGAATTTTCTCAAGAGCTGTTACTACAGGTCTCCACCCCTTTTTCACCCCCCAATAAACTGTAAGAAGACCACAAACACAAAAGCGATCAATGCTTGCCTCCCGGTTGGAGTCCCAGAGTAGTTCCAGCATTGCATTGGTCTCTCCATGCCTATCATAGCCTGTCAATGCCATGGTTTATTCATCAGCCTGAGTCACATCTGTCCTGAGAACATCACAAGGCACTAGCTTCCGGGCACATGGTGATCCTGAAAGTCTGGAAGTTTATTCATAGTTCTTCCTCCCCATGAACCCCAGAGGTGTCACTGAGTTTTGCTAATTTCACTTGCAAACCTCTCCAAATTGTAAGCCACCAAGCCTTTGCAGTCCCACCCCTTCCCTGGCTCACTCCTGCCCCAATAGAGGGCACTTTTCCCTTCACCTCCCTGCCTCCCCACCGGGTTCTGAGAGCCTCTAGGGCAGGACCCAGCCTGCTTCCCCTCTGTATGCCCCAGGCCTACCACAGAGCCTGACCTCAGGCATCGCATCAGCTCAGCAAATGTTGGCCAATCAAAAACTAAATCAAGAAGCCAATTTGACCCAGTGATCCCACTTCTAGGAATATATCCCAAGAAACTGGAAACACCAATCAGAAAGGATATGTACCCCTATGTTCATAGTGGCAAAATTCACCATAGCTAAGATTTGGAAACAGCCTAAGTGCCCATCAGCAGATGAGTGGATTAAAAAACTGGTACATCTACACAATGGAATACTACACTGTGGTAAAAAATAAGGAACTCTTACCATTTGCAACAGCATGGATGGAACTGGAGAGCATTATGCTAAGTGAAATAAGCCAGTCAAAGAAAGATAAATATCACATGATCTCACTCATTTGTAGAATAAATGAACAACATAAACTGATGAACAAAAACAGATCCAGAGACAGAGAAGCATCGATCAGACCATCAAACCTCAGAGGGAAGGTAGGGGAGGGTGAGGGTAAGGGGGAGAGA